>NC_133555.1:12168369-12477065 GCF_048773025.1 Camelus bactrianus
CATTTAAATGACTTTGGATGTTTAGGGCTAATTATTAAAACACTGGGAAAAACTTACAAAGGAAAATTGTTAACCATATGAGAAGTTAAGTTTTCTAAACAGCAAAAACATAACAAAACTGAAAGCTAAAAATTGGGTGAATCGTATGGTGTCTCTATTTTTGTAGGTCAACATGGCCAGTTATTGGCAAACTCTCAGGAAATGGGGAGAAAGTTTAAACAATATGAACATTAAAAGTTGAGTATCATTGATTAAAAAATTATAAATTAAAAAAATACAAGGGGATTAAGAGTTACAAGTTACAATGCATAAAGTAAATATAATACAAAGATATATTGTACAACACAGGGAATATAGCCAATATTCTATAATAACTTTAAATGGATTATAAGCTATATAAATTTTGAATCGCAATGTTGTACTCCTAAAACTAATACTGTAAATCAATGATACTTCAATAAACAAACTAATAAAATAAAACCCTAATAGAAAAATAGGTAAAGGATAATGAATCAATTTCTAGAAGAAACAGAAATGGTCAATAAACATTAAAACATTTCAACTTAACATATATTTCAGGTAAAAATGCAATTAATAGAGATTATACCAAATTGTTACTTGTGGTTACTGTGGATGTTGGGATTATGGATGATTTTAGTTTGTGGGGTTTGTGGTATTGTTTTGTTTAGTTTATACTTTTTTGTATTTTTAAAATAGTATTCTCAAATGAGCATGAGTTAATTAACATCAGGAACATCACATACATATATAGCAACTGGGATAGGAGCAAAAGGTATTTAGAAGAGAGACTAGAGCAAATGAAAACTGGAGGCTGAATGTACAAAGTTTCTGTTGGCTGAGGCTGACAGTCACTTGTGTTTCCAAACTCTACACTTTGACAGTATAGTGTATATTCAAGAGATGGCAGTGCCTGGGAAGGACCTGATATTACCTTCATCTTAGTAACACTGAAGACATAATGGGTCACAGCTGAGGTTGTCTAAAAGGAAAACATGAGCAAAATTGTATACCTAAAGTGAAAGCGCCAACCCCTTTCTGTTACAGACCATTTCAGTTTTTTTGTATCCTGTTTTTGGTATCTTTTTGTACCTTTTATATGGTTGATTTAAAACAAGTAACTCATATTCTGATAATTAACTTTTTACATGAGAAAAATGAAACACACCAATGGAGATGCTAAAATTGTCAATACATCACAAATGCTAATGATTCCAGGTCCCTGAAATTGTGTATCTTAATACAACCCTAGAAATTGAAATGTTATCTAGATCAGTAGTTCTTAAAATGTGATTCCCAGATAAGCAGCAGTATTGCGTAGGAATTTGTTAGAAATACAACAAATTTTCAGACACTTCTCACACCTAATGAAACAGAAGCTCTGGGAGTAGGGTCCAACAGTCAGTGTTGTAAAAGGCTCCCCTGGTAAAAAACACACAAACAAGTTTTCCAAAAAAAGACCTATGAATGACCAATAGTAACAGGTACATGAAAAGATGCTCATCATCACTAATCATCAGAGAAATGTAAGTCAAAACCACAGTGAGATATTACCTCACACATGTTAGAATGGCTGTCATCAAAAAGACAAAAGATAACAAATATTGCTGAGGATGTGGAGAAAATGGAACCCTTTGGCACTGTTTTTGGGTATGTAAATTGGTAGTCACTATAGAAAACATTATGGAGGTTCCTCAAAAAATTAAAAAAAAAATAGAACAATCATATGATCCAGCAATCTCACTTTTGGATCTAAACGAAATGAAAACAGGATCTCAAAGAGATGTCTGCACTTCCATGTTCATTGCAGCATTATTTACAATAGCTAAGATATGGAAAAAGCCTAAACATACATCAATGGATGAATGGATAAAGGCGTATATATTATTCCACTGTATTCTTATACATGACTATATATGGCCATTATATTCTTACAGACGACTATATATATATAAGACCAAAGTATAAAGAATATCAGGTTTCAATGGGTTCTCCAAAGAAGCAAATGATGACCTCAAAAGCATCATTTTTCAAGGAGTGTTTTCCAGAATCCTTGACTATCAGATGTTTTCTATGCCATTAATGATTCAGCTTGTAGATTCACAATGCATGTTATCTTACTAAGGATGCTAAGAGGTCCTATAGTAAAGAAACTTTATTTGACCAAGATTGTTTAATGTTTCCAGGTATTAGGAAATATTTAATATTACTAGGTAATTAGATATTTAGCTAGCAACATCATTCAGAACTACTGTCCTATGAATCATCCTTTTGTGAAACATTCTAGCTTCTTCCTCACCACGTCAAAAAGAAAAAGAGAACTGATCCATATTTTAAGTTGAGATTATGGTAGTCAAACTCCTGAAGTTTCCTTTCTTTGGCATGGAAAAAAATGGGAAAAAATAAGGGCTTAACAGAAACTTGTAACATTCTAAACAAATAATCTTATGATAAGTAAGATTTAGTGCTGCTCCTTCACCATGGGGAATATTCACAAAATAGTCACTTATTTCATTAGCAAATTCCCCATGGAATACAAAAACCTTCGTTATTCTCATTGAAAAACTTTCTCAAAAATTCAAAGAAAAAAAAGAAATGTGGGATGTGGATTTATTTTAATTTTATTCTCTTTCATTCTGAAAGTAGCTGAGGTCTAGAAAAGTCTTAAAATTTCCTTGCTCTAAACTTTAAGCTTGTTTCTGCCTTATGACTTCTGCATTTCTAGTTCTTCACTAGGAATGCTACTTCCCTTATCTTTTCATAGATGGTTCCTTCTTTTTATTCAGAATCCATCTCAGAGGACTTGCTTGAGTACCCAATCTAAATTAGCTACTTTACCACCAGCATCACTCTCTATAGCTATTATGTTCATTTTATTGTCTTTGTGGGACTTAGAGCTATTGGAAGTAATCTTGCATACTTTGTTGTTGGTGCTATTTGTTTGTTTTTTTATTTATGATCTCATTATTCTGGAATGTAGGTACTACACAAGGCAGAGTCTTTGCCTTGATTGCCACTATATCACTACCACATAGAAGAATGCCTGGCACATTAATAAATAGATATTGATGAAAACAGAATTTGATGCTCTATACCAGCATTTGGCAAACTCATTCTGTAAAGAGCTGGACAGTAAATATTTTAGGTTTTGTGCTCCCTGTGCTTCTCTCATAACTAAGCACCTCTGCTAGTGGTAGTGCAAAATCAGCAAAGGAGAATATGTACATTTATGAGCATGACAGTGTTACAATTAAATTTTACTTACAGAAAAGAGGAGATAGGCTGGAGGTCCACAGGTAATAGTTTGACAAACTTCAAAAATTGGGGTAAACACTAGTTCCCTTCATCAGTGATGTGAGCCAAGTACAACACGGCTTACACAGAGTAATCCTTGAGGGGTCTTGGGTATGTCCTCCTACCAATTACTTTTTTAAATAACCTTTTTCTTTTAGAGGAGTTTAGATTGACATAAAAATTACAAAAGTAGTAGAGAGAATTCCATGGTAACTTGTACCCAATTTTCCCTGTTATTAACATCTTACATTATTATGGATCATTTGTTACAACTGGTGAAACAATATTAACATATTAGTATTAACTGAAGTTCATACTTAATTCACATTTCCTTAGTTTTTACCTACTGCACTTTCTCTGTTTCGGAATCACACCCAGGGTATCATGTCACATTTCATGATCATGACTCCTTATGCCAGCTATTTTTAAGGGCATACATTTTTATCTCTTTGACTCTCATGTTTGCCCATTTCTTTTCTTCCTTCTATTTTCCATTCCTCTTTATGCTCTTTCTAAGTCTGGGACAACTGATGCAGATTAAAAGATGCTTGGAAAGAGAGCATAGCATAGCAGAAATAAACCTGAGTTCTACCCATATATGTGAGTCTTTTGGAGAAATGACTTAATTATGTACACATTAGCTTCCACATCTCTAAGTTAAGAAAGCTAAAAACTCCACTGTCTGTTTCATGAAACTGTTTCAGAAGTAAGTGGACTACTTTATGTGAAAGCATTTTTGCAAACTCTAAAGCACAATTCCAGTATAAGGATTATTGTTATTGTGAAAGGTCAGAATTGTGTGGGCAAAGTGCCAATCCTTCCTTCCTGACTTCAAGGCTAGGAACTGCTGTTAATAATTAGTTCAATCTATGGTAAAGGGCAATAGGCAGAGTTAAGATTAAATTTCAAAATACTTATGCAGAACTCCTAATGATATTTTAGCCTTTGACCAAATTGAATAATCATTAGATATTTTACTGCCAAAATAAAATCGAAGCAGATAAAAATGTATGTTCAGTTTAAAATTCATCATGGTGAATTGTGGAATATTATCAACATGGACATTTTACATGGATAGGCAATCTTGAGCCCACATGAATCTTCTTCCAAATACATCAGCATTTGAAAGTGTTACCTGTTTTCCAAGTGTAATGTATGTAACATAAATATTGATTGGAAAAGCCCCTGTTGTGACTCTGAACGTTGAAAAAACACTTCAAAGATGCTTATAAATAAATTGGAAAATCAGGTAAGCCTCCATCAGAATTAGGTTAATGTTTGTTGATTTTTCTCCCATTAAAGTCTGCAGGTATTTTTACTTCTAGGCCTTCCTCATATCGCAGACTATAGACTCATCATTGCATAGTGTTTGCTTGAAATTGACTAAACTGTCTAAAGAGCTTGGGCTGTTATTTTGTTTATCATCCATGCAAGCCCATTTTTGCACTTTGTGAAAACAGTTCTCTATGGTACTTCCAACCATGGTACACTGACCCTCCTGACTATAAGTGTAAGTATTTCTCAGGTGTAAGTAAGTATTTCTCAGAGCACCATACAATAGACCTTTCTGTGATGGTAAATGTGTCCATCTGAACTATCCAATGCGGTAGCCACTACCCACATGGGGCTGTTGGGCAATTGGAATGTGGCTAGTGTGACAGGATAAATTATTTTTTTTTTACATTTAATTGAATTAAAGTTAAATAAAAATAAGTGCATGTGGCTAGTGGCTACCATTATGGACAGCTCAGATCTAGAAATTTCTTTTATCCTGTGCTTTTTAAAAATGAATGGCAGTTTAGACAATCTATATTTCCATTTCATTATAGTCTAGTAACTATCTTTGAACCTTCCACTAACTAGTCATGTATGACAACCATAGTTTGATTCTTGGAATTTCTGAAAAACCAACATAGAAAAGGATGTATAGAAAAATTGGGGGCAGTTTCTCTGATTTTTAAAATTGGAAAAACAACTACATTGGACTTTCAGCTATCTCTCCCATTTTGTCCTCAAGTTGTTATTGTTGTTGTTGTTTTCCTAACATTTACTGTTCCTTTGTAACCTAGGCTTTGCATGGCAGTCTAAGGTAGCCTGACATAATCAGATAAGGCCGCATCACACAGATAACAGTGGAATAGAACGGGTGAAAAAACTTTACTTGGGGTCAAACTGGAGTTACTGTCATCCTTGTGCCACTTATCGCAGTTTTAGAACTTCTCTCTTTCTAATCTGTAAATGAATTTGATCATAACCTGTCTAAAGCCTCTCTCATCCCTAAAGTGCAATGGTGTGACTGTTAGTCCTCACTGAGATTCAGCACGGTATAAATCATCCTTGACATAACCATAGCCACCAAATGTTGACAACTTGCTGTGTTCCTGACCCTGTGTTAAGTGATATTTGTGTATCATCTTCTCATGATAATCCCGAAGACAGGTAACCCCTATCCTTATCTCTATGTTTCAGATGAGAAAACTGAAGAGGCCCAGTGGGAAGCGGCAAAGCCAAAGTTTGAACCCAGGAAGCAGGATTCCCAAGCTTTGTCCTCAACTCAATCATTATATCACGCTGCCTTGTCAAAAACCTGGTGGAAGGATTCATGCTGTTCTAGCAGTTGAAGTCCTTCCCACCTTGTAATGGACTTGACCCATTAAATCTATGTCTGAACAAAATTCTTCTTAATATTTGAACAGACAGTTTAAAAGAAAATAAGGAATGTGAAAACAAACAGATTTCTCAAAGAATGCTTCCTTCTGTGGCAGAAGTGCCCTAGAGGTAGCAGGCATTCTGGAAATGAGTCTCCAGTGAAAGTGTTGACATATCTTTAGAGGTCTAATTTATCCTGAATTGTTCTCAATTGCTTTCTGTTTGAGAAGATGGCAGCATCCAGTGGTGCCAAAATAGGCCATACCATGAGTGGTTTAGAAAATAAAGGCCATGAGATACAGAGAATTCAGCAGTGGAAAAGTGACCACGGCAGTAATAATAGCTATCATTAATGAAACACTCTATGTGCCAGATATTTATTCTAAGAGCTTTATGTGACTAATTTCCTAAAACCACGTTGCTCTAGAAACATTTCTATGAAGTAAATACTATTATTATACCTTTGTTGCAGATGCGAACATAGAAGCACAGTGACCTCACAATAACGGGTCCAAAGTCACTCAGATGGTAAATGGTGAAGCAGTAGTTCAAACCCAGGCAGTCCACAACCGTCAGGCTGGGCTTTGTCTCTGTCAGCAAACCTCAATGTGGGACAAGATGCCTGTGTAGGGACACAGAAGGCTGCCCTCATTTGACTTTGATTAGCAAGCATATTCCCTTTAAAAAAAAAAAATCCCACAAGAGCTTGCCCAAGGAAAAAGAGAGAAAAAAAATCCAATTATAAAGATGAATGAGATTCAGATTCAACTAACGGGAGGACATAAGAAAATCTGGACTCCGAATGGTGAAGTAACTTGCTATATATAACAGAATCCCTCAAGTTACCAGAAGGCTGAATATTAACTGTCTTTTAAAAATTTTAAATGAAACATTCCTGTTTCTGATTGGAAGGCACTCAGGAAATGTGGAAAAAGATACACTGAAAAATTGCTCAGATTCTAGGATAATTTTGAAACAACAACAAGAAAGTTTCAATTAAACAGTGGTATTTGGGGACACTTATTCTGTGCAATCAATCTTTTAAGAGACTCCATAATCATATGGAAAGTGTTAAGGACCTCTGGGAATGAAATACTAGATGTAACAATTTCTTAAAAGAAGAAAAACAACATTTTGATAAATTATAATGAAGATTTCTATGGGCTATGAATAGAATTAGCACAACTAATAGTGTATTAGACATTTCATTATGTTGTTTCTCAAGATCTTAGCAAAAAAGCTGTGCACCAGTAGACATACAGAACACCTTAATTCAAAACAAACCATACTATACTTAACAAAGTTTAATCACAGGTAAAGGCATCCAATGAGTGGTGTACTTTCTCTCAGTATTATTCATTTTCCTGCAGCTTAACAACCATACAGTCATCAAATGACAGAAACCAGGACAAGGTATATGTTGAAGAAAAAATACGTTTGTCTATACAGATGATTCAACTTACTGGATTTTTTTGTGGCCATTTCAAAATAATTAACTCCACAACAGATTAAAAAATTACTCAAAATTAATGTTAATAAACCAGAAAATCTTCACGTCTACTCAGAATAGAATCCTGAATTGAAATATGGCATATAATTTCATTCTTTCATGAATACATAAAACTAGAGTTATGACTGGGTCAACAGCAACAGAAGCATAAAGATCCTGAAGATGTTTCAACAACAGTTCATACATGATGGATCAAGATGCCTGGGGTAGAGCCAGGAAATTTCAACATAAGACTCAGTTTGATCACGTAGGCAAGTCACACAGAAACTTAGTTTTCCTTATAGAAACGAGAAACAGTAATAATCTTTAGACTGTCCTCATTACATGACTATGAAAAACAAGTAGGATCATGCAGAAAAAGTACTTTGCAAATTATAAGATAGATATATGTTATCATCACTATGTAGATGAAAAAGAAGAACAAAACCAGTACCTGTAGCTTCTAACAAAGTCTATATATAGACCTAGGGATGGGGAGTTGGGTGGGGGAGAGGAACTATACTTTCTTGTATCCAGTTTATTTCTCTCCTGAGTCTCTACACCAAAAGAGTCTTTATAATCCATAATCACCTTGACCTACACACATTTATTATAGCTAACCTCTCTGTCTCTGTCCCCTTTCCCCTCTTCTCCTTCGTTCTCTTTCTCTCTCTGTCGAAAGGAAAAGAGCAACCATATAACTCTATAAAATGGCTGAAAGAATCATCAGTAAAACACCCTGACAAGATGATGTTCCTATGGAGGAACAAAGCTAACGCTGAAGCATTTCATCTGTTAGAAAGTAAAACTCTTAAAATCTGAAATAAAAATCAGGAATAGATTAAAACTCTACTGTCAGTGAACTAAGTCAACCCAATTCAAAGAACACATGATAAAACCAAACCTCTCGTTCCCCCAAATTAAAATGTCAAATTTGACTTATAGCTTTCAGTACTAAACCGCCTACCAGATTGATGGTTTTGTTTAATAAGTCAGCATTTAATTACGAAAAAATTCAGATTATTGAAATTCCTCCAAGAACCTAAATCTGAGATAGTTGCACACTGAAGTGTATAATAAGCTGTTATTAATTGACATAATCAAGTGTGGCAATTCATACATACTAGATTCTGATTGGTAAGAATGCACGTTTTCCAACTGCCAGGATAGGAGAGAGAGCAAAAAAGGTCTCACGCCCCTCAGTCTCCTTCCCCAGCCAGAAAAGAAGTCTTAGAGTGAACATGCTCAAATATTTATAGAAAACAGACACATACAGCCATCCCCCCTCTCCTGTAAGGTCAGTGAAGTCCTCGCTCTCTGCTCATTCAGGTGCTCCAACCATGCCTTGTATGGCATCATGTCACTGCAGCCTCGCAATGGCAGAGGTTATTTCATCATCTGGGCAGAGCAGGGTAACAAAAACTGTCCTGAGCAGCATTTATGCATCAAGCTTAGCATGTTGTTCAGAACACTGATCCCTTTAGGTTCTCATACCATGTTCATGCGAGGATGGGAGAATCTCTGCAATATTTCCAGCCATTCCACCTTTGTTGGTCTCTACCAGTTTAACCACTAAAGGCCACTATTAACACTTTTAATGTTGATTATAAGATAATTGGACATAATATACTGTTTATTGTAGCTACCTCTAGTGTGTGACTTTTGATTGGAAAGAACCCTCTAGATGTTAGCTAACCACCTGAAGACTGTATTTCTCATTTGGGTAACTGTTTCTAAATACAGAAACACACGGAGTCTATGCTAAACTATGTTAAAGTAGGTTTCAAACAACAAAGAACAATCCAATCAGAAGGCAAGGTGATCCATGTAAGGCTGTGTTATCATTCATGACAGCCTGAAATCTAATAAATACCTTGATTGCTGTCATAGCTATCTCTTGATCGTGCTTTTTAGAAAGCATCTGGATTGTTGGCAGCCTGCAATTACTCATGTTGAAGCCCAAAACTTCCGTTTCAAAATTATCCCCATTTCTAAATATGATTGTTTATAAAATAAGCAAGTCCTGTAATTTATCTAATAAATTTTCAGCTAAACACTGATCAGTTTAACAGAATAGATTCTTATACAGCATGATTTAATTAAAAATAAAACAAGCAAACACAACTTCCACAAACTAAGCAAACATGGACATTTGCTCACAAGATATGTACTATTTAGGTCATTCAGTTTGACTTCAGTGTTCGAAAGGAAAGAGCTCCTTGTCCAAGAAATGTCTGGGGGCGGGACAAATAGTGAAGTTTCTTTAAACTCATATTAATTTCTGACCCTATACATAAACATATTAAATGATTAATAGCATCTCCAATTTGATTGACAACATATCTGCAAAGCTTTTCTGAAAATACTACTGAATTTAGTGTTAGTAGCTTTGTATATAATGTGGAAAAAAGCTTTTAAACTTTTTATTCTATTTTCAAAACTGAATTATACCTGGTTTGACTTTCAGTTATTCTGCTGTTTAGCTCTATGTCCTTAGGGATTTCCTCAGAGTTACATAACTTTTAAGAGCTTTCCAATAAATGCTAGTGGCAACTTATATTTACTGAGGGCCTACGCAAGGTACCTGCATTTATTTTATTATCTGATTTTCCTACTAATAATTCTGAGATTACAATCTGTATGTTACAGATTAGCAAACTAAAGTATAAGTAAGTGTGTGAGACCACATAGCTAGTAAATAGCAGCTCTTGGATTTGAATTCATGGGATGTTTCCAGAATCTGTGCTCTTGAAAGCTGAATCAAATTTTTAGGTTAAAAATTCTTTTTTTTTTTCTTACTAAATCCCAGTAATTAATGGAGCTAAGAAAAGGTTTGGAGGATTTGAGAGATTCAATAAGCTTTAAATTTAAACAGAATACTACAAACTCTAACCTGGCTAGGGAGATGAAGTAATTTTACAATTTGAAATAAAAATAAACAGACTTTATTTTGGTTAGAGTGTTTTCTCCTACCCTCCTTCTGCAGATTCAGGAGAATATGGTCATAATTCATCTCTTATCTGGCCTTGGATTCAACAACAGGTGGGACATTCCAATATTCTTGTGTAATTATAACACCTAACTACTCCACAGTGACTTAAACAAATTAACAACTTGAAATTCTTTAGGTTAGAGGTCAAAACCCAAATGCATATTAATTCGAAGCATTTTGCTCTTAATGTCTTATGGACAGAGTTGCACCAATTTTTTCTTAAGGTGTTAAGGTTAAGTCAGGGCAGCCAAGATTAGCCCACTATGCTGAAGTAAGCGTTCAGCTTATTCAGTAGGTGGCACTCTTTCCTTCTGTCTACAGATACTAAAACAAAGCCCTAATGTAATATAGGGGGAACTGCTATTGGTGCCATTTTCCAGGAAAAAATGTGAAATAGATGCCAGGGACAACAGTTTAATACTCAGATTTTTTTCTTCTTTTTTTCTTTTTCCTTGAGAAATTGCATTGTCAAATTCTAAAAAGCAGCACATTTACCAGAACTGTTTCTGAAATCTATCCAAATTTATCTGACTCTCCACTTCTCTCTCTAGTTTATACCATCCTGGGAAATATACACATTCCACCTCTAAATAGCTATTGCAGTTATTAAATGCTTAATAACACGTGGGTAAACAAGTTAATTTTAGTAACATCAAATTCTAAAATGAGAACTGGACTATTGTATTTCTGTCCTTATTTCATGCACCTATAAATGGTCATCTCTTGCTTTTGGGTTACACAAAAATAGTATCTTTGATAACAGCCATCCCTATTAATTAATAATCATCTAATCACCACATTCCTCATGGCCAAGGCAGGTTTTCTTACATAACATCTGTAATTTGTGACATCTTACAGGTCAGTGAACTTTAAATGTTACTTTGTTGTGGCCCTTTGACCAGCAGCATCAGCATCACTTTGGAGCTATACCCAATGCCTTTGAATTTCTGGGATTTGGGTCAGGAAGCTCTATTAGCACGCTGCCCAGGTGATGCAGAAGCATGGCAGATTTTGAGACGCACTGCAGTGGTTTAATGAACCCAATTAACATTAACTGGTGAAATACACCAGGGTAAAGATACCCTTTTCCATGGGGTGCTGCACCTTCACTCACTTCACTTTAAAATGAAGATTGGGACTAACCTGCAATATTTAAAATGTTTCTGATATCAATTTTGTCAGTGAATAAACATACGAATCACTTTTCTTTTACTACAACTCCTAAGTAGATCTATGGCTTTGATATGTATAAAACAAAGGATCTTACGTTTTGAATATAAGGCTTTCCCCCCCTTTTTTTGTAGAAGATTCCACCTTAGATCCCTTGGAATATACATGTAATATAAATTTAGAATATATATCAATAATCTGCACAAAGAAAATGAGGATGATCTAAACAATCATTTCTCATTTCTGTGGAGAAAATTAAACCACTTTATCATTTGCCACACTTGACCTAACCAAACAAGTCTATCAAAATTTACAATTTTACTGTGCAACAAGTGCACTGGGTAACTCTGAGCAATTACATTTGATTCGAAGTCCTTCAAATACAGACCTACTTCAGAAATAACAGCAATGTATGGGCAGGTATTGTTCCTATACTTGGGATCAAGCTGAATCACCAGTGCAAATTTATGGAGCGCCTAATATGTCATGGTATGGTTTTAGATATTATGAAGAAAACACCTTGAGCTTAGTCCTTGTCCTGTAGTATCATTCCTTCTTGGCATTTAAAATGCAGGACTCTAAAAAAAATCTTTGGTCATTTCCACCTCAGAGCAAAAGATCTTGGGAGTTTTTCAGTGAAAACTAGGTTCATGGGTAGCAAAGAACTGGAGAAGAAAAAAATAAGTTGAAAATTTGTTGCTAGCAACAAATAGAAATCTTCTTTTATATCCCAACGAGAGAAGAATGTGTGCTTACACATTTTGAATATAAATTAAGCCTATAAAGATAAATACAGGCCAGTATTTTTATTATGTTCAACTTTATAGTATATTGCAAGATAATAAAACAGCACAACTTCACAGAATATACAACAAAGTTCTCTATCCAATAAAAATTTTGGAACAAGGATGACATTACATGTACCCCTCTTCCAGAAACTGTGTTTAATAAATTCTATTTTTAATTGTAATGTATTATATGTTTTAAAGTATAGCTATTGGGGAGTAATCTGGCAAAGTCCTATTAATGCTAATATATGAGTCATAGGATTAATCTAAAATATCATAACTGAATTGATAATGATGTATTTATAACTTGATATATAATGAAAAGTGAAGAATAGCAGAAAATGAAAACATCAACTAACTCAAGACAACATTAATAGCATAAGGATAATAAAGTTTATTTCAGAATTGCTGGAATTCCAACTTTTCTTGTTCAGAATGTTGCCACACACTATGGGGCAGCCAAAGTTCTTAGCAGAATACCTAATTAGAGACTTCAATAAACTCTAATAATATGTCAAATTTAGCTTAAGAATACCAAATCTTAATTACATTTAATAGCACATTTATTAGGATAATGGTAAGAACCCCTTAGTTCTATTGTGCGAAAGTCAATGGAATCATATGTCATTTACCTGTAAGAATTAAGGGAAGAACTTCTATCTTTTGTTTCAGTTCAGAGCCAATTAAGAGGACTGTGCATTTTAAAATCATATCTATTGAGGAAGATGAGGTATGAACACTAAAACTAAAATCCACCAGAACTATATAATAAAGATAACAGTAGAAAGGATGTGCTGTATATGCATAAGACCAAATGCTAACAGATACTGTGCATATTAATAAGAGTTCAGACAACAGAAAAATCATTTTAATCTGAGTTGTGGGGCTTGAGATAGACCTTGAATCATACGAAACATCTGGAAAATTAAAAAAGGAAGGAAGTATCCTGATAAGTAAATATTACAAGCCAATGTGTAAAGGTCAAGGCCTTTTCATTTACTACATTTAAATTATTTGATTATCTTTAAAATTGAAGATATGGAGAAAGATATATTAATTATAAATTAACAGGGATGAACCTCAAATCGCAATGCTCATGGTATTTTTTAGAAACATGCAAAGTATTTTCATTATTTTGGATCCTACTAATATTGAAAAGTTCTCATATATTCATATGACAGTTAAAAAGCTTTCTCAAAAAAAAAAAAGCCTTCTCAACATTGTTTAATTTGGTCATTTTATCATGTTTTTAAGAGCGGGGGCACATTATTGACAAAGGCAATAAACTCTTTATACTAAAAAATAAACCAATATTGTTGAATTATTTAGGGAGGAAGGAATGAAATTAGGGGGACTTTAGAGAGGATGAATACATATTTAAGCCATTCAGTCCTCCAGGTAAGATTGCCTTCCATTAATCTTTATATTACATTGATTACAAAAACTCACTGAAGGTTCATCAGTTTTGATTACTAGGAAGCCAAGGAACATAACTATAATTGAAAGCTGTTATGAGTTCTAAGAGTCAGGTCACTATAAAATATCCCTCAGCCTCCACTTGAAGTTTTATTTTCTTGTAGTAGATACTTTATCCTTTATGTTTTTCCTCCCCTTCCATTAACTCTCTCCTTTCACTTTCCCCTTCCTCCCTCCTTCCTCCCTTTCTTCATATGTATGCATGTGTGTATGTACCCTAAATGTTACATTTCTATCATCTCTTGCAAAAGCCTCAGAGTAACCACTATCTTAAAAGTACTCTACATTCTTCTCATGCATCTTTAAAATTTTTAATATGTATACACTTTAGCTACAAATAATTTTACATTTAAATTAGTTACATTATATTTGGAAGTTAGGTCACAATATTTTGAACATAGTAACGGGGTGTGTCAGCCTCTCTTCTTAGAACTCCTCAGTCTAGTGAAACTAGAAATTTCAAGCTTCTTAACTAAAAGAGTATTTTTGGTTTCTTGTATAAAGTAAGGGTGAGAAGCAGGAAAAAACCCAGGCACGTGGCTTACTGCTTTGGATGGGTCAGGAATGATGCACAGTACTTGTACTTCCTCACCTCTCTTCATTTCAAGACGTACGTGTAGCAGGCATTGTTCTCCATCTGTTCTCCCGCTTACCTCCTCTCTGTGCCTATGATAATCATTTTGTTGTCCCAGTAAGTAAAATTAAACTTTGGCTGGCTTGTTCATTGGCTGCTGTAAGATCTCTGGGGTCACTGCCAGCATCACAAACCTTCTAATTTCCCTTTTTTCTCCTAGTGTCTTAACCCACTCCTTCTCCTTGGCATGTGTATTTTCTGGGATAACTTACTTTAGCATAATGTCATGTACTTTTTTATTCTTATTTAAAAGTTGAATTGCAGTAGACTGACTGCTCCAGAAACTTTAGCTTGATGTTTATCTAGTAGCAGGACATAGTGTCCTATGGTGAAGAGTAAATAATTATGTCCCTTCTCTGTGCAGTAGACTAGACTATTTTTCCCAAACACACCAACCTACTTAAACGTATCACAAAATTTTGGCTTTCTTAGACATTATCATTTCAAGACAAAACCTTTGATGCTTTTTTTTACCTAGTGACTCAATAAATTCCCACAATTCCTACAATAATCTCTAATGAAATACCTGATGGTATGAAAAACTACACAGGAGCTTAAGTTTCTCTTGGGTGTACATACACCTATGAGTGAAATTGCTGAGAGAAATGTGAATATTCAACATCATGATTTAAAGCCAGTTTTTTCTACAATGTGGTTGTACTAATTTATGCTGCCTCTAGAAATACTTGCTATTGATAACTATCTTTTTCCACATTTTCTACTGACAGGGTTCTCCATCCCTACCAATAGTGAGTGTAAAGTGAAATCTCACAATGGGCTTACTTTGCATTTCCATGATTATAACTGAGCTTAGGTATGCTTTCTTTCATATGTTCACCCCTTATTCATGGATCTCTTCCTTCGTGTCTTCCATCTCTGATGGTAGCATTTCCCTGTTATTCTACTTGGTTGTATTTTTGTCACTGACCTGTAGTTTTTTGTACATCCTGATTACCATCCTCTGCTGCTTAGATGTGTTGTAAATATCTTCTCCCAGTTTTTGAATTCGTGGTAGTTTTCTGATGAACAGAATTTCTTACTTTTAGTGAAGTAAATAATTTTCAAATTCATCCTTAATATTTATTGTTTTTTGTACCACTCAATAAATATTTCCCTAGTCCAAAGTCATAAATCTTTTCTTCATTTTTGTCCTGAGCATTTTATAGTTGGTCTTTTATATCTAAGAAATGTAAGCTATCTGAAACTGATTTTGTGTATAATTGAGGTAGGAATCTAATTTGTGTCCCCTGCACACACTTTTTTACCCCTAAGGACCATCTTTTCCCTTTAATCTGCAACATCATCCTTGTCATTTTGTCAAGTTTCTAAATTTTCATTGATCTAATTCTGGATTCTTTTTCTCAGTTGGTCAATTTGTCTTTCCCTGCAAGAACACCACATATGTTAATTATTATAGCTTTACAGTAGGTCTTAATTTGATTGGCAAGTATCTGTACTGTGTATCTTTTCTTCAAAATTATCTTGTCTATTTTTGTCCCTTTACCCTTTTATGTAAATTTTCCAACTGTTTCATGAAAAAAAAATTATTGTGATTTTAACTGGTATTGCCTTGATATGTAGTTTAATTTAGGAATATTGAGTATTAAAATCAGTGAAGACATTATGTGTCAATTTTTATGGTTCTTTTTAATTTTTTAAAGAAAAATTTTCATAATTTTCTCCTTAAATTTTCTGGGAATTAAAAAAATATTAGTAGGCTGGGTATATTCTGTTGTTGTTGCTGTTTTAAATAATGTTTTGATTTTAATTACATTTTTCTTTTTCTAAAACATCTTAAATATGTTTCTTACATTATGTATTTAATAATTCAATGCCTGTAGTGTGAGTAGGTGTAATTCCATTGTACTCCTTTGCTGATTCTTGCTAGTGAATTTTATTTTTAATTTTAAAAAACATTGTGAGCACATATTCAATGGGAACTTTATGTTTGGAAAGTGTTTTATAGCTGAATTTGAAGTGTATTGCTCCAGAGGTGTGGCCAAGAAGTTAGAGTAGGAAGACCCTGAACTCATCTCCTAACATGGGCTCACCAAAATTACAACTAATTACAGAGCAAATATCTATGAGAATAATCTAAAGATTAGCAAGAGAGATTTTCTACAACTAACGATATAAAGAAGAAACCTTAAGAAAATTGGCAGGAGGGGCAGAGAAGCGGTATAATCAAGACCTTCACTCCCAGGTAAGTGACCCACAAATGGGAGGATAATCGCAATTGCAGAGATTTTCCCCAAGGAGTGAGGGGTTCCAGCCCCACTTTGGGCTCCCCAGCCCAAGCGTCCTGCCCTGGGAAGATAAGACCCAGAATGTCTGGCTTTGAAGGCCAGTGGGGCTTACATACAGGAGAGACCAAGGGCTGTAGGAAATACAGACTCCTCTCTTAAAGAATGCATGAAAAATCTCACATGTTCTTGGTCCCAGTGCAGAGGCAGTAATTTGAAAGGATCCTGGGTCAGACCCACATGATGATCTTGGAGAGGCAAGAGAAAATTGGGATTCCCCCTGGGGAATATAAACATTAGTCATTTTTGGTAACTCATTCTACCATGAGGACACTGGTTCTGGCAGGTGCCATTCTGGAGTGCTTTCTCTAAGCCTATTGGTGCTTGAGGTGTATCCACCCACCAATAGGTTGGCACCAGCCCTGGGATCTACTGGGCCATGTCCACCAGTGGATGTATAGCCAGCAAATCAGGCAGAACCTAGC
The DNA here is from genome assembly GCF_048773025.1 of Camelus bactrianus. Classification (NCBI taxonomy): domain Eukaryota; kingdom Metazoa; phylum Chordata; class Mammalia; order Artiodactyla; family Camelidae; genus Camelus; species Camelus bactrianus. The sequence continues at coordinate 12,185,608 of NC_133555.1, forward strand.
AGCCAACCGGGCTGGGGGCCAGTTCCAACCACTAGTATGCCCACAGTAGGTGGCTCAACCACATTAAAAGGGCTCATGCAGTCCATATAGGGACATCAACTACAAGAAAACAGAAACTGAAAAAAAAAAACCCAAAACACACACACTTGGAAGCTAAGTAATATGCTCCTAAACAACCAATAGGTCTCTGAAGAAATCACAGAGGAAATAAAAAATACCAGGAGACAAATGAAAATGGAAACACAACATTCCAAAATCTATGAGATGCAACAACAGCAGTTCTAAGAGGGAAGTTTATAGTGATACAATCTACCTCAGGAAATAAGAAAACTCTCAAATAAACAATCTAACCTTACATCTAAGAAGCTAGAAAAAGGAAACAAATCAAGCCCAAAGTTAGCAGAAGTAAGGAAATAATAAATATCAGAGTGGAAAAATAATGAAATAAAGACTAAAGAAACAATAGAAAAGATCAATAAGATTAAGAGCTGATTGGAAATATAAACAAAATTAACAAATCTTTAGTCAGACTTATCAAGGAAAAAAAAAAGAGACAGGACCCAAATATAGTCAGAAATGAAAGAGAAAAATTTACTACATAAAACTGAAGAGGAAGGAATGCTTCCAAACTCATCCTGAGAGGCTAGCATCACTCTGATATCAAAAACAGACAATGAGACCCCAAAAAAAGAAAATTACAGGTCAATATCCCTGATGAACACAGACACAAACATCCTCAACAAATATTTGCAAACAAAATTCAACAATACATTAAAAGGATCATGATTAACTGGGATTTATCTCAAGGATGGAATGATGGTTCAATATCCATGAATCAATCAATGTGATGCACCACACTAATAAAATGAAGGATGAAATCCATATGATCATCTCAATAAATGCAGAAAAAGTATTTGATAAAATTCAACATTTATTTATGATAAAAACTCTCAACAAAGTGAGTATTGAGGGAACATACCTTAACATAATGAAGGCCATATGTGACAAAACCAACAGCCAACATCATACTCAATGGTGAAAAGCTGAAAGCATTTCCTCTGAGATCAGGAACTAGACAAGGATCCACTATCACGACTTCTATTCAACATAGTATTGAAGTTCCCAACCATTGCAATCACACAAGAAAAAGAAACAAAAGGAATCTAATTTGGAAAGAAAGAAGTAAAACTGTCACTATAGTATAGAAAATTCTAAATATGCCACCAATAAACAATTAGAACTAATACATGAATTCAGTAAAGTGGCAGGATGCAAAATTAATATACAGAAATCTGTTGAGTTTGTAAACACTAACAACAACCAATCAGAAAAAGAAATTAGAAAAAAAAATCCCATTTACAATTGCATCAAAAAAGAATAAAACACCTAGGAATAAATCTAACCAAAGAGGTCAAAGACCTGTACTATGAAAACTGTAAGACATTGATGAAAAGAATTGAAGACAACACAAACAAATGGAAAGATATACTGTGCTCATGGACTGGAAAAATTAATAGTGTTAAAATGGTCATACTTCTCAAGGCAATCTAAAGATTCAACGCAATTCCTATCAAAACACCAATGACATTTTTCACAGAACTAGAAAAAGTAGTTCTAAAATTTGTATGGAACCACAAACCCTGAATAGCCAAAACAACCCTAGAAAGAAGAACAAAGCAAGAGGCATATGAGCCCTAATTTCAAACCACCATGCTACAGTTTCAAAACAGGGTGGTGCTGGCAAAGAAACCAGACACATAGATCAGTGGAACAGAATAGAAAGCTCAGAAATAAACCCATGTTTATAGGATCAATAATCTACGACAAAGGACGTAAGTATTTACAATGGGGGAAGATAGCCTCTTCAATAAGTGGTGTTGGGAAAACTGGACAGCTACATGCAAAATAATCAAACTGAACTACTTTCTTATCCTATATGCATAAGTAAACTTAAACCAAATTAAAGATAAATGTAATAGCTAAAACCATAAGACTCCTAGAACAAAACAGAAAGAAATCATAGTTCAGTACATTCTTTGACATTGGCTGTAGCAATATTTTTTTGTGTATTTCTCCTCAGGCAAAGGAAACAAAAGCAAAAATAAACACTGGGACTACTCAAACTAAAAAAGCCTTTATAAAGTGAAGGAACTTATTAACGTAACAAAAAGGCAGCATACTGAATGGGAGAAGGTATTGTAGACTAGATATATAAGGGATTAATAACCAAAATGTACAAAGAATTCATACAACTCAGTATCAAAAACAAACAATATGATTGAAAAATGGACAGAGGACCTGAATAGATATTTTTCCAAGGAGGACACACAGATGGCCAACAAACATATGAAAAAGTGCTCAACATCACTAGTCATCAGGCAAATGCAACTCAAAACCACAGAGATACTACCTCACACCTGTCAGGTCTGCTATTATCAAAAAGAACAAGTAAGTGTTGGTGAAGATGTGGAGAAAGAGTACCCTCGGGCACTGCTGGTGGAAATATAATTTGGTACAACCACTGTGGAACAAGAGTATGGAATTTCCTCAAAAAATTAAAAACAGAACTACCATATTGTCCAGCAATTCTACTTCTGGGTAATTTTTCCAAAGAAAATATAAACGCTAATTCAAAAAGATATATGTACCCTATGTTCATTGCAGCATTATTAACGCTAGCCAAGATATGGTAGCAATCATGTGCCCATTGACAGATGAGTGGATAAAGAAAATGGGGTATGTTTAAAATGGAATGCTACTCAGTCATAAGAAGAATAAAACTTTGCCAAAATTTCTGATAATGTAGATGGACCTGGAGGGTATTATGCTAAGTGAAATAACTCAGACAGAGAAAACAAATACTGCATTGTTCTCCCTATATGTGGAATCTAAAAAAACCAAAACACACAGGAACAGATAAAACAAAACTGAAACAGACTCAGATACAGAGAACAAACTGGCTGTTGCCAGAGGGTAGGAAGGTGAAGGGATGAAGGAAATAGGTGGGGAAGATTAACAACCTACAAGCTTCCAGGAGTCAAATAAATGATTCAAATTCCTGGGTGTGTAATTCACAGCAGAGGGAACACAGTCAATAAGATTTCAGTAACACTGTTACAGTGATAGCTGGTAACTAGACTTACCATGGTGAACATTTTGTAATATATAAAAATATCAAATCACTATGCTGTACATCTGAAACTAACATAATATTGTAAGTCTATTATACATCAATAAAAATAAAATAAAGTGTATTGCTCCATTATGCCAGTGTCTTCTAGGCACCGACAACCTATAACCCTTTCATCTGATTTCTCTGCTCGGGATTTTTTAGACTACATCGGATGATATTAATTCTGGCTCATCAGGACTTTATTTGGGTTGCAAAATTTCAGGAAAGGCTCCCCATTCTCCAAGACCTTACCTAGGGCTAAAATGAGCATTTTCCCCCTAACATTTCTCTTTAAATGGTGAGCATTTCCTGGCTCATCCTTTCACTGTGCATTTGGCCTTTTGGGGTTTCTAGTCTTCAGCTTGAATACCTGACCCTATTTTGCACCTTCCAAGGACTCTAGGCTATATGTACAGTGACCATTTTGAGGCAGTCTAAAAGCAGTCATTCCAAAAGTGTACATTCCAAACAGGAAAGCGTATCAAACTCCCAAGGGTTCTTGTGAAAAATGCAGATTCTGATTCTGTGGGTCTCAGTAGGATCTGAGATTTTTTTATTTGTGTCATGCTGTCAGAGGACGTGGAAGCTGCTGCTCTGTAGACCACATTTTGAGCAGCAAAGCTCTGGACCATTACAGATTAGCATATGTGACTAGCACAGCTGCCCTCCTTCCATGCCTGCTGATTTGCACTCTTGTGCGTTTGAGTGGTGGGGGATTTTCCTTACTTTCTTGCCAGCTCATGAATGCACTTAAAAGATGTTTCAAAATCTTTTAAAAGTGAGCAGATTTAAGTGTTTTCTACAAAGAAGGTTTTTGTTAAAGGAATGAAGTTTTTAAAAATACTTATTTTTTTAGACTTCACAGCTAGCTGCATGTATGTATTTAGACTTTGAATCTGTGTGTTTATTTAGATTTAGACCTTTGGATTGGCTTGCTGTAAAACAGCTGTAGCTAGTATTTACATGTTACCTCACCTGAGTGTCGGGGGAAATTAAAATTTCTTTTTTCAGTTCTGTTGATTGTCTACAAAGCAAAGTCTGGAAAATAGCAGGCAGTACAATTACACATTAGAGCTAAGATCTTACAACTTGGAATCAGAAACATGGATTCCGAGGAAGTCCTGCTATATTAAAGCTGTATGATTTTAGAAAAAAATACTTTTCTAAGCCTTAGTCTCCTTATCTGTATCTTAGAGGAATACTTACCTTAGTGTTGTGAGAATTTAATGGTAAGAGTAAAATTCTGTTATTATAAATGTTTAAGCATTTGCCCTTTTTAAGACACATAAATGTTTAAGGTAAAGGGATTATTGTTACTATATTAAAGAACGATTAAGAGAATTTTATGTAGTGGGGGAATATATAGCTCACTGGTAAAGCATATGCTCAGCATGCACGAGGTCCTGGGTTCAATCCTCAGTACCTCCATTAAATAAACAAACAAACAAACAAACGCAAATTACCTCTCCCCCCAACAGAAAAAAGAAAAAAGAATTTTATTTAAAAGACAAAAATCTCCCTCAAAACTATAATTTGAATAATGATTTCAGAATTATCCATTATATTCATGTTCTAGACCTATGCTCTCCAATATAGTGAGTCACTAGCCACATGTGGTCATTTAAATTTAAATTAATTAAAATTGTGTTCCACATGTACACAAGCCACATTTCAATTGCTTGGTAGCCACATATGAGCCGTAGTCACCATAATGACCGGTGCAGACAAAGAACATTTTCATCATTGAAATAATTCTATCAGATGACCTTGTTCTAGACCAATAGATACAAATTACTGTTGATAAATATGTGGTACAAAAAAATTTTACTAAATTTACATATATTGTTATTACTGGTTTGTTTCTGTTTTCGTCCTGAAATGACTGATTTTTATTGTTGTTCTTGTTATTTACTTTTAAATGAAGTCAGTGATTAGGTTTATGAAAAGAAAGCTTAATAATTAAATAGTCTTAAAAAAGAACAAACTTGGTCACTCTATCAGGAATGAAACTACGCCTTGGTTTCTATACTGTCTTCTAATTTTGCTTAGGTTATTCTTTTTCCTTAATGAGAAATGGTGGCTTCAAGGGAGCCATAAATTTGTATCACTTGGTTACTGGACCAAGAAGCAACAAACATATTTATAACAGTGTAAACAGACTTAGAGTAAGATATTTACCTGGAAAGTTAGCACATGAAAAAAGGTATAGCACATGAAAAAAGGTATTCTAAAACCAAATTGTGGGGAAATTTCCAAAGGATGCAATGTAGCATGAGGTGGCAGGAATAAAGAAAGGCGAATTCTTGGTTGTGTTTCTTGCAAAATAGATAATAAATCAAATTCAGGACATTGCTATCAATTTAATCTCACCTAGGGGAAGTATTGGGTTGGTCATTATGGAATTCCTTAAGGAAAAGAAAATAGATTCAGAAAATATACAGTGTAGGGTATACCATGAAAAAGACTATTCCAGAGATTTAGTGTGTTGAGGAGAAAGGCTAAGGAAGTGGATCTTATTCTCAGAGGAAAATAGTACACTTCACGATGATTTAATTAGGTAGTTAAAATGGGAATGCGGCTAGATTAATAAAATTGATCCTTAGATCATATTCACACTGGGACAAAACATAGCTGCTGAAAAAGAGGAAAAGATGCATTATAGTATATTAAAGGAAATACTGGAGAGTAACTAAATTTGGACACAGTGAAGTTTACAAGATAACACCACTGGAACAATTCCAACTGCTCGATGTAATCATCACAACCATTTGATCAGAAACAATATCAATAATATATTCAAATAATCTTGAGCCTCCTACTGCAAACAGATGCATTTCTCAGCTTCATCTAATTCACATCTCCCCCAAAGACTGGTTTGTCAAATGATGTAATTTGCAACAGCATAAGATCTAGAATTTATTATTTCAGTGATATCTGGCTATATTCAAATATTCATTAATTTGAAGAGAATGAAACTAGCAACAACAGGATATCCTGTGTGTGCTGATTTATTTTTAATTTCAAACAGTTAATTAGTGGTAGAGATATTCCAGGTTGCAAACGACTTAACTGAAACTGAACATCATGTTCCTGGAACACAGTAGGTGCTCAATAAATATGTGTTGCAATAATCCCTGTCTCTGCATTAGTACTTTTACTCCATTTATCATGGGAAGCACTGCAGAGACTAAAGAGAGAGCACAGATGTGCTTCTACAATGTCTTCATTTCAAGAAAGTTAGCAAACAAGCTACAGAACTAGCAGGGTTCTTCCCAATTGTTGAGCATACATACAGCTTAAAGGAAATTGAATTTACATTTTGAAATTCTGTTTCATGAGAAGAATTGAGCTTGCAACCATCCTGGTTCTTCTTAGAACTATCCTATTTTTAAAACATTCTTTATGCTGAGACCAGTGCTAGGTCTTATTCATATTTATGGCTATTCTTCCTTCTTCTCGTTTTATGATGGTGTGTTTGTTACACACAGAAAGTGTTTATGATACTTGTTTGCTTAACTGAAAAAATGATACTAAAAATGTGCCTGAGAAGTCAATGTACGGCAAGCCTGCCCTTTTGACATGCTAATCCATATTAAGTATGGAAATATATTATTAAATAATCTTTGTGTGTCTCTAAAAATGAAACTATCTGATACTTAAATGTAATTACACACAAATTTCCCTTGACAAACAAAATTATTTCCTGGTGATTACATTATATCAGAAGACATTGTGGAGAAAGAAAATAGCTCAACCCAGGTCACTTGTTAAGTCTCCTGACACACTTGCTCTATTTTGTATATTTATATCTATTTTTATTGTTTAACTGAAATAGCAATTGTGAAAGGTTCTCTGGCAGTTTAAATCAGTGAATGCCCAAAGTGAATATTCTCATTTTAGCAGGGGTCCCAGGTTTTGAGAAAACTGTCTGATCTCTCAGCTGGATTCAACATGCAGATGTTTAGTTTAATTCACTACTAGTCCATGAGAAATTTTTAACAAAGACAGTCTGTTTTATAATTTGCAACAAATATTTACTACTGCTCTCAGTAACCCAGTCAATCAAGACAATGTAACGAGTTTCATTTTCTGTGTAACTTTGTTCATTAGTAGGCATATTAGCTATATAATGCAAAGATAAAGTGCTTTAAAATTCTATTTTACATAAGAGCAGTCTCGTCATGCCACTGAGACATTTTAGCAGTTGAAACTCTGTCGTTTAATATTCTGATTTTTTAAAACAAGTGAAATAAAATGTCCTATCGAAATTCTGTCACATCTTAGGAAATACATTCAATAGGATTTATAGTCACTTTCTCACCAGTAGTCTGGTCTTGGTAGTTCACATATTTGTAAATGTTACATATTTTTACTATTAAGGAGATTTTTTTTTCTTGAGGCTTTGCACCATCAAATTTTAAAAGGCCTTTTAATAATTTCATCAACTTTTTATTTTTCACGTGCTATAAAACTCTTCCTCTACCAGGACGACAACAAAAAAGATTCAAACTGTTTGAGAAACTACCGTGGAGGTTTGGGCAGGAAAAGTATTGTTATAAGAAAATGTCTAAATTGAGAAATGTTTTTGGTGGCTAGAAGAAAGTGTGCTGTGTGAAGGGTTTTTGTAAATGATCTGAAATCTGATCTGGAAAGAGAAAGCAAATTGGCCGAATGAACCACAAGACGTATTTTAATGGAATATTTGAGGCTTTCACTCCAGTCTACTACTGTGACTTTCCAGTCTGTTTTGATTGTGGACATATAATCTGTGCCTCACATACTAACAAAGCACGTAACAGACTGTCTAATTCTCTTATCTCACCTTTTTATGTGTGGCTGGTGAGAAATTGAATTGCTGAAGCTGATACTGTGAATACAAAATATCAGGGGACAGTTGCATATTCAAATAACACATTGCTAGTAAAGAGTTGCATTATATTCTGGGGACAGGGCAGAACAACTGAAAAGACCAAAAGAGGAAATAAAGAATGTTTTAAAATTTGGCAAACCTTGCATAAAGTATCAACCAGTTTTGATAATACATTCAATGAGTATTTAAACTGCCATGGGGGGGGGGGCGTGGAGCATTTTCCAATATCCCTAAATGCCCTTCTAATGCTTTCTTTTCAGTTTTCCAATTGTCCATATACTATATTCAGGTTATTATTGTAAAATCAATTAAAAATGCTGTTAAGCTCATCTCACAGTTCTAAAGCATCCCCTCAAAAGTTATCAGAAATTTAAAATGCATCTATTATTAGGGTTTAAGAGAGGAAATAAATATAAACCCTTGATTCTTGTCAAGGCAGATTTGCAAGGTGGCCAAACAGTAACTTTGAATTTTAGGAAGCAGTTCAAAGACTTCTGACACAAGACAACTAGGAACATGTTATATTTTGGATATTTATATAAGGCTCTCCCACACACAGAGTAACAGTGAATTGGAACTTTGCTCACTGAGTACATCGTAGCACTCTATGTCCTGGGTCGGGTTCATAAACTAGACCACTTTCTACTACACTTGCTCAATGCTGCAGCATTCAAATCACTTAGGAATGAGCCCTGAGACAGACTTTCCTAACTACAGAGGGACTATTCCACCCCTCACACTGTGGTAGCAAGTTCCATATATTGTTTACTCTTGACCCACTCTTGTCTAAATTTTTCCTTATCTACAAAATGCCTCCTCTCTACTTATTTATTTGCTTTACTTTTCTCTCTACTGTTTTATTTTCAAGCTCAAGGAAGACAAGAATACACTCCTATTTTAGAATATTTAAAGAGCACATCAACCTAAAAACAACATCAAAGTTCCCCCCATCACCATCTCCTCACTCCTACTTTGCTGTCCAGAGGCCACCACTTTGCTATGTGTGTATCTTCCAGGGCACTTACTACTCAGTTATATGAATAGATTTACTCATATGTATATATGCAATCTTTTTATTTTTTTACATAAATTGGATTCTAGCAGAATGTAAGTCCCATGAGAGCATGGACTTTGCTGGCTCTTTGATATATCCAGAATTCAGAGGAGTGCTTGGTACATAGCAAGCACTCCTGTAATATTTGTTGGGTGAATATAACTTGCATTTTTCAACTATCTTCTGGTGACTATCCTATGTCAGCATCTGGATTTGGGCCCACTTCTTTTTTTTTTCCCACACACATATGCCTAGGGTTCTACTGTGGGTATAAGATAAATTATTTAACCACTCTAAATTCTAGCTTTTAATTAGAAGTTTAAGTTTCTCTTGTAAATGAATCCTCCTCTGTGTACAATGTCTTCTTATTGTAACTGACAATATAGTCATTTTACCCCTCATTTACATTCTCTCTTCTGGGGTTTTTAGACCCTTGAAAGTGTTTGCCTTAGATTACGTGCTTCTGAAGGGCAGAGATTGTGTCATTTACCTTTTTGATAGAAAACCTATAACAGTTCTTCCAACAGAGAGAGACTAACAAACATTTAAAAATGAGTAACTGTAGAGTTTAGGCAGTAAGGCATATTGACATACACCTACTTAGCTGCTGACTAATGTTTGGAGGAGTAGTTGTACATAAAATATATTTGCAGATTACAAACTATGACTTATTTGTATTTTTTTTTTTTTAGTCAAATGGCTTAGAATTAAGTCAACTGTAGTTGTTGAACTATCTGCAGATCTAGAACAAGGTGGATAGAAAATTAGAACTGCCTCTTTAAAATGTTCTTCTCTTTAAATATTAACACTCTCCACAACCCGTTCTCCTCATTTAGGAAAGCTGACAAGAGCATATGAACTTTTCCAACTGATCAAAGTTGGCCTTGGACTTGTAACTTGCTTACTGGACTTTTTTTAAGACACCTCTAGTAATGCTCAACCATATCTGTTAAATTGTGCAAAAATCAGCATTTTGTTTCAGATTGTATTCAAATTAAATAGAAAGTAGGATGATGAAACCTGGAGAAAAGTGTGAACTTTTCCCACAGTGACATGACAATTGTTAAGCGAAGCAACTTTTTTTTTCTTCGTGGATGAACTTAAATAATGATATATCCAGAGCAAAACCAATATTTTTAACCCCAGGTAAGAGACTGTTTCTGTCTAATAATTTCAAAATATTGCCTTGGTTGTAATTGTTTTCTTGACATAAAAATGATTGAGAACAAGCCAATAAAATTTGTTGCTGAAAAAGGAAAACATTAAATTAGGCTTCAACTTTCACTAAAATAGGACCATATGGTACATTTAATTATAAGTTGAAGAGATATTTGAAGTTTTAATTTAAGTGTTTTACTTACAACATTAGCTCAACTATTCTGCCCAGATGTCTAACATCAAGCAACAGCACCACGTATAGAAAAACAACAAAGCAAAAGATAAAAACAATAACTGATGAGTCATGTACTTGTTCTGCACATCAAAAAGATGAAAAACTCAGAAACTTCATTCAGTGAGGTCAACTCAAAATGAAATCTATTTCCATCCCACTCCACAATGTTATGTTAATTATGTAGTTTGTGTTACTGTTGCTTTTGCTTTACTTCGTAGTCACACGGCTCTATCATGGGCTTTGGAATCAGAGCCCTGGGTGCAAATGCATGTTTTACCACTTCATTTGTTCATTTATTTATTAACCCATTAATCATTCAACAAATATTAGTGCCTACTGTGTGCCAGGTACCAGGTTAGACCCTAGGTACACAATGGTGAAAAAAAACTGGCAAGATGCCTGTGTTCTTGGAGTTTAGAGTTCAATTACTAGAACCTAATTAGCCTTTGACAAATTATTTATCATTCCTGAGCCTCTATTTCTTTATCCGTAACATAGAAAAAAAAGGGTACCTACATCACAGAATTATTGCAAGATTTAGATAGAATAATGATTATGTAAAGAAATGGCATTGTGCTGTTCACAGAACAGACACTAAAAAATGCCAGCTACACTCCTACATTCCATAACTTTCCTTCAGCCCTTTCCTTGAATGAACAAAGAGATCTTTAATCACAGTAAGTCAGCATCCTCAGAAAACGCTGCTGCATTGTACAGCTGGAGGGTGGCACGCACGGTTGTAGACGGATACCTTCTTGCCGGGACAATGGAGATTGATGAGGAGAAGAGGGGGAAGCCTGAATGTGGGGCTCCATCAGGCAGTTGATGGATCCTATGAGCCATGCACCTCTCATTTCGCTTGGTTTGAGGCAAGAGGAACAGGGCCAGGAGCAGCTGAGCAAACAAAGTAATCCAGATCATACTTGTGGTAATGGTGACAAACTCGAAGAAATAACATCAATCATTTCAAGCAATGACTGCCTCCTCAGACTGTGTTCACCTGGACTAGAGGAGGAAAAAAAATAACTCTGCCATTCAGTACTCTTGAGGAAAAGCTCTTTTCAACAGGGATGGCTTTGTTGTTCTCTTATTACTCACTCAATTTTATCCCAAATCCTCACTCTTTTTGTTCTACCTTTACTTTCAGCATCATAAAGCTGACAGAGCAGACTGCAAAACCTACTTATTGTGTGGCTTGTCCAGTGAATTACATTTATTCCCAAATTCTGAACGGTGTTCTCAACAAACACAGCCAGCATTTCCCTCATTAGATGACTGGTAGATGGAAATGTTGGCCTTCACATGAAGAAAGGCCATTTCAGTAACCTGAGGAGCATCTCCCCTCCAAAGAATTCAGTCAGGGACGTTGCCCCCAGTTGTGATGATTTTTTAATTATTTTATGTTCCTGCTGACTGTGTTCCAGTGCCTGGTGGAGAACGTTCACCTTCTCCTTCTTGTTAGTGGCGAGAGCCTCTGGTAAGCCCGAGCGACTGCTGCTGCTGCCCGCCCACTGCTTTCTGCCTGGTTTAACAACACTAGGACTTTATTATTCCCAGCATCATTAATTAATAAATAAGACAGTTGGTGATGATATTAAGGAAGCTGGACCCATTTCAGTTTAGATCAACACTACTCAAGACATTTGCACAACTGATGTTTGTTCAGAAATAGTAGAAGATGGCAGGGAATCTGGGAGAGTATAAAAGATGGCTAATTTGGACCCAACTAATTAGAATACCATCATAATTTGGATGGGGAGTAAGCTAGTATTTATCTTTTTACACATATAAAAAATGATTTCTGAAGCAGTGCCATGAAGCAGTGATTCTCAGTGGGGATAGGGAGTTATAGCAGAATGTGTTATCCAGAAGCATGCCAGGCTTGAAAAAGTATATTCACTATACCTATTTCTTACATAGGCCAGAAAGAAAAGCTGCAGAAAACTTCTTGACTAAGAGGGACAGACTATACAGAATATTCAGTAAGAAATCAATATAGGAGGTATGCAGAGTGGGAACGAAAAGTCAAGGAATACTTTGAAAGTATAAATTAAATATTTGGAAGAATATTTAACTTATTCATGAGAGCAAACTATTTTCAAGAACTTTGGCAGCATATATGTTTTTTTAAAAGTCCTGGTTACCATGGATTTTAATAACTGGTATAGTGAAAACTCCCTTTTTATTTTTTATTGCTTTTAAGCCTAATTGGAGAAAGTACTGCAATGCAGCAGACAGGGTGCTATCAAGACGTCTGCTTTGTTGTTGTGCTGCAGTCACACTCAGTGGATGTTTCTGATAGCACACGGAGTGTGTGTTCTAGGACTTGTTAGAGCCTCACTTCCTCCTTGAGCCTCTTTTCTCATGTAGGTTCCAGCTGCCATGGTTGTGTGTTAAGCCGCCCCAACATCACTTTTTAGCATAATACACTCACGGCATCCCACTCACACGTGGGTCAGGAGCTTGGACAGGCCATAACGTGTACTGCATTTCTCCACACCCGAAGTCTCACCCGGGTGGTCTCAAAGGCTGGGTGACTTGAATGAACACTCAGGACGGGAGTTGTCCAGAGGCATCTTAACTCGTATGTCTGGTTGCTCTTACTGGCTGTTGATGAGGCTGTCAGCACGACTATTGACCAGAACACCTACATATGGCCTCTCTAACGTGGACTAGTTTGGGTTTCTTCACAGAACGGCAGCTGAGTTCCAAGAGTGAGTGTCCCAAAGGCCAGGTGGAAGTTGGCCATGAAAGACACATAGTATTACTTTTACCATAGTCGCACAAGCCCGCCTAGTTTCAAGACGATAAAACATGAACCCCATCCCTTTATGGAAGGAATATCAAAATCACATTGTAATGACAGCTTGTGGGATGGGAGATGTTGCAAATATCTTTGGAAAATACAGTCAATCAGTTTAATAAATGGTCGTTGAAGAAAAGTTTTAACTTTAAAAATGAAGATCAGAAAAGCTAGTGATTTTCAAACAGCTGTAACATCACAGGAAATAACTGTATTTCTTCAACAGATATTATGATTCCCTTCTTCCCTAAACCCCAGGAGGTGACTGATTTTGTCTGGTGTATACTTTGAACATCTTCTTGCATTTGGGGTGGGGCATAAGAGTTCCCAAAACTCTGATTGATAACAATACATCTCTTGGTAATTATCTTTCTTAGGAAGAAGTCTGAGTTAGCATGGGATTTGCATCTTGCCTCTACCACTTATTACCTGAAGGACCTTGCACAAAGTACTTAACCTTTCTTTGCCTCAGCTTCCCTGTCTATAAAAAAGGAGACAGTAATAGTAACTATTTTAATGGAAGTATTTTGAGAATAAAAAGAAACAAGCCATGCAAAACAATTAGTGCAGTGCCTGGAAGATACTAAGAACTCAGTAAATAATTGCTATGATTATTTAGATGGATAGCTTAAACTATAAGTCTTTATTTAGCTAAGTTCTTAATAATAGTTGCTGTTATCCAGGATAATACAAGGAATTTTAAGAGGAGGTATGTTGGAAATGATAAAATGGGACAGAGAAACTCTGGAGGAAAAATGTTTAAAGTGAATTTTTAAAAATTAAATTACAGTTAATTATACCAGTTTCAGGTGTACAAAATAGTGATACAATATTTTTATAGATTATTCTCCTTTTAAAGTTATTAGAAAATATTGGTTGTATTCCCTGTTTCGTATAACATATCCTTGCAGCTTACGTATTTTATACATAGTAGTTTGTACGTCAAAATTCCCCATCCCTCGCTTGCCCCTCCCCCTTAAAGAGCATTTTAATGCACAGTTGCCATTGGTGTGCAGGGTTAACAGTCTTCCCTCTCTCCACTCTGAATCTTCAATGAAACGTCCACTTCCCGTGTAAGTGCTGTATGTAGTTACCTATATCTTGAGGCGACAGCAGAGGTGCTGAATTTTGCTTCATACAGAGACAGAATGCAACAGAGGCAGCCTTGAGAGATACCATAATTTCATTCTGTTTATTCGCTAGAGCCCTTTCAGGGGCTACAGAAGGGGAAAGGACAGGTGCCATTCAATCTCCTGCCCTTCCATCAGTCAGAGCTACTCTTAGGCTTTTTCTTTCCCCTTATGTTTATGTTCCTTATAAAGAAGACCTTTCATCTATGACGACAAATACTATTTGAAAACCACTGGGTCTATGGATTCCTCCAACTATGCCAGTTTTTGAGATCTAGTTTTGTGTGTTTTTGAATATCATGCAATTATGATTGTACACAGAGACTTCCACAACTTACATTTAAAGTTTTAACTTCAATTTCCTAGAGCTGTATGTAGCTCAAAGTGGAATCTTCAGAAAAGTCAGTTTTTAACTTATAAACAGCAACATAGAGTATCAGAACAAAAGTTCACATGGATGTGAGAATTCGCCTTCCAATAAAACACGAGAGAACAAAGACTATGTGAGAATAGTTCTCTTTTTATCAAAACAAACTCCTTCAAACACACAAACTCATACACAACCACCACCACTACCGAAGTATTTGGCTGTATCACTGTAAGTGACATCCATATCCGTTTTTGTTCTTGTTGTTACGCTTAGTGCCATGGCTTTGCTCTGTGTCAGTTTAACTAAACTACAGCTACATTCCCTAAATTTTCTTTCCTGTGTGGGTTCCAGATTGAAAAGAGAGAAATCCAGGAAGTGGAAGTGGAGCAGCAGCTAGTTTACACTGTGCAGGTCAGTGCAGGCTGCAGGCCGCAGGCCGCTGGAGCAGCCCATGGACACGAGGCCTGACTTACCCAGTCCCGCTGTGGGTGGAGGGCAGCACCCACACCTGCAGTAGCCGGCTCCTGCCGTCTCTTCTCCTTTGGTTTCTGTGAGTTCTGGGCCAGATATGCATGCTATTCCGTGCTGAAGGTCACTCACCTGACGGACTATTCACATCATTAAACGTAGAGGCAGTGAGACTAGGGTGAGAGATTCTTGTTTGTCCTTCCTCTCCCGCATTGTGAGCTCAACACCAACTACAAAGATAACAGCCCTGCAAAGCTCTCTTGACCAGTCTCCACAATTGCCCACGGTCTAATCTTTTTAGTAACTCCTTCATCCCATAGCATTACATGGTGCTACTTCTCTGAAGCCCAACTGATAACGCCTAGTATCATGCTTCTTAGCTATTTACAAACCCACCACTCTAGAATCTTTTCTCACTTTGTCTTCTACATATCCTCAATAGCTAGGAAGATTTTATACAATTTATTTTCAGTAGATATAGATAATCAAGAGGCACTGAATGATCTGACTCCTGGCTATTTCCCAGCTTGACTTTTTGCCATCTCCCCCCGGCTAAACTCCAAATACACAGTAAGCCTCAAACCTCTTCACTGGCACTGTCTTCTGTCTCATGGTGTTGGCAAATGGGACACTTTCCTCCTGCTTTTTACAGGGCTGACTTCTATTCACTATTCAAATATTTACTTAAGTATCACCACTTATGAGAGAACTTTCCTTCCCTTCCCTTCCCTTCCTTTCTATGTGGCCTCTCCAATGGTGTCTATGTTGAATTGTCTTTCTCCTCTATAATATGCACCCACATTCTTATAATATATGCACTTTTTTTTAGTATAGTATTATCTATCTCACTGACTGAAATGTGTATTTTATCAAGACAGAGAGCTAAGTTTGTTTTATTCTCAGTGGTATTCACATTTCCTGACAATATCTGAAACATAGCAGCCTTTAATTGGTGAATAACTAAATTTACTAACTAAATTAATGCATTAACATAACAGCCCAGTTATGTAAGCACTTGGAATCACTCTATCCCCTTAGAGGATAAGAAAGGAATTTTCAACTCACTGTCCTCTAAATTGTCTTTGGAATGAACTTTCTTTTGATGAAAGTGGTAGTTAAAAAAAAATCTTAATTATTATCAAAAACAATCATATATCTTGGTTGTGATATATGACCTAGCCCAAGACAGCCTGATAATATGAAACCAGTGGCCATTGCACATGAGAAAATACTAACTAAAATACCTTACTTCTTCCTGAATATTATTCCCAGACATATGCTTTTATAGAGGCACTGCGTCTAGTTGGAGATGTAAAGAAATAGTAACTTATCTCCCTGAATTCACATAAAAATGGTGCTGTCTGATCAACTATGCTATTTCTGATTTCTCTAGAGTCATGTATCTAAGAAGAGAGCCAATAAAAATGAAAAGAAGTCACACCTACGCCTACTTAGATATATTCATCCTCTCTTTTTAAACTTTTCATATCTATTTCTGTTATTTACCTACAATGAAGCCAACTGCAGTGGGGCACTTGTTTCAAAACAGAAGGCAGAGAAGAGCTGGCTCTGCTACAGTTACAGCAGAATCTGGGTGACACAAAGTATTTTGGATTTGGAAGTTGTCCTTGTGCATTAACTGCCCTGTCCCTGAGAGAATCAAATCATAATATGTCACTACAAACCCATTTTAAAAAGTTCCCTTTCA
This sequence comes from Camelus bactrianus, assembly GCF_048773025.1. Lineage (NCBI taxonomy): Eukaryota > Metazoa > Chordata > Mammalia > Artiodactyla > Camelidae > Camelus > Camelus bactrianus. The sequence continues at coordinate 12,202,576 of NC_133555.1, forward strand.
TGACAAAGTAGAATCATTTATTTGAGATAAAAAAGTAAAAATTAGAGGTAAAATATATGTTGCAACGATCAGTTAGGAACTTTGACTCCTCAATCACTCCCCTTCCTTCCATTAAATATCTTACCATTATATCTTGAACTTCTCCTTAGAATAAGTCATCACATTGACATAAAAAAATTAAGTAAACTTTTAAAAAGCTCTCTTCTATATGAGAGCATAATTTTTACTAGGGATCCTAGTAAGGAGGCCGTTATGCTTTTTCTTATTTACTATGTGTGAAACCACAGCCTCATACGGTGCCTTGCACATAACATGGTCAATAAATGTTTGTCAAGTGAATAAATAAGGTGTGTCCTTAACAAATGTTACCAACATGGTTTATTTTTACCTACATTTTTCCTTTTCCACCTTCACGTCTACATGAAAATGGAGAGGTAAAAATTAGACACTTGAAAAGTCTTGAGAACATCATCACAGACATTACAGGGCCCTCTGCTAGCACCTAACACCATTATGTAGGTGTAGGTATAATGGTGGTAATATTGTAGTCTCCAAATCTGAGAAGACTGCACACATTAGATATTTGATAATAGGCTTAGCCAACAAAGTGACTCTGTATTACTTTTCTCTTTTTTAACAATGAAAACAGCAGGGAGGCCTACTTCTTCATATCATTGCTCTTTCTCCGTCGAAGGTGAAAAACCACATCAATCCTTTAATAGAACAATTTCCCTTAACTTTTAACATCAACAAATTTGTCTTCAGTGTTTTCTCTGACCTCTTTTTTAAACTTTCAGCCTTGAAAATAAGTAGGATGCCTAGTAGACCTAGTCAGAAAACGAGGTGAAGAAGTGGGACAAGTCAGGATATGGTAATTAATCATACCACCTAGGGCACTGCTTCCAAATTTGGCTGAAGAAAAGAATAACCTGGAGCATTTAATAGGAAAAAAAAAAAGTACTGGCTGCACCTGAGACCTACAGAATATGAATTGTTAGAGGCAAGCTCTATATTTAATATGCACCCCTTATGGATTCTTATCACCAGCCAGGCTACTGCTCAAGGTAGCCTAGGCTTGGGGATAAACCCAGGTACGGGTTATAGGAAGTTTTTTACTAAATCATGACGGGCACACAGAGTACAGGTAGTCGAGGCAGGCACATCTGCCACACCAGGAAGCCAGTAAGAGACGAAACAGGTTTCTCAGCAAGTCACCATGACGTAGGGACAGTAATTGTGTGATAAGGAAATATGAGTTCAAGTCAGATAAACTAGTTCTTTTTTTTTTTAAACAAGAATTTATAATATTGCATTTCTTGTTGTTCAATGCCTGCAAAGAGTCATTCTACATTTATAGTTTTAAAATTTGCTTTCAGTGATGTGATGAGTTTAAATCACCTACTCTGCCAAGGCCAGACAGAAAGTCTACGAGGTAGAACTTGGCCTCTGAGATGTTCACCCACAGGTCACAGGCTTGGGGGTTGAATGGAAGAAGTCATTCCTATGGTTAAGCTGAAAATTACCACGACTGGGCACAGTTCTCAGAAAATAAAACAAACAAACAAACAAAAAAGCCAAAACCCAAACAATTTTTTTTTTCTAGGCAAGTTAGCCAAACTGCAACTCATGAATAAGAGAAGCATCAAAATGACTCATTTTTTGGAGCTCTGATAGACTGTAGGTTTGGACTCAGGAGTGAGAGCAAAACCCAGTTATCTGAATATGAACATGCTGAGTTACCAGCATATTACAACTGACTGTGAGTCATTCGTGAATTTAGCTGGAGGTCCTTAAATTCCTTATAAGTTCAAGGAGGATTCTAAGGCCTGGCATGGCATTATTTGCATAGGTGAGGATCAAGTGCTGAATGATCAAGGAGGCACAGCTGCAAAAATTTATAGATTTTTCGTTGATGACTCCAGGTAATCTGATTTTATTCAGAGAGAGAGATTTGAATAATAAGCTGATCATGTAGTGACAGACAACCGTTTTGTTGAACTGGAATTTACAATAAAAAGTAGTCAGGGAGAATTCCCCTGATCTTCTACATCAAAGAGTCACTCAAGTGAAGAAGGGGAACCTCTAAGATTGAAGCGCCCTAATTAACATAGTGCCTATTAATTACAGACTTCAAAAAGCTTTTATTTTCAAACTTTAGAAGCACTGCTGATGACCTTAATATGTCTTATTATGCACATCTTTACCTCACCTTGCCACTGGGGAAGAACAAATTTTAACTCTGATCTGGTAGCTAAAAGTATTAAATAAACGATCATTTTAAATGGATGGTTCCTAGGCTACTTTTTTCTTTTTTTTTTCCTTTGAATGGATGATAGGAACAGAAAAAAAATAACGAGAGTTTTCAGAAACTCCTTTGCTCTTCCTAGTAAATGATGACTTGCAGGATTCTCTGTACCAGATCCTGCCTATTCTAGGCCTTATTGTGCACACCGAAAGAATAAACAGATCAGGGGTGAGATCTACAATTGGAACAGTAGATGGTAACTTGTGGCAGAAAATTGAGGACACGAGAAAGGAGGAAGAAAGAAGATATTACTAAAAAGAGCTGAGGTTTACTGAGCATCTGCATGACATCCCTTAAAGGTAGAGTGGGAGAGGATATTAGCCATATCCCTGATATCCCAGTCCCCATTCTTTCTTATTAAGAGCGCTTCAATTCTGTTTGGGGGGCAATGTTCCAGTGGAAATTGACCATACGAGCTTCTGCTGCCTCAGTTCTGGACTATGAGGTGTAAGGGAACATCAGCTGGGGACTTTGGTGAACACTTTTATGTTAGACACCAGGGCAGCTCCTTCCTTCTTCTTCCCTTCCTTTGCCTTAAATATGGACACAGCTGAAGATGCAACCATCTTGTGAAGATAAGAAATGGCCCAGAAAATTACAGAGCGTGGGCCTCGACACGGTTGAGTTCCCAAACCAGGGCCAACCACCACCTACTGTCAGACTTCTTGTATGAGAAAAAGATAACCAGACTTGTATAAACAACGGATTACCTTTTCTTGCCGCTAAGTTTATTGCTAAATACTACTGGTAGCCATCCTTATTATACAGATAAGAAAACTGTGTGACAGTGAGTTTAAATAACTTACCCAAGTTCACACAGGTAGAAAGTAGAGATAAGATTGATGAGGAAGCTTGCTTGGGCTGACTTGAAGAGATGGATTTTAGAGCTGGCACTGTGTGAGAAAAGTGGAGAGCATCTCTGGAGATTGTGTGAGATACTGAGAGTGATACTGTGGGAAAATGAGATTTTAAAGGTTATGCTTTCCCCTGTGAATATACTTTCCCTGTGGCATTTCTTTTAGAGAGACTGTGGTACAGATTTACAGAGCTGTTATTTACTTCTTGGTTGTTGAATTATGGTTCATATTTTATAATATAATACATGAAAAGCACTTAGTGCATGCCTGGTACGTTTAAAACACTCAATAAATATTAGTTGTTAGTAATACAATAATGATGACGATGAAAATACTGTGCAGTTTTTAAGTAAATCAACCTGGTTGTCTGTGGGTTAAACGAAGGCCTCTGCTAGAGTTTATCTGTATGAAAACATTCTATTGACTAATAACAGGAGCAAAGATTCAGGTGAAAAACAGTAACACCCTCCATGTGCCTGTGTAAACACATACACACACAGCCCATGTCAGTTATTTTCTATCAGTCAGTTTAGGTTTGTCTAAGTTTACAGAAATTAATTACCTAGAGAGTATCTTCATTTCAGAATTTCACACAAGATAGTATGATTCTAACGCTGTATTTAATGATGCATGCCATTACCTTGGTAGAATGTAAAGCACTGATGACCCAACAAATACTTACTAAGTGCCCATATGTGTGAAATCTTAAGGATAGCAGCTAGGTGAATTAAGACAGGATTTCTTTCCTGAAGAAGCTTAGAACAAAGTAGGAGACAGTATGCGTTATGTTAATCCCATACATTTTATTTTTATATCAGATTAGAATCCATTTAATTTTACTATTAGGAAGATTTAAATAAAGATACAATTGACACATGATAATGCAGAAAAGTGAGTGATCAGCTTTGCTCAGGGGTGGTAAAAGTTCTTAGGGAGGTGTTCTCTTTTGAGCTGGAGGTTGAAGGATATGTTAGGCACATACCGATGTTAACAGAGGAAAGACAGGCATGAACTGCATGGAACACTGAACAAGTAATGGGTGGTGGAGAATGCTTAGCAAGCGCTGACTATTGACGCTGAAGTGCAGAATGTTTGGAAAGACACACTAGTTTCTACTCTAGGAAAGTTAAGAAGTATGGTCTTACTTCAGTAAGAAACTAGTATTCCTTTGGCAGTTGAGGAAAATAACCACATTCATCTTTTAATGGAAAACAAACAAACCTCAGGCAGCAAATGTGAGGAATTTAGAAACTGAGAGATGAGCTGTGGGAACAATAACCACCATATTTGTTTAAGCAAATGGTTTTCTTATAGCTGTTTGCATCCCTAAGTGATACAGACATTTACTGTGAAGTCCATTTTTACAGGTGAGAAAATTGGTGGCACCGAGAGTTTGAATTACCTGCCATACATCACACAGGTAGTAAGTAGAAATAAGATAGAGGAGATAAGACAGTACGTATCTTTCAGATCATTAGGGTAATAACTAGTACGGTATCAGAGGGAATAATCTAGAAAAGTAGAAGGAAGTTTTGGAAGAAATTTTAAGTAACTGACCAGACTTGCAAAGAAAACATAACCTGACCTGGAAGTTTACATTATTGGTGAATAAAGGAGAAAATGTATTTTTCCGGAGGGGAGCACACATTGGGTATGTTTGGACTCATGTGAAATTTCAGCATAATACAGAAATAACTAGTGTACAGTTGAAAGTCAATGAATAAGTGTGAGCTCAAGTGTGGAATAAGAGGTGCAGGATGGAAGGGAGAACACGGGAAGCAGAGAACGTGGGACCTTTGGGAACGTTTATACATAAAGGTATAGGTGACAGAAGATCTTTAAATATGTCACTGGGTGAATTACTGCTTTCCTTTTTCTATGACAGGTCATGCATGATTGAGTAGGTTAAACGTGGCTGTTTTTGTTAAGACACGAAAAATCATCTTGCAAAATCATTCAGATTCTTGATTCAGGTATTTTTCTGATTATTTTGTCAGATGTGTGCACTTTTAAATTAGCTTTCAGAGTATCTCATCTAAAAATGACCCAATTTTCCAGTGAAAATTGTGGTCTCATTTCCAGGGGATATTGGCTAAAAATGAGGAAATATCTCCAGAATAAAATGAAGATGTATTTTCAATAAACCTCATTTGCTCAAGAGGGAGGAAAAGGGGGGCGGGGGGAAGAAGCAGCCACATTTGTTCTATACATTCATCAGAGTGTGTCATGATGGGGATATCTACACAAAGAAGCAGGTGTTTTGTTCCAACACACCTAACAGTCTGTCAGGGTCACTGTGACAGAAAACAAAACCGCATAGAAAAGCCCCATCCCTCTGTCTCACGTCTCCTCTTAAAAATAATTCTTTGAGACTGCCGAAGGAACTAAAGCCACTTCTTCCATTTCTATACCAGGCACAGAGAATTTCCCCTGGCTTTGAATACTTAATTTCTGGACACATCTGTTTCTCTTCAGGAGTTAACTTTTAAAAGTAACCTTTCAAAAGATGAAAGGGAGGGATGAAACATTTTTATTTTCTTGAAGAATTTCATTTCTCTTCTCTCAGGAGACAATTGCACCTGGGAGCCGTCTGGTTCACTTTAAATGTGAGCTACTTGTTTCATTTAAAAAATTAGAAAGAGGGAAAACAAGGTGTTTTGTAAGGAGACACAAGACTTAAACAGGTTTTATTTTAATTTGTACCAATTAGTTGACCAGGGGAGTCTAAGGTTCTTGTTTGTTTGTTTGTTTAATATTCTGTACCTAACTACCTACTCCCCAAACATTGTAAATCCCAAATTCATTTTCCAAGCCTAACTTTCATGGTTACCACTTTGCTTTCCAACATTTGTACTTTCTCACTTAAAATTAGAGCAGGAGGAATAACTGCAAACATAATTACATAATAAAGGATCCCTTTATGTAGAGTGTAGTTAATTATAGCTGCCCAATTACACCTCTAAAGGCAATCCCTCCTATTCTCTCTCCCCTCTGTTCTTTAAAGGTGTTATTGAAAACTACAGCAACAAATTGATTTTCATATAGTTAGATTCAAGTCAGATGATTTAACCAGATGATGATGAATTTGATTTACAGTTTACCCTCTTCCAGCACTTGTGGTTTTAAGCATTTGGGGGGCTCTTGGAACAATAATATGCATTGTTTTCACATTAGTCATGCCACATAAATCTTACAGAGCCTACAAAACAAAGAAAGGATTACTCACTTCTAATCTCTACTAGGTGGTGGCTGTGGTGGGCCAGATTAGCAGTCATAAATGTCTGCCTCTTAGGTTTTTGGTTTGTCTACAAAACTGGGAATAATAGTATTAACTTGTTTTTATAAACAATAATATTGTTTCAGGCTCCTGTCCTGCCCTCTTTTTTTGCTCTTGTTGGAAAGCAGCCAGGTTTGGACCCAGGTGAGGCAACTAGCAGGTTGGGGTAGCAACCATCTGGCTTAAGAGCGCGTGAAGAGGATGTCCTAGCTGTGTGGCAGCCCAGTAGGGTCAGGAGATTGATTATATGCCAGGGATACAAATATGTGGGCAAATACACAGATAATTTGAAAGATAATGGGAGATGGTTTTCTCACTGCTGAAGGAAGGAGGCATAATTATGAAAATGGAAAAAATTAGAATGAAACTTCTTTTGTTGGGTTGGAGTGGGAAGTTGTGGTGTGAGCGCCTGTTTTTAATACATACAGATGAAGAAATAAATAGAGATATAAATGTTTGTGTCCACTTGGAGGACCCAGGGACCACAATGCTCTAGTAGTAATGAGCTTACTTAGCACCCATTATCTTGGATTCTAGAAACCTTTATCCACTAGAGGAACCAAAGATCCTTGAAGAAATAGCTGATTCCAGGGTTGCAGCAGGGAAAGGACAAAATGATCTGCCGCATTTTGTCCTGCTATGAAGTGGGGACATGTCTAAACATGATGCCAATGTGCAAAAAGGACACAGAAGCCAGATTGAAAGTGCTGCCACTAGCTAGATCTGGGACAGTTTGAGAAACAGCAACCACAACAATGAAGTGATAGCCATGCGTTATAATCTATTAAATAAATGGTTGCACATTATATAAATGGATACTTAGATAAATGAATAAATAAAGGGAATGAAGAGAAAATTCTTCCTTTAAGTAAATGCCAACTAATTAATGTAGAAGGAAGGAAAGAATTAGACAATCACCATGAGACAACAACCATAATAAAATTAATTCAGGGAAGAACAGTCAATAAAAGTGGTATGAGCAATGGGATTTCACAGAATCTTACAGTTTCTATGCACAAAAATATTTATTCTCTAAGATGAGGAGGTAATTTCACAGTGGGGAAGCTTGGTAGACATCAGCTTCATCAAGTGATCAGCCTTCACACTACCTACCACGAAGGGCACAAATCTGTATCTCTGAGTCACTCAAGAGTCAATAAAAACTTGGTATTACTTCTGTGATATTCCAACCCAAATGCATAACCTGGGTCTGAATCACTGTACCAACCCATATCTAGAGAAACTTTCCAAAATAACTGGCCTTTAATTTCACAAATACCACAGTCAAAACAGTCAGGTGGAAACTGAGGCATGTTTCAGATTGAAGGAGACTGTAGAGACATATATGACAGATAGATGGGTGTGATCTGAGATCTGGGATTGCAGTCTTATTGTAAAAGGTATCACCTGGATAACTGGCAAAACATGAATGAGTTCTGTGAGTGAAGGTTATGGTTGCCATTTATATGATTCTTGGAAATTCTCTGAAAATTTGCTACACTTTTTCAAACTGAAGGTAAAAAATATTAACATAGTACCATCATTATCATGGTCTTTTATATATATATATAAAGGCTACTAATAAACAGATACTGATCAATACCACCCTACTGCCTAGCAGAGCGTACGTTCTGTGAAGATGGAAACCCTGTATGTCTTGTACATGTCTAGCTGGGCTCAAAAAATATTTGTTAATCTTAAATAGATCAGTGAAAGGAGAGAGAAACAGTACTTTCTCATGAAATTCTCAAGGAACACAGGACTTGATAGTAGATAGAATTTGTACTTAGAATGTGTTTGTTCTTATTCTGGTAGCAAACAGCAATCCACCCTCAATTGCTGTCTGCCCTCATGAGAGGTGACAATATTGCACCATAGTTTGCATGGTATTTAAGGTCACAGATCCTGAAGACAGGCTGCCTGGGTTAGAATCCTGGTTGTGAACTTCAATGGTGTGTAAGTCTAGACAAGAGAATTCATTTCCAGACCTTGGTGTCTTTGTATATGACATGGGATGATGTGAGTACTATCACCCAGGACTGTAGGTGGTTGTAAATGAGAAAAATATGGCTGCAGTGAGGGCATAAGTAGAACCCAGAAGAATTCACCTCTGCTGGTTTTAAGGTATATGTCATATGCATCACATATACATACAAAGGATATCTCAACTCTTGTGGTCAAAGGGTTTGCAACGGGCAATCACAGAAGAGAAGGAAAAATAAATACTAGACTCATGTTTATTCATTAATTCATTTGTTTATTATTTATCCATTATCTGTTGAGGGCCTATTTTGTGGCAAGCACTGTTTTAAGCAGAAGGGATATACCAGCGAAATAAAATATTAAAACAGAGTTGGCCTGAAACTATAGTATGTGTAGATATCATGACCTCAAACTCTGGTGTGCACAGAAATCAAGACCTCCAACTACAGTATGCATAGTAATCACTCATAGAGATCCAGATCCTTTTGCCTGGACAGGGCTCTGGAAGATGCACATTTAACAAGCACTTATAATAGACACTAACATGACTAGTAATATTAAAAACGTATTTGTCATTATCTCATTTAATCCTTACCACAATGCTATGAATTAGGTACTATCATCACATTTTATGGGTCAGCAACCTGAGACTTGGAGAGATTTTTATCTTGCTCTTGGTCATCTAGCTAACAAGAGGCAGATTCAGGGTTCAGAACTAACTCAGTTCTGTCCAACAATGAAGCCAGCCCCATGTTAAGCCCGCCCCCTTAATTTCAGGAGGCATGGACTTGGGGATGCCTCATAGCAGATAGGGCAGTGGACTGGCAGTAGTGAACAGCCTCAGAATGGGTGTTCACCAACGGGTGCAGTCGCATGCTGACTCCTGGTGAGTGACCATGCTCAGTTTTGGTTTGTGAACACGTAAGTCAGGATAAAAACCCAAAAATAAATGAACAGAAAAAGATTATCAAGTGACAAATGAATGTTAGCTGAGGGAAAAAAAAAAAAGAAAGAAAAGGAAAAACCTTTATCTGAATACTAGATGCCACTCACAGATTTTAGTCCTGTGTAAACTCTCATACAGCATTCATCTTCAATCCATTATGGTGTAGGAATGAGAAAGACTGAAAGAAATTGAGGGTCCACAACCCCTAGTTATGGTCTATACAAAGTAAATTTGGAACCTTGACTGCTTTAAGCCGTGGTAAAACCCTGTTGTGTTCATGCCAAGTAGATCACTGTATGCAGTTCTTCCCTGTCACAGGCATTCTTGTTACCAGAAAACAAAGCATAGCTCTAAGCTGTATGGGTGAAGAGCATATGAGGCTGAAACTCATTATTTTTAGTCTCTTTCTCTTTTCCTTTAAACAAAACTCCACACAAATATATGTCCCTCTTGGCCTTTCTCCCAGTCCCCTTTTGTCAAAGAGCCATCACTTTTTACCTTCTAATGAATCAGAGAGCTTGTCTTCAGAGAAATTCAAGGAGCTTTTTAAGTTGGTCGGTTTTTTACTTCAGTCATGATAGCCACAAGCTAAAAAATGTGTACAGATTTTAGAAACAAGTTCTAGATGAAGTTTCTGGAGTTAATAGTGAAGATGCCATTCACACTCAAACCTAGTTGCCAAGCCCTTTTTCTAAAATACATTCTGATAGTAAGGAGTCTGCTTTGAAAGCCTTAGGAAGGATTTGGGAAGTGAAGTTTGGCATTCACTCTTAAGACTTTATTTCTTAAACACCAGAATCACATGTAGTATGTGTCAAAGTGAAGATTCTTAGGCTTCTCCAGACAAATGAATCATGATTTCTGGGAATATTTGCATGGTTAACACATACTCAAATTTGAGCTCCCCTCCACTAAAAGTTGATGCATGTAATTAATAATGCTTTTTGTGAACAGCTGAAGGCAGCCAGCAGGATGCTGTGCTTCGCTTCTCTGTTAAGACTACAGGTTAAAACAACGAAACCAGCAAGAGATATAACATTTCTTCCATTGCATACTATAGGCCAGACACATATGTGCTAGGTGTTAAATATTCCACTGAATTCCTACAACACTATGGCCCATGTACCAATTTTTTTCCCCCTTCATTTACTGGCAAGAAAACTGACGCTGAGAGAAACTGTGAAAGCCAATCCACAGGAGAGCTGACCCTGGAACCAAGGACTCCTGAAACCATACCCTCGAATGCTATATTCCTTATAAACAACTCATGTTAAAAAACACTTGCCAATTTACTAATTAAGATGGGTTTTGTGGAAAAAATATATACATACATATATGTTCTAGGTTCCTGTTAATATTTGCTCTTTGACCCTGGTTCCTGACACAAATTCCTAAAACCTTTGTAACTTCCTGGGTGAGAGGATCCTCTTTTGTTCTAATAGGTGAGTGACTCTTGGGTGGCCTCCTGGATAGGGGCTGATCACTAGAAAAACCAAGTCATGGAACTTGCAGCAGCAATGCCCCTTCCAGGGAAGAGTTAAAAAAAAAAAAAAAAAGTCAATAATCGAGCATGCCTACACGATGAAGCTTCCATAAAACCCCCTGAAGTATGGGGTTTGGAGAGTTTCCAGTTTGGTGAACACATTCTTGTACCAGGAAGGTGGTGCACCCAGCTCCACGGGGACAGAAGCTCCTGTGCTTGGGACCCTTCCAGACCTTGCCATATGCATCTCTTCACCTGGCTGTTCATCTGTATTCTTTATCATACTGTTGGGGTCCAGGGGAGGCTGCCCCAAAAGGTGCTTCAATGGCATTATTGATTATTTTGAATTGAAGTTACTGAAGAAATGGCCAATTCAAGATGAACACTCTTACCCTCCTTTCTGCCTCCCAGAAAGCAGGAAACACATTTCTTACGTGAAAGGTGCACTCTCTGCATCTGGAGATAAAAGGACATCCTTATTACCAGAGACAGGGAATCCGGGGTCAAGAAGCCTGTATAAACGAACCTTGGTACTTTAATTGACTACCCTAAGCCCAAACTCTGTTTAGATTCTTCACTAATTAGACACCCAAAGCCTCAGTTTCTTTATCCTGTCAAATTCTCACAAATTTATTTTTCTTTGTCTATAAAAATTTAAAAGCTGCCTGCTTTGGCCACTTCCTATGCCCTATTTCTATGAGATTTTTTTGTGCACAAATTAAAATTTCTTTTTCTCTTCTTAAGCTGTCTTGTCTCAATGCTATTATAAGCGTAGTCACAAGAATTCAGGAGTTGGGGGGAGGACATTTCCCCCTACTTGAATATCCTTAACAACATAATAAAGCAGTAAACATGGTGCATATTTCCCTAGGTTCTGTGACCAGTTCTAACAAATAACTGAACCCAAGGAGGGGTCATGGGAACCTCAGACTTGTAGCCAAATGGGTCAAAAGTATGGGTAACCTGGGAACCCACTATTTATGACTGGTATCTGAACTGGGTAACAGTTTCTTGCAACTGAGCCCTTAACCTGTGGAATCTGCACTAACTCCACACAGTTAGTGTCAGAATTACGTGGTGTGGGAAAAACCACACATCTGGTGTCAGAAGTGTTGTGAGTGTGAGAGTAAAGAGAAACAGGGAGTTTTTCCTTACACAGGTTTACACACATTATCTCTTTTGGTTTGCACCTGAGCTGAACGGATGAGGTAGGTTTTCTAGTTCCATTTTACAGAGAGCCATAGAGTGTTCCCACAGCCAGGAACTGGTTTTGCTAAGTCCAAGTCTCCATATTTCTCTGGCCCCAGGCTCCAGCAACTTATTTGTATCACTCCCATATCCAGCAGGCCAAGAGTTTTTGTTACTGTTTTAAACCAGGCACTAACATGCTTTACCTTTAGTAGCTAGCTGGCTGCTGAGCTGTTAGTAATGGGTCTGTTTGAAAGCATTTGGTGATGACACCTGGGCCATGCTATTTGGCAGGAGAGAAGAATTGCCGAAGGTAGTAAAAGCAGCCAGAAAAACCTAATAAGGCATTACCGAGGTTTGGAATGGCTACATACTCTGCCTCTCTTAGTCCCAGAGAAATGATTTCCATTTCATTTTCAAAAGTGGAGCTGGTAACACTGATTTTGAAAATAAACTTCAGGGAGAGTCTCAGCCCCCGGGCCTCTTTCAAAGCTAGTGTTGCCTTCTGCTTATCTGGATGACACCAGGTGTTTCACAGGGAATGTTCAACTTCTACTCTTCCATTTGTAACAATTTTGCATTACCTGAGATATTTGAAAAGGGCTTTATGATCATTTTAGCCCATTACTTCTTGCTAGCCCTAAGGTAATTCAGCACTGAAGTCATCAGGCAGATATTATTAGAGCTATTAATACTAATAATAGCAATAAGCTTAATGCTATTGTCATCTTGGCAAATGGCCTGAACCCTGAGGAGATGAAAATGACAACTGTTGATCTATAGGTTTAAAAAAATGGTTTAAATCACATTCACACTACGTGTCTTAGGACACTGGGAGAAGTTGCTACAGGAGATTCAGCTTTACATGCAAAGCAACAATGTCATTCCCCAGATGGCTCACTTCAAAGGCATAGCACAGTCTAGAAATAATAATAACAATGACACTGTGCAGGAATCTCATTATAACAAGGTCACTGTCACATGTAGATGTACAAGGGATTCATGTCGGCTACTACTTAATACAAGTTTTCCCACTACAAGGAAATTTTTTACAAATATTCACATGCATTATGTATTTACATAAATGATTCCACTTAGAATATATTTTAAATTTCTAACCCTAGTCTCTGTCTCAGCATGACCGGTTCTCCTATAAGTTTATCCATCGATTACGTGATTCAGCCCCAATAACCTCCATTCTGATTCTAACTCCGAGACTTGTGCATGTGTTAGGACTTTTGAGTAAGCTTTCCCTTTCCCTGGATTGCTTCTCCACCAGAGTGTTTTGTGATTAGCTCTTTCTTATCACCCAAAATTCAATTCAAGGGTCATCTCCTCAGAGAAGCCTTCACTGATCATGGTAGCTGGAGTTAGACTTCATTATAGTTGTATGACGGTTTTATTTATTTTTCTTAGTACTTATTACCATCTGAAATTATCTTCTTTGTTTACATGCTTAATGTTTATGTATCCTTCCACCTTGGCCACTAGACTGTAAGCTCCCTAAGAGCAGAGAATTTGTTTTGTTCATCAAATGAGGAGAGCCCCTAGCAAAAATTAGGTGCCTGATAATTACAATTGCTAATACTCACTGGATCCATTAGGCAGGCACACATGGCCCTTATTGTCTCAACGTATTTATTCCTCATGGAAACCCTGAGAGTTAGGTACTGCTATAGACTTAATGTTTGTATCCCCCTTAAATTCCAATGTTGAAATCCTAACCCCCAAGGTGATGATGTTAGGAGGTGGGATCTTTGGCTCGTGATTAGCTCATGAGGGTAGAGCCCTCATGTTTGGGATTAATGCCTTATAAAAGAGACCCCAGATTGCTAACTTGTCCCTTCTTCCATGTGAGGTTACAGTGAGAAGACAGCTGTCTATGAGGAGTGGGCCCTCACCAGACATGTAGTCTGCTGATATCTTGATCTTGAACTTCCTGGACTCCAAAACTGTGAGCAATACATTTTTGTTGTTTGTAAGCCATCCAATCCAGTCTATGTTATAGCTAAGATGGACTGAAACAGATACTATTGTCCCAACTTTGCAGATGAGAAAACTGAGAAACAGAGAGGTTAAGTATTTGCCCAAGGTTGTATAACTGGAACAGAACTAGGTTTTGAACCTATACAGTCTGGATCTTAACACACCAGCACAATGAATGTGGGATGAATAAATCAAGGAAATAATTAACACATAGGAACCTACTCATGTATACAATATGTTCATACGTGTATATGAACACATACACAGCCATGTATTTACAGAAGTGCATTGTATTTCTAGAAGTTAAAATAGACTTGAGCCAATGTATCTGTGTGGTAAGTATATTTTCAGGTCATCTAATTGGAATTATACATATTCACTAGGAGCATGGGAGGAACCAATGAAACAGAGCTCTCTCAATATATCAATATTAACCACATGGTCATGAAGTTTTAATATAGTTGACAAGACAGCTAAATGCCCCAAAGATATCATATTAAGGTGGAGTCACTTATAAAGCACAAACTAATGGCCCCAAATAAATGTAAAATTACAGGAAAAATAGTTAATCTATTTAAAAATAAATTTCCAAGAATAGCAAGCTTTACAATAATAATATCAATTTTATAGAACTAGAGAACCTAAATTTTAAAGGACCTTAAAATCATCTCATTCAATAATCCGAATAGTTGCATGATTGGTTATTATACTATTTAAGTATTTTCACATCTATATATACACACATACACACATGTACACATATACAAGTGTATATGTATGTATGTTTTCTCATTTGACCCTTATATCACATGGAAAGGCATATAAAGTGATCTTCATTTTACCAATAAACAAATTGAGACTCAAAAAAATTTGAGTAACTTGAGTAATTTAGCCAAGATCCACACCACAAGCATGGTTGGAGGAGAAGACTTGGAAGAGAAAAGGACTAAAAAGTTTTGAATGACTGCTATGTGCAAGATGATGCTAGATGGTTTACATATCCTACTTTTATTTAATTCTCACAGCAACAAAGTAGATCTTATTGGCTATCCCCAATCACAAGGTATCAATCCAGCTTTAGAGAAAGAGAACAAATTGCCAAGGGTAACACAGCTAATTAACATGAGGATACAAACCCATTTCTGAGTACAACACAATGAATAGTTGAAATAATGATTCACTATTCATACATGTATTTTGTCATTACACATGAAAAATCTACATTCATAGGGTAAGTCTTAGTAACAGAGGTATAAAATATATTTGTGAAGAGGACTGTGTTAAAAGTGGCTTTGGTTAATGAAAACCATGCCCAGTCAATATTTCTGAAAATTTCTTGCAAATCTTAATTCTAAACATTTAGCAGAAAATATTTATTTGTCATCCAGCCAATTCCTACTGGTAAAGCCTATCAGGATAAGAAAAGATAAAGGAAAAAAATTATAAGCACTCACGGTAGGAATAGAGTTTTAGAATAATTTCTTCATATGTAAATAATTTTCAAGATAGTTGAATAATTTTGGCTAGTTTATTTGAATGTTTGATGAGAAAAATTTTGCTAATTTAAAAGTTGGACTCATGCAGTTCTCACTTTTTAATACAAAATCAAAAAGCATCATGGATAATTTGCATTTGAATCTCTGCTGTAGAGTTTCAGTTATTTACTTAGATTGCTAGGCACAGCACAGTGTGAAATCTTTTATTTTAGAATTTAGCCATATCAACTATTTATATATAATCATATAATTTCCCTGTATCTTCTTTCCAGCATTAATTCACTATCTATTCAAATGACTGAGCTTGACATACTTTTCTCCATTTGATTAAGATACTGAAGATAATAGTATAATGCTTTTATTAGTTAAAATTTGTTTTCTTCTTGGAAATCTAATATAGATTTTATTTATAAGGATCTATATAATGTATTTGTATAGTGATATATACACCACATGGATATACATATATATGGATATATACATACAGGTATATGTCTAGATCTTGGCCATTAGGCCATTTCTTTCACAAGACATTATAATCAGTCAGGGATCAATGGATCTATCTATGTATCTATCTTCATCCCTCCTATCAGAGTGGTTTAGCATTCCATAAAGAATATTCCAATTAAAATTATTCTATTAAGAGAGGGAAAAATGATGTCATTTCTTTGAGCAATATTTTGTTTTGATTTGAATATATGTACAGTTCAACTCAAAGCTGTCATTACTTTGGAGAAATAAGTGGTAAAAATATGGTAATTGTATAATTAACTAATATCTTTATTATGCTTGCAGTAAAACAGTATTGTGAATAATCACCATTATCTTCCTTGAAGGTACAGGCAAAGATACAGCCATTATCTTTTTTATTTTATAAACACATGCACACATCTGTTTTGTTAAATACTTTTCATGAAAGGTCTTGCCTACAAACATATGGACCAGTTTTTAGACTTTTGAGAAAACCTATCAACCTCTTGCTCATTAGTTCACAGAACTCAAAAAAAAAATTTTTTTTTTTTTTGCCTGGCATATGCATGATACTTTGCATACACATGGGCTATTGCATGGTTTTAATGAATACATATCTCATACTCTTTCAACTTTTTTTTTTTTTTGAGTAAATGTTAAGAGTCTTTTCTTGTGATGAGGTTATCTCTATTACCAAAGATGAAAAAGACAGACTATGTGGAAAATAAACAGAGAAAATGCACATGGGCTAAAAGCAAAAATTTTTTATAAGTTCTGAATGCTGGAATAGGTTACTTTGGTAGTGAAGTTGGAATTATTTTCTCTGAAAACGGTTAGAGAAATAGGACACGTGTGAATCTCTCTCTGAGGCTCATCTATGTCATTCTATTTCAAGGCAGGGCAGTGATCTTTAATTTTTTATTAGAAGTACTTTTAAAGTTTTTGCTTGTAAAAATAAAATGTGCTCATTATAAAATTACAAAAGAAAAGAAATTAAACTGAAAAGAAAGTAAAACAAACTTAGAATCCTATATTGGAGCACTACTTTGAATATTTTAGTACATTTCATCCATGCCAATAAATACAAGTACATTCATTCATTCATACATAAACAAAAATGCCAGAGTGTATCTCATCATCCCCTTATACAAAGGTTTAAGTCACAACCCAAGGCAGTTGCCCACCAACAGTGAGCCCTGAGGGCAATTCAGGATGGAGAAAAACAGGATGGAGAGTTAGGTGTTTTGCATAAGGCCCCTAGTTAAGATTTTAATGACCTAAGATTCTTGCATCTTCCTGTATTTAGAAAACACTAAAATCACCTGCTTGTGATATCCATTTGCTGTGATTAGCAGTAATCTTTTACTAAGATGTATGCATGACTACGTGTAATTCCCAGCACCCCCCCCCCAAAAATTCATGTATATACTGTCTCCTCCCCAACCTCTTCAGAGCTACTGAGAGGCTGTTCCTGGGTTACAGTCCTCAGAAAGATTCCTGAATAAAACTTAACCCACAACTTTGACATTGTGTGTTTTTATTTCAGTCCCATTCTCTCTCTCTCTCTCTATATATATATTTTCAAACACACACACACATACACATTTATTCCTTTAGCTACTATTTATAATGCAGTTCTGGATATCAGTCAGTATTCTAGTCATTGAGGATACTGAACAAAACAGAAAAGTCCATAGACTTGTAGGATTTATATTTTAGAGTGAGGAGACAGAAAAGAAAAAAAAATCAACAAGCAAATTCATAGTTTGAGTGATGATGATAAAAACCCTGGAGACAGAGCGGGGCTAGGCAAGTAATGAGTTTTGCTAATTTACCTGGGGTGGTCAGGGAAGGCATCTTTAATCAGGTGACCGTGGGAGAGGCCTGAAGAGACTGACCCTCCCACTTCAAATGACTTGATAATTTAGAGGAAGTAAAACAACAACAAAAACCTAGGCGAGAGCCTCACCTGTCAGGCATACAAAGGAGGCAGGATCATGTCAGGGTTAGATGAAAAAGATCTCAGGAAATCTTGACTTGAATTTCTATTATTTTCTGCTAGACTGTAAGCTTCTCCAAACCTGTCTAATTCTTTTATACGAACCTAACAGCCTTCTTATCACAGTGTTTTGCCTATGGCATATTTGCCATCTGACACCTCAGATCTCAACCTCTCATATAAAATGCTGCTGAGAATAAATTTTCTATGCAACAATAGTCTAATACATCTGATATTTATGTACATTTCCCAAATCTCCCATTGTTTGTATATGTTACCATTTTCCGGTTTCTTCAAAGAATGAAAGTTGAGTTTTCCTAAATACTCTTAGTATACATAATAACTGTTTTAACTTCTTCAGGAGACTTTTACCTATTAGGTGAGAATGAAACAACTGTAACTGTTGGGTTATTACCAAAAACACTTCCTTCCCCAGAACACAAGATTTGCCATATTGCTTTTCTCCTTCACCATGATTATACAAAAGGGGTGAGGGACAGGATGGTGGCCTTAGAGATGCACAGTTCAAATGGCTATAATAACTTATTGAGTAGTCCATCCATTAAATACACGAGCTTGTCCGTAACTATTATTAAACTTTCTATAATGTCAATAGTTTTCACTGAATTAATCCACATACATAATTTACAAGGAAGAGCTTTAGTTTCTAATGCTTCATAATAGCAATGGAAAGATATGTAAAAGAAAGAATGTTGCCCACCATCCAGCTGTACAAACCACTACAGTCGCTGACCTATAATACACCCTGAAAGGAATTCAGGGGAAGATCAGGATGAGGCACTCCGTGCTCTGGGAAAACTGGCAAAACAATCACTTAGATAGTTAGAAACATTTCAGGATAAATGTTTTATGAACTTGGATCCTTCCATCCAATACTTTGAAAAGCACTAAAATCATTAACTGAGATATCTGTTCCTTGTGACTAGCAGGAACCTTCTACTAAGATGTGTGCTTGATTGCATGTACCCCTTTGCCAAAATCACATATATACTGGCCTCTCTCTTAGCTCTTCAGAACATTTCTCAGTGCCATCTGAGAGGCTGTCTCTCTGGCTATCATCCTCAGTAAGACACTGAATAAACTCAACTCACCGCTCTTAACTTGTGTGTGTTTTTTGGATTAGCCACAAATAATTTTAAATGCAGAAATCAGAGCAGATAAATATCTGCCTTTCTAGAAAGAAAAGCAACACTGGGATATCAAGTTCTGGTTTGGATCTCAGAAGCTTATCTAGTGTAGTTATCAGCTTTTCATGATAAAACACATGATATTATTCATATAATATTTTGGGGTGGTGGTTCTGTGATCTGCCTTAGAAGCCTTTTTAATTTAATACTTCTAGGTGATTCTTAAAAATAAAGCCCTTTCCACTATTGGTGGAAAAGTAAGTTGGTACGATCACTGTGGAAAACACTGTGGAGATTTCTCAAAAAATTAAAAAAGAACTACCATATAATGCAGTGATTCCATTCCTGGGTATTTATCTGAAGAAAACAACAACACTAACTCAGAAAGATGTATATACCCCTATGTTCACTGTATCATTATTTATAATAGCCAAGATATGGAAGAAACCCAAGTGCCTATCAATAGATACACGGATAAGGATGATGTGATATAAATATACAGTGGAGTATTACTCAGCCATAAAAAGAATAAAATCTTGCCATTTGTGTCAATATGGATGGACCTAGAGGATATTATACTAAGTAAAATAAGTCAGATTGAGAAAGATAACTGTTGTATGATTTCACTTATATGTTGACTCAAAAACAAAACAAAACAAATAAATGTAACAAAACAGAAACAGAGTTATAGATACAGAAAACAATTGGTTGCCAGAGGGGAGGAGGATGGCAGGAGGAAAGACATGGGTGAGGGACATTAAGAGGCTGAAAAATAACTGACCCATGGGTATGAAATGTGTAGTGTGGGCAATGTAGTCAGTAACTACGTAGTATCTTTCTATGGCGACAGATCAGAACTAGACTTACCATGGTGATCATTTTGAAATGTAAAGAAATACCAAATCACTGTTAGGAAATAAGAACTAACATAGTGTTGTGGGTCACTTATAGACCAAAAACAAACACACAAATAGATAAACTCATAGAAAAAGAGATCAGATTTGTGATTACCTGAGTTATGGGGTGTGCGAAGGGGGAATTAGATGAAGGTTACAAATTTCCAGTTATTGGAAGGATGACTACTGAGGATGTAGTGTGCAGCATGGTGAGTTTGGCTAACACTGCTGTGTGTTACATACGAAGGTTGTTAGGAGAGTGAATCTCAATAGTTTTCACCAAAAGGAAAAACATTTTTTTCTATTTCTTTAATTTTGTATCTATACGAGATGATGGATGTTCACTAAACTTATTGTTATAATCCTTTCATAATGTATGTAAATCAAATCATTATGCTGTACATCTTAAATTTATTCAGTGCTGTATGTCAATTATAATCTCATTAGAATTGGAAGAAAAAAAATGAAGCCCTTCCTTTGTGGAAGGGCTTCATTTGATCTAAAACTCTTACTAAAGTTCAAGTTCAAAATACCACACTCTAATGTAATGAGGAATTCATACTGTATGAGATGATAGAGTGTTTCTGCTCCAATTCATGTGACTGAAGTGAATTACAGATGACATTTTCTCCCACCTACAATTGATTAAGCAAATAAAGTAATTGAGACCAAGAAAGATTAAGTGACTTGACCTAAGGTCATTCAAGTCTTCCCATGAGAATCAAAAACAGAATGTGGGTCTGTGTTCCTTATTTCAAAGTGCATGCCTAAGTTATGCTGAAGTACGGCCAATCTGAAATCGTGGGCAGAAAATTTACTGTGGATAACATTTGCAAAGGGAGAACCCATGTAAAAGGGGAAACAGATGTAACATGTAAATCCTGCAGCTGTCACTTCTAATTTGTCCTTTAAACTCAGGCCATGGCACTGCTCCATTTCTTACTATCTGGGGGTCTAGATATGACTGAAAAATCAATATGGAACCTCATCATCTTCCAAAGTTACTGAGCATCGACTGTACATGTGGTGTGGAAGTAAATGCTCTGCACAGCAGCTTCTTTCACAGTCAGGCCCCAGGGTCAGAGCTGCAATTTCTGCATGAGCTGTTTGCCTCAGACTGGCTTGGGGGCTATGTCCCTACCAAATAACATCTTGGTTCCCAGCTAAAATTCTCATCAAAATTCCTTTAAAATTCGGTGATTCTTTATCATCAAACACCATGATATCAATTCTTCTAATGCACATACTTTTCCAACATTGCTGGCTGCTTATTTTCAATATGTCCTTGCTCAAAAGAGTGTCTTAGTCAAGAGATTTTTCATGATTTCATACGGTATATACTCTGATATATTTTGTACCTGGATAAGATTTCTGCTACTTAGGAAAACATTTCTAATCATCATTTACTGAAAATGTATAATTCCGTATCACACAACTAGGATGTACTCAGGGAGCTGAACCCAATTATAACATGAGCAGAAGAAAACATAAGAGCAAGTAGATGCTGCAGAAATGACATAATGTCTCCACTAATCAAATATAAATTAATTTTACATTAGCTCATGTTTTGGATTATCCATGCTCCACTGGCTCCTGCTGTTACCTTTTACTATCCATAGATGTGAGATTAATGTGGATTGTTTTTGTTAACATTTGACAAATGTCAAAACATAGCTTCTCGCTTTCTACCAGTGACCTCTCTCTGATTTTCAGCCTATGCGCTCTTATCTCTGTGTGAGTTTCTTCAGATCTGCTCTCTGTGGGAGTCAGATATATTCACCAGAGTTTTGCAAAATAATGAAATGGAACACTGTAATGAAAGTGCACATCCCTGGTGTCAGGTTTCTTTATGAATTCCAAAATCATTTAGGTTCAGTGCCTGAAACTTAGAAATGCCTTGGATGTGATCAAATGGGGATCATCAGTACACTCACAGATGCCTACTCCTTTCTAAATGCGTGCTTTCTAAAATGTTCCTCTCTTTGAAAAAACGTGAATTAACATGGCAAAGGCACACCTAAGGCTTTGGAAAGGTCCTTTAACAATCTCCTGTGCTACCTACACCTGCTCTCCTCTTTTTCCTTCTCTTTCTTTCTACAATTTGGACTGCTTATCTCAAAGGCTGTGGGCCAACTGAAGGAGGCCAAAGGACTTATGTGGTTAAAGAACATCATTCAGCTTCTGTAAGGAATGTACGGCCAGGTTCTTGACTAGCAAATTACACTGATTGAGAAGCTGTAAGCCGGTTTTGAATAATCCAATTAAATTAGTAATAGGTCCTCAGTTGTGGAAGTATGTGTTCTAAGCAACTCCTTGTTATGACTGTGTATTTGTATCAGACCCTATTTGATCATGGATAATGGAAATGTTACATTTTGGCTAACCAAGATTTGAACTATTTTACCTTTTGGGGAAATTCACCATCTTGAGAGTCTTGGCAAAGTCAGAGGTCACTTGCTCTCTTTGCTGCAAGAACCTGAACTTATTATATAGTCCAGCCAGGCAGATGAACCTACTTGGAGAGGTGGACTTTCCAGCTTTTGAGTTGAAGAAGCAGAAGCAGTAGAGAATCCATCTGGTGGCTGGCAGCAGCCTTGATGACAGACATCTCACATTTCTAGGGTGGTTCTAGCTGGGCACCTAGTGCAAGCTGTCTTTATTTAAATGATTCCATGGTGTAATGTTGGTGTTGGCCTTAACTATTTCCAGCATTCCTTGTTCCTGCCTAGCTTTTGAGGTTGATTCACTTTTGAAGTTGATTTGCAAATCTGTGAACTTGCCACTATCCTTTTAATACATTCATTGCTTATTAAATCATCCAAAGTTGGTTTCTACTGCTTGCAATTCACAGCTCTGGATACTGTTGCTATACTGTGTAGTATGTGTTAGTGGATAACAACGCATTCTACACCTTGTTGATCATTTAGCTCCCTACAGGTTGTTTATCAATGCCTACATTCAAAAGAATCTTTGGTGAATTAAAAAAATATAATTGTTTTCTTTTTTTATGGCATCATATTATATTTGCATTTTGATTCCATGCAGATATCCCAGTCTTTAATTTCTTTTCTTATTTATTATTTCTTCTTGTTCTTCTTCTTTTTTTTTTTTTTTTAAGATATTCTCATCTTTAGATTTAGTGATGCATTGTGGGTTGAACTTGCACCAGGGAGGATATCGTTTTAAAGATTTATAGTTTGGTTCTATCTTGTTCATGTCTTTGTTTACTGAGCTAAACAGCCAAATGAGATATCAAATTTGGTACCATAATATTGCCACTACCAAGATTAAACCACCTCAAACCTTGGTTTATAATGTAGAAAAATCCTCCCTGGAGAGACTTTATGTATAATCCAAAGAGAAATAGCAAACCTGAGGCAAAGATTTAGTCTTCAGGGTTATATAACTTTATTCTATGTTTAATGTGGGGTTTAAAGCTCATGCTGTCGGACAAGAGGTTTTAGACTTCTGAGCAGAAATGTGATGTACTTTCTAAATGAAGAGCAGCGAGAATACCAATCTCTCTCCCGTCACATTAGCAGCAAGACTTGCTCTGCAAATGTTTCCTGCTGGTTCCCACTGAGCACAGGAAGCAATGTTCTGATGATTAAGCAGCAATATCATTATAAAAGCCAAATGAATAATCATTGTGTTAATGAACTTTATCTCAGAAAAAGATTAGTTTCTTAATGTTAAGCCTCTTCCAATATGAAAGGGAAAATGTATTTCAATGTCATTTCATCAACCGAAGATGTTCATAATCCATACAATTTAATATCCTGTCTGCACATGTCTCTGTAGGTCCATACACACAGTGACTTCAGTGGATGCTGTCTGATGATTCTATTAGATCTCTTTCTCTAACACACACACACACACACACAGAGACACACACACATTCACACAAAACCCCGCACATCTCCAGGAATCGAGCCATAGACTCTTTCATGAATTAGATAGATAATACTTGTTAGTAACAAGCAACATGTGGTTCACAAATTAGTAATGACAATTATATCCCTGAGAAACAAATTTTGCCACTTAAAAGAAACTGGACTACTTCTTTAGGAAAAAAAGATGCAATACTATTTTTTTAAGTGGTTTATGAGCTTTGGATCAGAAATTGTGTTCTGAGGACCAATATCTTTTCAAATACAAAATACTTCTACCAAAAAAAAAAAAAAAAAAAAAAAAGAAAAAAGTTGCTAGACAATAGCAGAAGAAAATTTTTGTTTTTTGACTATGAATCCAAAATGTCAACATTCTCTGTCTTTCTGTATCTTACATATTCTGAAGGAAATTCCATGGACATAACATGAGTGCTGGTTACTGGTATTATCACTGCATTTATCTCTCTTTAGGTGTCACTGAACTGGATACTAATAGGAAAGAACATTAGATAGGGTTCCCATTGGGCAGGCGATCATAACTCAAAATGGACACTTTCAATCTGGACAAAATCATCCAACAAGAAATACAAAACTCTCATAGACCCCAAGGGAAGGACCTAGTCAAAAATACTACCAATTTTATCTTAACAGTTCTCAACTGTGGTGTCATTGGCTACTGACAATAAAACCATGCACATTTTAAATCTACACTGTAGCCCAGTGTTTAGCAAAGCTTGGTATGCAGCATCATTTTAGATGACACAAATACTGAACAAAATATGTAATTTTAAATATCTGTGGGCAAACACTGAACAAAATATGTAATTTTAAATATCTGTTAGAAAAAATGTATTGCTATCATATTACAATGTGATTTTATGCCTAATTTTACCACAGTAGATAGTAAATAAAACAGTGAATCAATTTTAAACTGACTTAAAAAGATTATTGAGTAAATCATAGTACAGATGCTAATGCTGGTAGGACAAAAATCATGTTTTTAAGTGAATGAATGAGGCCAGAGAGGCACTATTCTAACCTTAGTGAACTACCATGTCTTAGTGAATTACTCAATCAACTAGACTGGATCAACAATAATCTAATTCTATTCACTTTGCATTTTGTATTATAAATGGAGTTTGAGGAATTTGTAGGTGATAAGTTAATACTCACATTCAATATGACTATGAGTATTTCCACATTAAAAGTTAAAATTTAATTCTGAAAATCAGGAACAAGAGGCAGAGTAGATATTTAGAAGGAAAAACAAAAGAAAGATCAACAAATTGTTCATAACTCCATTAGTATTTAAAGGGTTTTTAGCTCATCCCTGTTTCAATTATCCTCTTACCACTGATGCTTGTTTTTCCCTAATACTTCTTGTTCAGATTCATTAGTATCTACTTTCCTAGGCTGAATCCCAATTCGTTTTATGTCAGCCATCTCTGAGCAGCTCGGGCATTAAATAATTTTTAGTTCTGCACCTGTTAGAGCCTGCACCATTACCTCATTGTTGTCATTTGGAAAGTTATTCTATTTTTTAACCTTTCAGGCATATTGACAATAAATAAAAGTTGTGCCTTGAAGCCTTAGTTTTTCAGAAATCTAAATATTAATTGGGGTATAAGTACCTATCTCAGAGGCTCTGGTGAGAAAGTTAAAGTACTATTGGAAGTTTTTAAATTGATCTGATTTTAGTTGGAATGGGAGCTTGCAGCGGGAGTAAGGGAGGTCCATGGAAGACTGCCCTGTCACTTTACAATATGCCCTATTTTGCACCACTGTGTCTCTGGCACCAGCCTCTCACTAAGAGCAATGACTGGAGAGAAGGGATATGTTTTAAAAACAGTAACTAGACTCCTTAGCCATGCTTTGGCAGAGCTCTTCACTATTGATCAGAAATGGAATCAGTCTTTCTTCTCAGATTGCAAATTTATTTTTACTCCTGCACAGCTCTGTCGCAAACTGCAATTTAGAATTGAAGTTGTAGCTCAGCTCTCTCCTCTGAGACACTGGTGCTGATATGCACTCTGGGGACATATTTTGCTCCACATTCCATAGAACTATCCTTTGTGCAAAGGGTAAAACTGAATTTAATTAAAAAGCACTAGAAAGTTGCTGCATGCACAAAGATGCACATGGATCCAAAAGAAATCATAGCCATTCTTTACTGGAATCACATGGTGGTTCAAACAAGCAATACTTATTTGGGGGAAAACTAGAATGTATACATGAAAAACATGCTAGCATTTGTCAGTTACTTCTATGGCCTTTTCTATTTAATCTGTAGATCTCCCGTAAGGATAGACATTAGTTATCATTTCAATCAATAAGAATAGATGTTCACTGAGTGTGTCCTGTGTGATGGAAAGTGTTTTAGGAAACAGGAGTAGGGAGATCAGTTAAGAATGGTTCCTTACTTCCAGTTGTTCACAGTATCCTCATTGGGGGAGGAAAAGAAAAGGCACAGTAGTTTATTCAGTGAATTATGAGAAGTTGAGTGACTTGAAAGGAGCATAGAGAAGGGGTTTATGTTCATCAGGTTGGTGAGTACACATGAAGGAGCCTCTTTTGCTTCCTGAGCATGTAGAAATGCATAAAAGAGCTGAAAAACTATTCTGTTCCATTGATCTCTGTGTCCCTTTTTCTGACAGTACTATACTGTTTTGGTTAATGTAGCTTTGGAGCACAGTCTGAAGTCAGGGAGCATGATACAGTCTCTGTTCTTCTTCCTCAAGATTACTTTGGTTATTCAGATTTTTTCATGGTTCCACATAAATTTTAGGATTATTTATTCTATTTACATGAAAATAGAAAATAGCATGGCTATTTTGACAGGGATTGCATGAAATCTGTAGACTGCTTTCAGCAGTATGGACATTTTAACAATATTAATTCTTCCAGTCTATGAACACAGGGTATCTTTTCATTTCCTTGTATCATCTTCCATTTCCATCATATAAAAATAACAAAATAATTTTTTAAAAAAGAGCTCAATGAGAGGCTGCAGGAAAGTGAAAGGAACAAATTAAAAGGCACTCATTTTGAAATTAGAACATTCTCTAACACTATATACAAAAATAAACTCAAAACAGATTAAAGACTTAAATGTAAGACCAGATACTATAAAATTCCTAGAGGAAAACAGGCAGAACACTCTCTGACATAAATCACAGAAATATTTTTTTTGGATCTGTATCCTAAAGTAAAGGAAATAAAAGCAAAATAAACAAGTGGGACCTAATTAAATTTAAAAGCAAATGGGACCTAATTAAATTTAAAAGCTTTTTGCAAAGAAAAGGAAAACCACTGACAAAATGAAAAGACAATCTACTGAATGGGAGAAAATATTTGCAAATGATACGACCAATAAGGGATTAATATCCAACATATACAAACAGCTCATTAAACTCAACATCAAAAAAACAAATAACCCAATTAAAAAATGGTCAGAAGAAGTGAATAGACATTTTTCTAAAGAGAAAAATGCTGATGGCCAACAGGCACTTGAAAAAATGCTCAACATCACTAATTATCAGGGAAATACAAATCAAAACCACAATGAGGTATCACCTCACACCAGTCAAAATGGCTGTCATCAAAAAGAACACAAATAACAATGTTGGCAAGGATGTGGAGAAAAGTGAACCCTCCTACACTATTGGTGGGAATGTAAATTGGTGCATCTACTAGAGAACATTATGGAGGTTCCTTAAAAAACTAAAGTTAGAACTACCATATGACCTAGCAACTCTACTCCTGGGTATATATCTGAGAAACAAAAACAAAAACACTAAGTTGAAAAGATACATGCACCCCAATGTTTATAGCACCATTATTTACAATTGTGAAGATAATGAAAGCAAACCAAGTGTCCACTAACAGATGAATAGATATAGAAGAAGCTGTGTGTGTGTGTGTGTGTGTGTATGTGTATATATATATATATATGCATGCAATGGAATACTACTTAGCCATAAAAAAGAATGAAATTTTGCCATAAGCAGCAACATGGATGGACTTGGAGGGCATTATGCTAAGGTAAATAAGTCAGACCGAGAAAGAAAAATACTGTATGATATCACTTATACGTGGAATCTAAACAAAAAAACAAACAAGAAACTAGTGAATATAACAAAAAGAAGCAGACTCAGATATAGAGAACAAACTAGTGGTTGCCAAGGGAAAGAGGGGAGGGAGGATGAGCAACATAAGCATAGGGCAGCAAGAGGTATAAATTATTAGGTATGAAATACGGTACAAGGATATTTTGTACAACATGGGGAATATAGCCAATATTTTATATTAACTCTAAATGGAGCATAATCCTTAAAAATTGTGAATCATTATATTGTACCCCTGCAACTTATATAACATTATACAGCAACAATACTCCAAAAAAAGAGTCACTCATTCTGGAAAGAATTATATTCCAAACACAAGTCAGGGCAGTGGAGAATGCTATTTCTGAGTCCTTTATCCTTTATTCTATAAACATTTACTAATCCTTACTATGTGTAGAAAGTGTGCTTCAAAAGTTCAGGAGCAATAATCAGCCTCTTTTGTAAGAAATCAAAGAGTGGGAGAAGTAATTTCTAGGTTAAAGGACACAGTAAAGACACATTAACCAATCAAAGCAGGTAGGACATTATTTGTATCCTGATTCAAACATTTTTGTAAAAAACTATTAAACAATGGGAAAAATTTGAACCCTGACTAGCTATTGATGAAATAGTGTCATTTTTATTTAGGTTTGATATTACTGTTATGGCTAACTTTCAAAAGTGTCCTTATCTTTTAGAGATACATCCTGAAATATGTATGAATAGAATAACAACAAAAAATATATAATTTAAAAGGAAGGATTGTGTCTACGGCTAGGCAGCTCTCAAGTAAAACACTGATTACTGTAATAAGGCTAGTTCTAGTTTGAGAGCCTTAAGCTGTTAAACATCATTTATCTTGGCTTGTCATAAACATTTATGAGCTTTTAATAGGTGACTGGAGTAAAAACATAACACAGTCCTCCCCATCACCCCTTACAGAGCCGGTTCTCAAGCTCTTTGTTCCCATCTCCATTTCTTAGAGTTGGGACCAAATCATGTCATCTCCCACTTCCAGGCCCTGCCTCCACTTCCTTGGGTTTCAATGCAATGGATATTTTGGACAAGTGTCCTTCAACCGGGTACCTGCACCAGGGGAATGAATATGGTGTGACCCATAAACAAACACAAGTAAGGCATTTACCATGTTTCAAAACAAATTCCTTAGTGCCCCTTTGAAATTAAAAAGGTATATTTTAAAACCATCTCTCTGTTCCTACAACATGCTACAGGAATGCTGTCTTACTCAGGTGCCTAAGGGATGTGAACATCTTCCACCAATACGAGGGGTGGATTTTAAAAGATGGAATCATCTTCAAAAGCCATGATGAGCGGAGTATGAGAATTTCATTTCTCAGGGTTTATCCTTTACAAACTGAGGAAAATAGTTTCAGAAATTAAAGATAAGCAAGCATTTGCCATTGATAAACCTTCCATTTGCTTGAAAACAAAGTGACCATTGTCTTGTAGCCTCAACACTTTTTCCCAGGATGAACTAGAATTCATGTGCTCTGTCTGTAGAGCATAATCACCTATACCCCTTCTTGGCAGGGATTATACTTTAATTCTTTATGATTACACTGTCATTCAGATCTGCAATGAGAACAGCAGAAACAATAAACTAAATATTAAAAAGAGCTGGCTCTAAAGAACTATTTCCTAGACTCTGTATCAGGAGATGAACAGAAGCATTGCCCATAAAATTATGAGCAAACCCTATTTATACCACAAATTCTTCCTCGAAGCGCCCTTTTTCTTTTCTTTCTGTTGAAACCACGCCAAATGGCTTAGTGTCGCTTGAGTAAATATTATGTACTTACCAGGTTGGCTTGAAAATAGTTTGGGAATTAGCTCTTGATCCATCAATGGGCAACAAGGAAACTGCAGCTAGCGAAAGGTCTGTTAACATTTTCCCCTGTAAGCAGTCCCTGAAGTCAAGAGTCATTTTCTACTCTAAGAGTTGATTAATGGGAAAAGAACTCTCATGCTAAAATAAAATGTCAATAATTCAGACACAGAACAGTGTAGCTGGACCAGTGTTAAAAGGCTTGCCCTGTGTACATTACAAAATGAGTCATTCATTTGTTCTTGCATTTATTCCTTTATTCAGACTACTCCATGCGGGCTCCAGGATAATGATGGGAATCCAAAATGGTTACAATACACTCCCTACTCTTAAGAAATTTATGATTTAGACTAAAAGATGATACTATCTAAGGTGTGTTGAACCCTTTCTTAATAATATGCTGAATGCTACTGAAAGCATTTTAGTGGAATTGTTTAGTGAGGTAAAATGGGCATGTAACAGTCAATTAGTTTCAAGTGTACAGCATAATAGTCTGATATTTGCATGCATTACAAAGATCACCACAACAGGTCTAATTACCGTCATCACCATATAACTGGTCCCATCACTTATTTCACCTATCCCTCAACATCCTTTTCCCATGGTAATCACCAATCTGTTTTCGGTATCTAGGAGTTTTGTTTGTTTGTTATATTTTTTAGGTCCCACATAAGTAAAACTGCATAGTGTTTGTCTTTTTCTGTCTGCCTTCTTTCACCTAGAATAATACCCTCAAGGTCAATCTATGTTGTCACAAATGGCAAGATGCTCTTCTTTTTTAAGGCTGAGTAGCATTCTTTTGCATACGTATATGCTTCACATTTTCTTTATCCATTCATCCACTGATGAACACTTAGACTGTTTTCATATCTTGGCTATTTTAAAAAATTCTACAATGTAGATAGGGGTGCATATATCTTTTCAAATTAGTGTTGTTGTCTTATTCAGATAAATACCCGGAAGTGGAATAGCTGGATCACATACTAGTTCTATTTTTAATTTTTTGAGGAACCTCCTTCTTATTTTCCATCGTGGCTGCACCAATTTACATTCCCACCAACAGTGTATGAGGGTTCTCTGTTCTCCACATCCTCTCTAAAACTTAATAAAGTGTTTTAATTCAGCCTCACAACATCTCTTTCTATCAGGTATAATATCTATTTGAATCTTCATTCTCAGATGAATAAACTGATGCTTAGAGGTGGTATTTATGGTATTTACCCACGAAAGCTATAGCACAGTGGGGCAGATGCTACCAGACCACAGAAACATGAGTGATTCATTCTGACTGAGGTTTAGACTACATGCTTCAAAGAACGTAGTAGTATTTAGATTTAATTTTGAAAGACAAGTTGGCATTGCCATCTCATCCATATAGATTCTAACACAACTCTGTTATAGTACTTATTACACTGTATTTCATTTAATCATGTATATTTACGTATTCCCCACAGGGTTACATGTGAACAGGTACCATTTTTACTGCCCAGTGCCTTGAACTGTGTTCAATACATATAAAGTTTTCAGTAAATGTATTTTGAATGTATACATGAGCAAGATTTCATTAGGTGTAGTAAAGTGAGATTTCCAGAAAAACAGAATAGCATCAGACTTAGCACAGAGATATGAATGCAACTGTGCTGTTTGAGTTAAAATGAGTATTCCTCTGTTAAATATAGGGTGTAAGGATTATAAGCGGATGAGAGGTCAGGAAAAGAGAGAGATAAGACTGGAAAAGCAAGTTGGCATTTGATTATAAATTGGTTTTCACTTGACTTTGACTCAAAGTCAGTGGCATTTGGGATGAACATATGACCTGAGCTATGTTAGCAGAAGATTATTAAGCCAAACATGACTTAGAAAAAGGGTTACTTTGAGGGTGAAATGGAGTTTACTAGCACAAAGCTGATGGCTGGGATGGAGGTGACTGAATGGAAGTAGACATAGAAAGGGAAATCAAGAGACTAAATGACTGATAGAGTCAAAGAGATGCTTCAGAGAGAGGGAAATAGACTAGAATAGTAACTTGGACTTTGAAGGGTACCTGGGAAGAAAGTCTAGACATTAATGTGGTAAGTATCAGAGTGAGAAGCAGAGAACTTGGGTTTTAAATTCTCAAAAGTCTCCCAGAATAGAACAAAAAGAAACATCTGTCCCAAATTTCTCAGGTATTCTGAGTATTAAGTGTCTGAGACTTTTTAAAGAGCCACTTAATCTGAAATTCTACAGCAGTCTTCTTTATGTAAAAGACAGACTACTTGGTATCAGCTATCCTGAACATTCAAACATAGTCAAGTAGGGTTTCTCAAGGTTTATTCTATAAGAAAAATCTTTAGAATTCAGGTGAACTCCTGAAGAAGCCCCCAAAGTTAGTGTAGTCTCTAAATATCCTGAGGGGAGCACACAGACCATTCTTATATCTTTGCTATAAGACTTGTAAAGCAATACAACATGTCAATGTGCTGAGTCATCAAGACCCAGGATTTTCTTCATAACTATTCTAGCAGAGTATGGCTGTATCAACTAGCAGAAAATAATAGAAACCCCATCTATACTGACTTGAAAAATAAAGACATTTCTGACTTCCCATAATTGGGATCTAGAGGTAGGGTGCATATTGGGGATGACAAAATCCACTTGCTCAGATGTCCTTTCTCAAGAGTTCTTTGGAAACTATTTTCCTCTCTGTGTGGACTCACATGTCAGAAGGGTAGTGAAATGACTACAGGATTTGAACACATGACTATGTTAAAAGAAAGTATGTGAAGGAGAAAGAGAAGCTACTGGAAAGAAATCTTTCCAGAAAATAGAAGAAAATTACCCCAGACTTTACCAGCAAATGTTCCCTATATTCTCACTGGCACAAATCACACAATATATGCCCATGCTTGGGGCCATCCTATTGTGGGCAATAGGGTGAAACTGCTCTTAGAATCAATTGGTGCCTAAAAAAGAATACAGGATGCTGGTAATGAAACTTGCCAGGGCAGAGTAAGAAATGGGGTCAGGGAAGTGATCCTGGGATCAGTAACTGCACAAATCCACTTGCCCCTATATCTAGAGAAGCAAAACGGGAGAAAGCCATGTAACCCAGTGCTGTTCCTGATAGAATTACCTGTCACTGGGCAAGAACAACCCATAGACCTCTGCTCTACTCACTCTGCCAGAACCCACTGTCATCTGCAGGTTCTCTTCGCCAGAACCAGAAGCAGAAAGACAAAGGCTTTTCTCTTTTTGTTCCTTATTTCTCATCCAGTGGTTCTCACTGATGATATGCACCTAATACAACAGTTTAAGAAATGTCATTTGCAGACTTCTTTCCCCTTCTGGTTATAAAAGAATGATTCAAGGCTAAGTGTACAGACAAATAATTACTAGGCCATCAGACCAAATAAGCCTACACATGAAACTCCAAGGAGGGTGGCAAGGAAAGTAGGACTACAGCAGGTATCAGCTGCCCTGAAGCACACAGACTATGTGGGTAAGAGATAAATACCTGAATAAAAGTGGGCTTTGTTAGCAAGGAGGAGATGAGAATGGATGTTGGGCAGGTTAACAACTGTGTACACAGTAGCACTGACAATTAAGTCCATAATTCACCTTCAGTGACTAATCCAAATCTGTGAAACGACCTTGGAAAATATCACTTGAATTGAAATCACTTAAATTGTGTGTATCTTTGATGTTCTGAGAAGATTGCTTTGATTGTTTTTGCTTTTACCAACAAAACACCCTACATGGACCAAGACAAAGCATTTCTATGGGGGATATTGTTATCATTACAACACAAACCTAAAAGGAGTAATTAATGCATTAACTAAGATTGCCTCATTAAGATAGAATGTGTTAGACATGCTCACACACGTTATCAGTAAGTCTAACTGCTTTATCGCTTATTTGACACTAACAGATTTCTTTCCCTGAGTTTTCACTTCATGTTGGCTCAGTGGGAGTCCAAGTATCATCACATCAGGGATAGGAATAAAGATTTTGTCAACTCTTTTCCTTGATGAACGTATCATTTAGGAGGAATTCCAGAGGGCAAGACAATCCAGGTTTCCAGTGTGACTGGAGTGCCACGCTGCAGTCTCACTGGACCTGTTTTGAGTTGCTTGGCAAAATATAAAAGATTGCTCCATTAACTTGCTTCTATTCTGCTTGCTCTCTAGAAATGTCTAATCTCTATTTCTTGTCAAACAGACATTCTGCTTAAAGACTTTACTTTCTTTCTGATCATGTATACAACTCAAATGACAAGTCAACTTTTTATGGAATGTGGACCCATCCATACTTCACATCCACCTATGATGGATATGATCATCTATCTGCTTTCCTGCACTAGCCTTGCAATTCCATACTTTCTTTTGGACAATATGGTCTAAACATGCCCTCCTTTTTGGTTTTCTTATAAAGTGTGCTCCCTGTCCCTATTTGATTGCTCAAGCACTCAATGATACTTATTGTAGTTGGATTTAGATTATTTTGGGGCTTTTTTAAAATTACATAGGAATGTAAGCTAATTGTAACAATTAAAAATGTATAGAAGACTAGAAAATAAAAATAATCTTTTCTTCCCATCCTCAAATTCCTTCCTGTTTTTGTAAATCCTGTTAGGTATGTCCTTCCAGACTTAGAAAATTAGCAATCATCATTGTTTTTTCCCATATAGGTGAAATATTTCATTTGATGATTAATTGAGTTAATATATGCTAAGTACCCCAAATCAGTGCCTGACATATAAACTTTTGTTTTTAAACTTTTGTTAAAACAGCAATATATCAAGTTTATGCAGTGCTCGGATTTGACGTATTAATATTCTTCTGTATTTGCATCATACTGCTTTGTGCTTATATAGAAATAAAGCAATATAGATACATTAAAACTTCAAGTTCATGGCTTCTCACTCATCTATCTCTCCCATCCTGCACCCCACCTCTGTCAAGGTCTCTCCCTGTGGACTGTATCAAAACAGACCTGTTCATAGGTAAAGAGGATTGGCAGAAATCTTAGAATTTGATGCTTGATGTGTAGCAGCCTCATATATGTTTTGCTAACTTTCTTTAGTGTACATGACCATGATCAATATATGCTATTGTTTTGTGTGTTTTTTAAATTTACAAATATGGCATCATACTGAACATTTTATTTTATAACTTTATTTTCCCATCATCACATTTTTGAGATCTCTCCATTCTAATTCATGTAATTCTTTCTCACTGATTTTAATTTACACGTAGTTTTCAATAGTATGACTAAATGGTATTTTATTCACTCCTCTTTTTGTTGACAGACTACCAGGTTGTGTAAATTGTTCTGCTATTACAAAGGAGGCTAAAATGAAAATCTTTGTTCACGTTGCCTCCAGCTTTCATGCAAGACTTGCTCTAGGGTTAAGATCTGAACACATACTTTCTGGGTTGTAGTATTACCACGTCTTCAAGTTTGCTAGGCATTAATAAATTATTCTCAAAATTAGCTTTATTAGTTGATATGGTGAGAAAGCTTAAGAGCTTCCCTCTTTCCTGAGTACTCACTAACAACTGGCCTGGTCAGACACTGAAAATTTGTCATTGGTATCTCTTTACAATTTTAATTTGTCTTCCTTCAACATTAATGAGAATAAGTATCTTTTAATATGTTGATGGGTGACTTGACTTTACATTTTTATAAAATATCCTTTGATTATTTTTCTATTGTGTCATTTTTTTTCAATTGTTTTGTTCACTGTGTATTCTTGATATAAATTACTTCTTGGCTATTTACATTATAAATATGTCCCCTAGTATGTAGTTTATACTTACTGTTTATGGTAGCTTTAATTTTAAGGTAGGCAAAGTTTTCATTTTCTTTTGCAATGTTGCAAATGTTTTTTATATTCTTTATGGGAAGTCTTAAGGATTAGCTTTTTAACATTTAGACCTTTAATCTGTTCAGAATTTATATTTGTATATTGAGTAAAAGAGGGACACAGTCTTTCTTTTTTCCATATGAGTAGCCAATTGTCCCAGTATCACTTGTTTTTTCACAATCTAAAAAAATTTCAGATATGTGCTATCCCAAATTCCCATATGTTCAGCACATTTTTCTTGGCACTTGATTCCATTCATCTGGTCTATTTTTCTATCCTTTTCTATTTTACTTCTCTCCATTATCACCACAATCTTTTAATTATTAGATGTTATTTTAAGAATATCAGCTATATTTCATGATATTAAGCCATTCCTATTTAAAAAAATTTTTGTTTCTTTGTTTCTACCATGTGTACTTGTTTATAGTGGGACAAACTCTTGGTAGAATAAGACATTTTTGGTTTTAAATACTATATATTGAAAAAAGAATTTTCAGTATATAACCCTAAGAAATTTTAGTCTTCTTTGTTCTTCACTAATAGGGTAGCTAATGTACTTCACATTCATTGCCTGACAGAAGGGATGACCCAGAGAAGGGATGATCAAACAGAGTCTATGAACAGTAGAATCAGTGACTTAGCCTAGACCCAAAAGGAGGAAAAGGCATAAGGAAAATTTTTGAAACAATAAATTATCAGTAAGAACCTCTCATTTTCTCCATACCCTCCTATAGATTACATATATTCCAGGGGCTGGAATGAGTGTAGAATTAGATGTTTAGTGCTGGGTCCCCAGAGAAGGTCCACTGCACCCCAATTTTGTGTCCCTCTCTTGCTGCACGTTGAGGGGCAGTGATGGCAAGAAGTGAAAGAAACATCAGATAGACTTGGAGTATGCAAAGGAATCCCCAAGTAGACACTGTGGAAGCATGAACATTCTAAATTTCCTTCATTCTCAGTGTGTTACTGGAGTAGCAGACCAAAAATGATTCTATCCATGTTTAGGACAATGGGCCCTGTACCTCTCGCAAAGTTTCCCAGGTTCCCAGAACCTAAGGAGGACAGTAGAATGAGTTTCCATGTGCTCTAGAACAGCATGAAAATGTCGAAGGACTTAGAAAGCTTAACAAATTTTCCCACAGCCTCTTTGCAGCACTGGAGCTGCAGGACATTTTGCCCTTTGTAGCCACAGGCACCTTCTGGATATGTAGTCGTCAACAAATCAGCAGACACCTGTATGAGCTTTCACCCACAAAACAAAAAGAAAAACAAATTTGAGGGGGCTTTAAACTACTCAATGCTCCCCGGGGCTCTACAAACAATAGAATTCTACACATCTCCTGCACTGGGGTTACCTAGAGTTCCTAACAGGAGGTCAAGGTTACTTTTTTGGTATTTAATGGTTGTGAGGGGAAGTTGGATTCAGAAATGAACTCCAGAGTGCCACTGACCTTGAATCTCCTGCTACTTTCCTTTCATGAATTTAATTAAATTACTTTATGTAATTATATTTTTAATGACTACTCCCCCAAAGATTGAAAGCACCTTGAGAGGAAGAATTATGGTTGCCTGTTTATTACTCTAAGCCAGGCAGAGTGCCTGATGCATAGTAAATGTTCAGTATATAATTGCTGAACGAATGAATGAACAAATCATATACACACACAAATACAAAGCTCATATATAGTTATAATGGGAAAAACCCTGGTGTGAGATTTAGGTTTTCTAGGTATAATCCTGATCATTAATTATATGTGACCCTGGCAAGTCATAACCTTACAGAGCCTCGGGTTCTTCTGCAAAATGGAAGGATTAGCTTGAATCATTGATTTATGAAATAACCTTACTCTGGACATATTTTCGAGAAGGGGACAGGATTGGAGAAGGTGTGTAATGTGCAGACTTCTCATTTTTAACTCAACAAGAACAAAATTTGTTTATATTAAATATTAGGTTTAACATTGAAGAGTGTGTCTGTGGCTTACACACACACACATACACACACAAAGCACAGCACACAATAGAGATCTCCAAGTTTTCTTACATCTTCTGGAGATAGACATGCCAATATATAACCAGAAAAGACAATACAGTGCTTCTCTCCATCTTAACTCTGTAGTAAGTGGTGAAAAGACTATAAACATTGTTAAGAATCTAGATTGTTTAGTCAAGAATTGGTAGACAAAGAGATATCTCAGGAATTGCAGTAGTAAGCTAGCCCTCTAATGTTCTGAATCTAGAAACTTCACATATATTCTACTAATCAGAAGAAATATATAAATATTCTCAAAAGTGTTGGATGTGTGTGTGTGTGAGATGTTGACATTTTTGCAAGTACTTAACTTTTTACCAGGTCTATTACTTAGAGATTTTAAAAAATTAATAAAACACAACAACATGATGAAATAGATACAATTGTCATTCCATTTATTTCTTCAGTGTTTATTGAGCAGCTACATATACTTCCTAACACTCAATGGAATGGGCAATGAATATCAAAGTAAAGATATAAAAACTTCCTGCTTTCATGACACTAATATGAAAAGTGAGTGGTGGGGACAGAAAAAAAAACAGATAAATTCATAATATACTTTGAGATAACAATGTGTTTCATCACTCTTATTAAAGATTTTCAGATATCACTGAAGAAAATAAAGGGGGCGATGAAAGAGAGAATCATGGGGATGGAGTGGGATGAGAAGTGAAGCTATGTTTGAGGGAATTCTTGGGGAAGGTCTCCCTAAGTAGAGAACACGAGCTGAGATCTGTGTGATGAGAGTGAACATTGCTGGAGAAAACAGCTGATTGAAATTCTCTGGGTCATGAAAGAATTCAGTACTTCATGAAAGCAGAAAGAATTAAAGATCAAGGCACAGATAGTTTAATTATTCTTACCCATGCAGCTAGTATGTGGAAGTGCCAAATGTAACCCAGGTTTGCCTGATTCCATTGCTGTTTCTCACTAAGCAACTTGATTTCCCTTAGAAATGGGCGTGGCTATACAGTTAAAATCCATAAAACAGACCAGAAAACTTCTCAGGATACAAAGTTGTATGATTTTGGTTATATTGTGAAAACATTTAATGATTTGTTGAACATCTGAGAATACTGTAATAGTACGATCCAGTAATAGTCTTGATTTTTATATTAAGAAAAATCCTGTAAAATCCCTCCTTCCTGCTAACTTCATAGCTCCCAGTGAGAGGAGATACCCTAAGGGAAGGATATGGCCAGGTAATTGGAACTGCAAATTGGTAACAATTAGATTTCTTGTACTTGAAGAACAGCAAGCAATAATTGTAATTGACAATGGAGTGGGCTGTAATTGATCTCCATGATTCTGCAGAAGAGGGTTGAAGACAGTTGTACTATGTTTGTGGCCATAATAACAAAAGAGCAACAATAAGTTAATTCAGAAAATAGAATTAGAAAATTGGGCATAAACCACAAACTTTGTAAGTATCATTCTTAATAGCTATCTGAGATTATACACTCCCAGGTATAAGGAACATGCCATTGGATGCTCCCTGTGTGCCAGCACAAATCATCCTTGTTTTGGAGAGATTTTAGAAATACTTTTCAACAGGGAAATTTCTACAACACTGGGACTTGTGTCACGGTTTTGCTACACGTTAACACAGTTCTTTCCCATTTTCGAGCTCTAAGGTTTTCATGGGTCCCTGACTCATTAATTTTTAAAAAGTGCCTGCACTATACATATCAAACCTCATTATTACCCAAACATGAGAAATGCCACGCAGAGTGGTTGTGGAATTCACTCTTTACCACAAAGCAATTAAGAAATGCATGGAATGCTTTAGTCACTAGCTCTCACTGGTTGTTTCTTGTAAAACTGAGTCGCTTATGTACTGTCCTTGGGCTCAAAAGGAAGAAAATAGCATTTAAGGCAGAATGATACAGTCTGCATGAAGTAAATGGCTTAATAAAATATATTCACACTATCTATCCTTGGCAATTTTCCACTGATATTTCCTCAGTAACTCAAAATGTATTCTCTCCTATTTCAAAATGCATGAGAATTTGGAAAGTACAAAACTATATGAAGAAATGAGGGGGAAATACCATTACTCAGTGTCAGCCAGTATTTTCATCCAAAATTTTTCTGTGGTTACCATTTGTTTCTGGGGTTGAGATGCTATTGAACACTCTCCTGTCCCCTTCTTTACAGTTCCGTGTGACATAACAAATGTTTTACCCTATCATCATAATCTTCATAAGTAAAATTTTGGTAACTGTGCATCACTTATTCTAATGCTGGGTTCATTTTTCTCAATTTTTAGGATACACATTTTATCAAGGAATTTCTTTGTGCATAATTTTTTCATTTCAGATTCTTTCGAGTTGACTTCTAAATTGCGCAAGTAAATGGTTAATATTTTAAAAATGACACTCACATCCTAGACTTTAAAATCTCATATGCCAGGAGTGGCACTTATCAGATTTAAAGTGTGCCTGAAGCATTTGAAGACATTTTAAAAATCAAAATTCTGACCCACTAGGCATCAGATGGGGCCTGAGATTCTGCATTCTAACAACACTGCAAGTGCTGTTGCTGCTGGTGACCCTGGCCCCATATTTTGATAGGAAGATGCTAGTGATTTTATGTCTAAACCTGTCAGTGCTAGAAATATTTCAGAGTCCATGTATATCCACAAACACTTAATGTTTCTGCCATCCAGGAAGGACATCATGACTGGATATGCACTTTTAGGTTTATGTGTTATATTCTGAAAATTCTTTAGAAAAATCCATTCTTTTCTGACATTTCTGTTTTGTAGAAGAGAAGCCTGAGGACACTGGACTTTGTTTTCATTTGTAGTTAGATAACCTCTTACGTTTCCCTGCTATGTGTTTATAGAGTCATAATTCAAAAATGAAATTCAAGCGGCAGGGCCAAGTAAGCTCCTGTAGGACTAATGATCCTGCAGACACTAACTATGAACTCTAGGCAAAACACAACTACGTGAAGACACTGGGGAGTGAACAAAAGCAATGATATTCTAGAGGGGAACTGACACTTGGATAAAGGAAAGACCACAAAAGTGAGCTTCCGGTGGCTGTGGTTTTCTTTCCTAGGATACGGCATAGTTAGTGTCACAGAGGCAATTAAAACTACAAAAGAAAACCCACAGTCTTTGTGGCAAGATACACTGGGGATTAGAGTTTGAGGGACCACTTCCCCTCAAAAGTCAGAAGGTCCTGCAAAGGAGATGTTCAGAAAGGGGAGCCACTTAGTCTGTGTATTAACTCTACTAAACAACCCAGGCTGACCTCTGAAATGTGCCTGTGTAGAGCACACCGCCAGCAACTCAGCTAGGGAGGAAGGAAATGAACTTACACTTGAGATGCTTCCCTTAGGGGCATGAGTTTGACAGAAAATGTACAGTGCTCAGTTTAGCCATCTACTGAAAGGAATTAACAAGACTGAAAGAAATAGAGAAGTGTAACCATGATATTTTGTTTTAGAAGACCAAATATTGTATATATCAATGTCACCACAAATTGATCTGTATGTTCTATGTACTCCCAAATCATAACTGCAGCAAATCTGATTTTAAAATCCATATGGAAGTGTTAATGGTCTACAATATCCAAAGCAAACTTGAGAAAGATAAATAAAGTTGGAAAATTTGGGCTACAAAATTTCAAGATTACTTGTAACATATTTCTAATCAAATAATTATTTTACTGGTACAAAGATCAATAAATGGATTAAACTAATAGAATAGAGAACTAAGAAATAGATATATACTTGTATGTCTGTTTGATTTTTTTTGACAAAGCCATGAAAACTATCTAATGGGAGAAAAAAGTCAACAAATGGTGCTGAAAAATCTGGATCTTCCTAGGGAAACCAATATGCTTAGACCCTTACCCTACACTAAACACAAGTATTAATTTGAGATGTAATATAGACTTAAATATAAGTACAAAACTATAAAGTTTTTAGAGAAAAAATATAGGAGAAAATCTTTGAAAGTTGGGTGTAAGCAAAGCTGTCTTAGGACACAAGAATCAAAACCATAGAAGAAAAAAAAAGATAAATTAGATTTTCCCAAAATTAAATGTTTCTCCTCATTAAAAAATTTCACAACAAGGTCCTACTGTATAGCACAGGAAACTATATTCAGTATCTTGTAATAACCTATGATAGAAAAAAAAATCTGAAAAAGTATCACTTTGCTGTACACCAGAAACTAACATAATATTGTAAATAAACTATACTTCCCCAAAAAACTCACAAATTTGAAATGAGAACATGAATAAAGTTTATGAAATTGTAAGTAGATAAATAGTCAAACAACAGAGAGTTAGCCTGAATGGGCTCCCACTGGCCTAACATGGGGCAATGTGAGTAATGGATTATAAATGTTTAAAGGAAAATGATCCATGGAACTATGGATAAATAATTAAATAAATAAATTTACATGACGGTTGTAACATGTTTCTAACCAATAAATGTAGAAGTGATGATAAAATTGCAAAGCATTATTTTACAGCCATCATAGGAATAATTTTTGCAGGCAAGACTTATCAATAAGGGGCTAATATCTGTGGATTAAATTTAAATAAAAAGAGGATATTTACATAGTCTCAAATATCTATGCCCAGGTTACTTATGAATTACACATGGACAATGGTAAGCTTAAAGTGAAGGAATCTGGCAGACTCTAACTAAGAGATGAAAGAAGACAAGTAATGGGACAAACTGGTAACATCCACTTCATCATGTGATCCACTGGGAAGGACACAGCAACACTTACACAGTATCACATGAGATAAACCCAACTGAGGAACATTCTACAGAACACTGACCTATATTCTACAAATGTGAACATCTGAAATCTAAAAAAAAGAAAAAAGAAAGAATGAGGAACTATTCCAGATTAAAGGCTAAGGAACTGCGACAACTAATGCCATGCATCATCCCAGATTAGTTCAGAAATGGGTGAAAATCCTACAAAGGACAATCAGTGAAATTGAACAAGAACTTTATTATTGGTATTGTGAATGTTAAATTTTCTGAATGTGATCGTTTGTTGTTATATAAGAAAATGAATGGCCTTGTTTTGAGAGAGAAACATACAGCAAATGCAGTGAGGTGGCAACAGCTGAAGAGTGTGTGGGTATTAACTGTATTATTCTTGTGTGATTTAAGGCTTAATTTTTTTTCACAATGAAAAATTCAAAAACATAACCAAATATAATCTAAAAATTTTTCTGCTGTTTACTTAGGAGAGATTCTCTTTATAAGTGGATTGCTCATAATCTGTGATTTAGGGCCTTTTCCTCAGCACATGGAAGTTTTCTTTAATATCATTTTTTAATGTCCCTTTTTCAAATGCTCTTGTCCTTTTTTTCCACATTGGGAACAAACATATTTCTCAGATTTTTAAAAATACATTTTTATTGAAGTATAATCCGTTTACAATGTTGTGTTAATTTCTGGTGTACAGTACAGTAATTCAGCCATATAGGAACATACATTTATTCGTTTTCATACTCTTTTTAACCATAAGTTACTACAAGATATTGAATAGAGTTTCCTGTGTTATATAGTATAAACTTGTTGTTTACATTTCTTAGACTTTTAATGTCATTAACTATTCCACATAGTTTGTATCTTTCTTTTTTTAATGACCATATTTCTTAATCTTTGTCCTAAATGTCTGCCTTCTGGTGGCTCTTTTTTAGGTGATTCTTCCAATCACTGATTTATTTCTACAGAGTTAAAACTGAGGACTCTACTACTGCATAGATCTTTTCTCTGAAACCTCTCCCTTAGCATTTTACATTTCAGCTTAACCTACTGTCTGAAAATCTTGTCCCTGCTCTCTCTTAAAGTCTTTTTCTACCTGTATCCAAAGGAAGATGCCAGTTTCAGCTAACACTTGTTAATAAGTCATTATCAGGGTCTTCCTTTCTATGAGTTTTCAGATAATGCATCTTTTCTTTTATACTGCAGTATTTTGTTTTCATAGTTAGCACGCTGGCGGGTTTTTTTTTTTTTTTTTTTTTTTTTTTTTTTTTTTTTTTTTTTTTTTTACTGCTGACTCATCCAAAAAGGATACGAGGACAAGCCAGTCAGCCATTTGCTGATATAAGACTTGTCTTAGTGCAGTGTTCTTAATGATTCTTATGCTTCTCTGTTAGACTGAAATGAGATGTTTGTCTTCATCCCAGTCTGGCTCCTGGACATATTTTTTATATGGGGAGATCTCTCTAACTCTCCCTGCAGGTTGTACTCACAAGATTCTACTTTCCAGTATTCAAAATGCCTTCACACACTCCCTCTTCTTGTACAATTTATTTATTATTGGTCTTTAGTCACTTGCCTGCTTGTAGATGCTCCAGCTCATTGTCTTTGCATTAGAGAGACAACTAACTCCTTTATGCCTGTTGCTATAGATTTTTTTTTTTAATCTAGGGAGGACAGGTAGTAAAGAAAGCTAAAAGAGATTTTATTGTTCTCAGACCATCATAGAATTGGTAGGTCATAAATGACAATAATTTTATCCCCTGTCCTGGGCCCATCAGATTTTTGGAACTAGAATTTGGATCTAAACCAAATTTTTAGGTCCTGGCAATAAACTGACTTCCCATTTTAGAATTTTAAGACCTTAGTATTAATTATTTTCTGTGGCTTCACAGTATTTCAGGCAAAAGTTGGTAGAAGATTTATCAGAATCAGACAGTCTAATTATTTTAGCTAAGTTTCCTCATCATATATATTTGTGAAAAGTAATTTTCCATTAATAGCAGAATGAACTTGTGGGCAAAGAATCAACTAAGAAAAAATAGGAGATATAATTTAATTCCAATGATGAATGCCTGTTTTCCTTCTTGAATTGGTCCTTTTGTTTCTTAGGTATATCTTCAAAATTCATATTTTGTGTTCTGCAATAACTACAATATATGGGAGCAAGAGCATGTTCTTTATTTTGAAAATTGCTTTGAAGGTGTATGTCTTAAAATAAATCAAGTTAAGATATAACTTTTGTTATTAGTTTGTAGTTGTATAGTAGTAAATTGAAGTGAATGCGGCTGGATTTATATCCACTTTTAGGGATTTATTGGTGTTTTCTTTATGGCTTGATATATGAGCAATCATTTTAAATGTTCCATTGGCTCTTGAAAAGAAGGAGCAGTACTTACA
Source organism: Camelus bactrianus (assembly GCF_048773025.1). Taxonomy (NCBI): domain Eukaryota; kingdom Metazoa; phylum Chordata; class Mammalia; order Artiodactyla; family Camelidae; genus Camelus; species Camelus bactrianus. Next base: position 12,247,476 of record NC_133555.1, read on the forward strand.
TAGGATTTAGGATTTGAAATACAGTTATACATAAAACATATCCTGTTAATATATTACTAAGACTTGTTTTTTGTTGACTTGCTCTATCAAAGACTATGCAAAAAGTTTTCAATTAAATTTGTGTTTCTATTTCTCTATTTTTTAGTGTATGTTTTAAGTATTTCAATTCTAGGTTAAACATTTAAAAGTTTACTACTATTTCTAGTTTCTGTACACGGGGTCTTGTATTTTTAGCATACGAATATATGAACCAAATTATGAAAAATATTAATTTTATTCTTTCGGGGCTATTTCATCTATAAAAGGCTGAAGGGTAATATTAAAAATTTTATGACTCTGTTTCTATTTCTCCTTATATGTCTAAGTACTTATTTTATATATTTAGATAAGAGTTTATCAATTCTTTTTATGGTATATAAATTTCTTTTTTTTAATTGAAGTATAGTCAGTTTACAATGTAGGTTATCAATTTTTAAGTCTCATCACAGTTTAACGCTTACTGTGAATTGTATGTTTTCTAACAAAGAGTGTCTTTATCTACTTAAAAGCATACCTTGAACCCACTTTCATATTGTTATTGGAATCCCTGCCTTATTTTTATAGCATTTATATTGTATATATTTGCCCATCTTTTTCCTTCTAGTCTTTTAATCTACTTTGTTTCACCCCTGTATCTTGCTGAAAGTATATTGTTTATTTATGTATATGTAAATGTGTGTATACTTACTTATTTTAGACTATATCTAAGAATCATTTTTAAATTAAGTGCTTTCATTTAAAGTATCATTTACTTACAGTGAGACACATTTTAAAATATTTAGTCTGGTGATTTTGATGTGTAATGAATACACTATTCAAGAGAGAGAATATTTTCATTGCCATAGAAACATCCCCCTCATGTCTTCTCCAGTAAACTCACTTCCCAGGAGAGCCACTCTTCTGATTCGTATAATCATAGGTTAATTTTTCTTTTAATCAACCTTTCTATAAATGTGCCCATACTTCACATACCTATATGTATTTTGGCTTAGTTTCACTTCAAATAGTGTTTTCAAGATTCATGTACTTTGTTGCTTGTATCAGTCATTCCTTTTAATTATTTTTGAGCAGTATTTCATTATATAGATATATCATAATTTTTATGCCCTACGATACTTTTGATGTACATTTATTTCTACTGTTCAATTATTATGAATAAGATGCTCTATGAAAATTGTTAGACAAGTCTTTCAAAATGAATATACATATTTAAAGCTTATTTATGAAACTGCCACATAATTTTCCAAAGTGGTGATACCATTTGTAATCCCACTTGCAATGGAACCAGTTGCTTTCCATCAGCAGTTATTGAAGCAGCATATGTATACACCAGGGGTCCCTGACACTCTTTAGGGAAGTCTGAAAAATCTGAACTATTTTTATAATAATACTAAGATTTTTTTGTCTTTTCTACCATGTTGATAACTGCACCTTTGGAAGAAAAGCAATGTGGGCAGTTTAGGGAAAATAAACCTGCTGTTTATTTTAGCATAATCAGAGCAGTAGCACCAAACTGTACAGACAGTCATTGTTTTCTTCACTACCATACAGTTACAGAAAAGAAGAAAGAAAGAAAGAAAGAAAGAAAGAAAGAAAGAAAGAAAGAAAGAAAGAAAGAAAGAAAGAAAGAAAGAAAGGAAGGAAGGAAGGAAGGAAGGAAGGAAGGAAGGAAGGAAGGAAGGAAGGAAGGAAGGAAGGAAGAAAGGAAAGAAAGAAAGAAAGAAAGAAAGAAAGAAAGAAAGAAAGAAAGAAAGAAAGAAAGAAAGAAAGAAAGAAAAATAAGTATGCCAGTATCACATAAGAATGTCCTTGATGAAGCAGGAAAATGGTTAGTTTTACTAAATTGTGACTCTTTACTACACTTAATTTTATTATCATTTGTGACAAAATAGGAACTACACATAAATTACTACTGTTGCTACTCTGAAATATAATGGCTTCTTGACAAAAACGACTTTAATTGTGAAGGACACTAATTGCTTTCTTCATGGAACATCATTTTTAATTTACAAAAGAACTGACAGTCTATGATTATTCAAATTGGATTTTTGTTAAACATTTTTAAAATATTGACTAAGTATGTCTATCACTTCAAGGAAAACCACTGACTATGTGTGTTACCAGTGATAAAACTAGCACTTTTAAGCAAAAATTAGAATTTTTAAAAAACTTGTATCTACCAGCTTTGCAATATTTAAAGATGTAGTTGATAAACTTTGTGGTGATATAAATTAATGTGGCTTCTGGTAATGCATAATGAAATATGTCAACATTTGAAAGATCTGTCGATGGATACTGAGATTGTTTCCACGTCTTTGCTATTGCAAATAGTGCTGCTATGAACATTGGGGTGCATGTATCTTTTCTAATTAGAATTCCCTCCAGATATATGGCCAGGAGTAGGATTGCTGGATCATAGGGTAAGTCTAGTTTTACTTTTTTGATGAACCTCCATACTATTGTCCATAATGGCTGCATCAAACTACATTCCAACCAACAGGTTAGGAGGGTTCCCTGTTCTCCACACCCTTTCCAGCATTTTTATCTTTTGCCAGGTGTAATTTTGAATTTGCTTATGTTTCTCCTTAGTTCTGTCCCTTTGCTTAATGCACTTAACATTTCTGTTCTGAATTACATACACTTCAGAATTATAATGCCTTCTTGCTAAATTGACTCTTTTATCATTATGAAAAGATTCTCTTTATCTCATAATATTCCTTGTCCTGAAGTTGATTTTGTCTGCTGTAAATAAAACCATACAGTTTCCCTAATGTTTTCATGGTATATACTTTTTCATTCTTTCACTTTCAAAGTTTTTGTGCCTATATATTTAAATTGCATATCTTGTAAGTAGCTTAGAAGTGGTTCCTGGTATTTCTGTTGAGTCTGGCAATCACTGCCTTCGATAATAATGTTTTGTCCATTTATAGTAAATGCAATTATATAGAATAGTAAGTTTCTCTCTTTGTCTCCCATTTTCTTTGCTCCTTATTTCTTGCCTTCTTTGGATAAAGTGAGTATTTTTTTTTATCATATTTTATTTTTTCAAATAACTTTATAACTCTTCTTTCTATGTGGGGGCATATGGCTTAACTTACCACAGACTATCATGAATTAAAATTGTGCTACTTTATATATAATTGGATTATTATTTCATTTATTTTCCATTCTTCCTTTGTACTATTGCTGTCATACATATTACTTCTACTTGTTAAAAAACCCCAGAATAGATTACTATTACTTTTTTCAATATAAGAAAAGAAATAGTCATTTAAATTTGTACAGTGTTTATTTCTGATGCTAGCCATTCTTTCCTGTGGATGTAAATTTCCATCTGATATTAGATATTCAGGTTGAAAAATTTTATTTAGCATTTCTTTTTGTACATTTCTTTTATGCTTGTGAAAATTCATCCAGCTTTCATTTATCTTACAATATATTCCTTTCACCTCTTCTTGAAGGTTATTTTTGCTGCATATGGAATTTTAGGTTGACAGATTTTTAAAAATTTTTGTCAACACTTTAAAGATGTTATTGTACTATTTTCTGGACTCCTTTGTTTCTGATGAAGTCAAACATTATTCTTATCTATGTTCCAATAGGAACAAAAAAATATGTTTCTTTTTTTGCTGGGTCCTTTTAACATTTTCTCTTTATCTTTGGTTTTTGTCACTTTCACTTTTGATCTGCTTTCATTTATATTTCTACTACTTGAAATTTGCTGAACTTCAAGAAGCTGTAAATTTTTATTTTTCAGTACGTTTTGAAAATGTTCAGCCATTATATCTTCAAATATTTTTCTGCCTCATTTTTTTCTATACTCCTGTGATCCCAACTTCCACACAAGTTAGACTGTTTGACATTGCCCTACATGTCACTGAAGTTTTGTCTTCTTTCAGTCTTTATTTTCTGTTTAATTTATAATGACTTCTCTTGAGATTCACTGATCTTTTCTTCTGATGTGATCAATTTTCTGTTAAGTCCATCCAGTATTTCTTTTTCAAATTCTAGACTATTCATTTGGCTTTTTGATACTATCATTTCTCTAATGTTGTTTCTCATTATTCTATTAATTCTGTCTTCTTCTTTTGTAAATTGTAAATCCTATTTATAATACCTACTGAATTCTACATCGGGAACATCTGTTGATCTATTTCTATTGACTGCTTTTTTTTTTCCCCAGATGATTTGCCATATTTTTCTCATGCTTTGTATGTGTGGTAATTTTTAATTACTACATATACCTGGCAATGTGAATGATACACTGTAGAGCCTCTGGATCTTGTCTGCTTCTAAAGACTACAGAGTTTTATACTTGTAGGCAGTTAAATTGGTGGTAGATCACTTTGATCCTAGAGAGGCTCAGTTGTAATGGGTATTTTTCAGTTTTACTTTTACTCATAAGGTATATAGTTCTGAATCCTGGGCTAACTTGTAAGAAATGGTCCCTTAACAACGTGTAAGGGAAAGCCCACAGTGTTCAACAAGCTATACTTACTTGACAGAATATGATTTTGAAACTCTGTCTTTCTAGATGCTGGCAACGGCTGAAATTTCTTCTTCCTCCTACCCACTGATTTCTTCTAGACTTCTTGAATCCTCTCTCTGCATGCATATCTTAAAATACTGTTCAAGAATCTGAAGGAGTTACATGCAGAGTTTGGAATTTTCCTGCTGTGGTTTCTTCCTTTCCAGGAGTTTCCTCCAATTTCCAGCTACTCTGGTAGGAACAAGCTCTGACTTTTATCTCTTCAGTCCATTTCTGTTTGAACTCTAATCTCACTCTGTGGTAGAACACTAGGAAATGCTTTTAAGGAAAAGCTGTTTAAATAGGGCATTCTTTCTCTCAAGAATTATGTCCTCTATAGTTTCTGCCTGCTTTTGTTTGCTTATTGGTAGCTTTAGGCAGTTTATTTTAATATTTTGTGCAGAATTTATATACAATGGTCACATGATTAATGCAACATGACCTTTTCTTCCATTTCCAGAACCAAAGCTTCCCTACTGATCAGAGGTGTTTTCTTTCAATAAGAACACTCATCTCATTATTAATGAAATTAACAAAAATATTTGATTTGTTATCTTATTTCATTATTTTGTTTTATATATTTTCTTCGTATGTATAACTTTTTCAATATTTTTTCCTTTGATAACTTGGTAGACATTGAGAATAAAAATAATTAGGGAAAAATGGATTGTTTGGTGGTCATGGTCCCAGCAGCATCACAATCAGTTTCAAAGCCAATCAACTGATTCGTGATATATCATAAGCCTATATATCAGCGACAGCTCGTTCCTACCAAAAGTCAGCCAATCAGAAACAAATTCATTCCAATATACTTGCACTGAGTGTCAAGCAATCAAAAACAGCTTCACCCAAGTAACCATATATCCGTATAACCATCACCCCATGTAATTCCACTAATCTGTCAACTCTATGATTTCTAAAAATCTTATGTATGATTAGTAGTCTGCTCTGCTTGGAGAGACTGAGCCTGATTATCAATATTCTTCTTTATTGTAATAAGCAACAAATTCAGGTTAAAAAGTTTTAGCTCTATGGTGGTGGTCATGTTATCCTTTAACAGTATAAAGCCTACTTTAATTTCACTAAATGTTACAATTATATGTCCCTATCAGTGTCAGATTGAATTCCCTCCTCCCTCTCACTCTCCACTCTAGTGTTGTTAACCACTTGTTTTTTGGTATATATGGTTTATTATATATATATATATATATATATATATATATATATATATATATATATATATATATATAATTATCTTATAATATTTAAATATTATATATTTTTCCTTTTTCATTAAGATGAGCTCTATTTTATATTCATAATTATACAAGTCACTGTAGCTAATTTTATATTTAAGTTGCTTATTTGTGTGTTCTTTATTTTGATTTATTTTTAAATTACTTGAACTCTGCCCTTGTGTAATTTTTATGAGTTCTTTCTAGTTTATTTCCTGCAATCTTATATATCCAAGATTTTTTGTTCTGTTTTGTTCTGCCTTCAGACTTTAATGATAATGCATCTAAAAACAGTATTTTTTGATCACAACCTTTCACCCTTCACTCTGAAGACCCTGCCTCTTGTTTTGTAGCACTACCATTGCAAAGCTATAGAATCATTATAACCTATACTTTTTTTGTTGTTGTTAGTAACTTTTCTTTTTTAATCTGCCCCAATGCCTTTACGATACTTTTTAAATCCCTGACATAAAATAATTCAAAGAAGGTTGTTTCTAATTTCCACCTCCATTCATTTTCCTCCCATACAGTGAATCCTTTTAATCTGAACTCCAGTTCCTTCTTTATATGATATTACTTCTGTTGTATCTTTGAATATTCATTTCTTTTCCACTTAAGTTATCCCCTTATTCTTACTTCAGAAAAAAATTAAAACTATACATCATGGAATACAAGGGCTTTTACCATCTGGGCACTCACTGTCTTTTACATTTAGCTTTTATTAAAACTTTCATCTTCATACCTAATGCTTTAGACACATAGACCTACTTTCTGAATCTTTGTATTTATAAGCAAGATTTTTATCTTTGTTAAGCATTTTTGAAATTTCTATACACAATTGTTCAATGTCTCCATGATACTGCCACTGGCACCAATTTTTATCAGAGCACATGTAATACTCTGTTGCTTTCTCATGTTCTCTACTATTAGACTGCAGACATTTAGATGGTGAGTAACTTAGCTGATTTGTCATACGCATTTAGCATAGTGCTTGGCATAAAGGAAGTGCTGTTTAATAAACGTTTGCAGAATGAACAAATGGACTTTCGGTAGGCATTCGCTGGAAGAATGTTGATCAGGAAGTCATAAAACTAGGATTTTTATCATGCTTGGAACTTCCTAATTATTTTACTTTGTAGTTCTATACCCCTAGGTCCTCACTTGCACTTTGGTGGGGTTTAGGTAAATAATTAGTAAGTTCTCCTTCAGCTCTGAAATGTCATGACTCTCTAAATTCATTTCTCCCACTACCAATAATTTCCTTTTGATAGTAAGGTAGTTCTACACAGAAATTCAGTAAAATTTTAAGACTTTTTAAAATTGTAATGACATAGCTTTTACTATATGCAGGACACATACTTTATCTCATTTGTTACTCATCACAATCTGACCATGTTGATAATATTATCCTCATTATATACATATGCAACCTGAGACAGAGGTTAAGTATTATGTTCACGTTCACACATCACCTGTAAGTGATGTATCTAATGTTTGAAAACTAGGTAGACTTACTCTTGAGTTCTGTGCTCTTAAATAGCATCCTATGCTGCTTCTCATTGTTTTAGATTGTTAGAATTCCCTTTAAATATAAATCTTCTTTTTCAATAAAGATAATTATTGCTCATAGTAGGTGCTCATATATATGTATATGTGTGTGTACATATATATGTGTATATATACACATATATATATATATATATATATATATATATATGTATATATATATATTTGTTGAATAAATGCATAAACTTTTAATGATTTACTGACCAGGGTGTTGTTATATAGCATGTACACTATAGCTGCATGCACTCTACAAATATAACAACACATCTAACTGGATTTCTTGTACTTTTCCATATTTACCTGTTGTGAACACTAAAATAAAATGTAATTGAGATCTTTACAAAGAACCAAAAGCAGCATTATTTATAAAATATGGTGGTAATAATGCCTCCTGCAGATTAGCAAACAGAATGTATATCAGCAATAAAATTGTAAATGTACTAGGCAGGTATAATACCTTAACTGTGTTCAATGCTATCAGGATATAGTGGCATTCAAATCTAAACTGAAATTTACACAATAGGATAGTGTTTACAATATAGCCTTTATAATTTTAAAACTAGAATTTGAAAAATCCTGTAATGGTGGCCACAACTCTTAAAATTTTGATATGTGTAGTTTAAGATTAAAAGTACCATATATTCACTATATGAAATATAGAAAATACTGGCAAGCAAGGGGATGGAAACCTATAATCCCACCATTCAAAAATATAACCAATGGCAACATCTGGGTGTATCTTTTTCCTATCTTGTGTAGGTAGGTAGGCAGGGGTGTGTGTGTGTGTGTGTGTGTGTGTGTGTGTGTGTGTGTCAGAGAGAGAGAGAAAGGAGAGGGAGAGGGAAAAATAGAGTGAGAGAGAGAGACAGAATTTGAAAGTATTCCAATATGTAGATGAGGATATGCTGGCAATGACAGTAATAATTCCAATGCAATGCCTCCTGCTCCCTCATAATCTTCAAAGACACTCCACATGTTGCAGAGTCCCCACTACTTTTGGAACTATTAGCGTTTGCTTTGATTCTTCTGTTTCTGTTCAAAGCTACTTGTTGCTACTGCCACTAATGATGCAGCCCAACATGAGAACATCTGTGTCTGTGCCAACAGCTCCTTCCTGATGTTGGTTCCATGCAGATTTAAGACTACTCCCCTTCCCTATTCTGTAGTCCATGTTGTCAACAGGAGCTGACAGTCTGGGCTGTCACATAGTGTCACACAATCTGTGAGTCACACAGCCACTGATGGAGACACCTCCTTTAGGTTCTGCCTCTAGCTACCCTGTTTATAGAGGCCCCATACAAATACAAAAACTCAGTGAGGTCAGATGAGGAGCCAGGTGCTAATAAATTCATTTTGTTTTCTTGACTCTTTCTATCTGTAATAATGTACTAGGATCCAACATATGAAATCATCAATATTCAGCCATTTTTACATGCTTTAACCTAATGGCATTCCCCTTCTCCTCCTTGAGTCTGAACCTCAGAGGGCCTGCAGCTAATTCCTAATAATCCTCCATTGTTCATGCTCTTTTTATTCTTCCTATTGTAACAGAGCTCCCTTTAGTTTTAGTTAGGCATGGCTACACAGGCAGAGAATAGCTTTCTTTCCACCTCCTCTGCCATGGCATCTTGCATACCCAGTCACAGCACAAATGTCCTTTGTGCTCTGCTCAACTGGTCAGAAGGTTATAAATTTATTCTGGATCCAGAGTCAAACAATTGGAGTTTGCTCTATGGGTCTGTCAATTCTAAGTCAGATGGCATTATGAATATCACTGAGTTCTCCTGGACTCAGGGTCTTTGATTTTAAAGTGTGATGACTAGACCAGATGTCTTGCCCATTGCCTTCATGCAACGGTTGGCTTCTAGTATCCCTACCAACTTTAAAATTATGTGATACTAATGAGCATATGCAGTTTCTTTTTAAAGTTTTTCCAAGTCACTTACCCACATATGTAGTTTTACTTTTCCGCTCTGGATATTTTAAATTGATGTAGTCCCTATTGTGATTATGGAACTATTTTAGCTTATACATAGATATGCGCCTCTTTTAAGGTGTTCCTGAAGGGCAGAAATTCTGTCCTATATTTTGTATTCCTCATAGCATCCAGGAATAAGACTCATTAAATACTTGTCAAATTTTACTTAATTCATAGTAAGAAAATGGACCGTAGTCTTCTCAATTTATAGCAAAAGGGCATGAAATGTGAGCCATAAATTCAAAGACACATTGCTTGGAAAATTTAAACCACAAAGGGACTATTTAGTAATATACTGCTTAAAGGTTCTAGTTAACACTTTCATGGCCTAAAAGGATTAATGTGGCTTTCAAATGATGATAATGATAATAATAACAATAATATTAATAACAATATGTTATATCATTTTTTGTTGCACTAAGAAAAAGGTTCCAGTTAAACTGTGATGTGACATTGACTGTAGGGGGTATCCTGATTGCAGAGATATGAAAAAAGTCAAATAATATGTGTCTTAGTATTCACAAATTACTGAAGTAATTGATAATGACAACCACAAAACAATGCTAATATCACTGCAATTCTTATAGTGTTAGGTATTATGATAACTGCCTTACAAGCATAAACTTATTTATAGTATGAGGTTGATGGTTTTATTTTATGAACTTAAAATGAAGAACTAGAGAAAAATAGCAATTTTACCAAAGCTGTACAGTCTGGTAGATCCATCTCTATCAGACTCCATAGGGTAACTTTTTAGTAAATATACTATAATCTAGGTGTTGTGTAGTTTTTTCAAACGAAAGCACTTCTAAATGGAAAAATTACTGCATTTGGATTCTTGGTTTGTATTCTAAGCACTGGTGAATTGGAATGAAATCTCAGTAGTGTTCTATTCTACGTGTTTTTTCATACTTATGGCTTATCATTTTTCTCTGTTAGTAAATTGGCTTGTTTTCTTTCATTCTTTTTAACAAGATGCCAGGAGAATATAGTATGAACTGTGGGATGATGTTCAAGTGTTGCAGGGATTCCCCAAACAAAATATATTTCTGTAGTTGTTTAGCAATGTGTGAAGGATTTACATTGGGGTTTCTGTGTAGATGAAGAATGAAAGGTCCTCTATTTCACATCCTTGGAGACATAAAATATATCTGGTGTGTTGTATTAAAAAAGCAAACAACTAGATCTCCTGGTTGCTGATTAAGGACATGGTTTTTGTCTATAAATCAAATATTGCATGATTTTTGCTCCAGAGAGAGTAGAAGACAAATTTGTACTGCCAATTCTCAATTACCAGGGTGCTAATTATTTACTCCTATCTTTCTCTGTTTCTTTTCTGTTGTGAAGCCCCACAGCACATTTAAGATCTTTAGTACTTGGACATTGAACAACTTGAGAACGAAAGGGTATTACCTTCAGTCACTTAATTTTTCAGCTTGTTAGCTGCTCTTCACGAGCTTAGATGGATGAAAATGAATAAGAACCATGTGATTGTGGGCAGACTACACAGCTACATTAATCCCTAATGTTAGTTATCAACAAAACCAAGATGGCAGTGTCTGTCATTTACTAGATGGGTAGCCTTAGATCAAATATGAATCCTGTCAACCTTACAAGGTTTGTATGAGGATCAAAAAATCTGTTTGTATTTTATAAAGTGGAAAGTGTCTTATAAATTGTAAAGCACCTTATATATCAGAATTTTCCTTCTTACTCACCATTATCAACATATAATTCATTTGACCAGCTTATTTCAAGTGTCAATATCAATTACTATTAGTATTTGTTTAGGGCAATGCCTCTCAAACTGTCATAAAGGACCATTTAAATATTTTTCTTCCATTGTGAACTGATAATTTTATAAATATAAAAATATTAATTACCAAAAATAATATAAATCAAAAGAAAGATATACAAAATACAAATTCCAATTCGTTGTCATTCAAGGCCATAAAATTAATGGGTCACGTTGCTATAAAAGTTTCTAAACCCTTCCTCCCCATCAGTGTACCTATTTTAATGTGAATCGGTTACTAACTTTTCAGAGACCAGTACAGTTCTGTCGATCACGCTTTGAGTAGCATTGGACTAGGGGACTGCACATATGGTACTTCAGAGGATTACAAGACCCTGCAAAACCTTGCCCCTGATGACACTCAGTGCTGGTCTTCTCACTGTTCTGTCAAGGGTGTCACTCTCACCCCCAACATCAAGACTACCAAGACTTCAGTGTTCTGCTTCCTCTGTCTGGCATGATTGTACTGCCACTTTTTGCCTTGATAGTACCATTTTATCCTTCACATTCCTGCATGAATTTTACTTCTTCAGGAAACCCTTTCTTGAACTCTCAATCTCAATTATGTTACTTTGTGCTAGGTTCTCATTACACGTTGGACTTCTCCTTTGCAACATTTCCTTTCCCTGTAATTGCTAGTTGCAATAATTTATTGCTTATTACCAACTGAGCATACTGAAACCATCTCAAGACCAAGGACACTGTTAATGTCTTTCACTTTCTGAATCTCAGCACTAACAATTGCTTGTCACATAGAACAGAACAGATATTATTGACTGATGGACTGTTTCTCGGGGTTAAGTTTAAGAATTGATCACACAAAATAATTCCCTCTAACAAATGCTAATAATTTCCCTCTCTCCCATTTAAATTCTTGAATACATAGGTTAGGTATGTCATTTTAAGCATGTCAACAACAAAGCAAAATCTGCCCAGCTTCATGTGGACAGTGAATAATATATAATAAGCATGGTTATTTTTAATATAGTTACGAACACTGTTGGTTGAAGTACAACTTTAAAAAATCAATTTGTTAAGGATTTTGTGTCATTTTCATGAAAGCAGTCAAGATTTTTTTCTTGACACAGCAATATAACGTGGCAATAACTTTTATTACTACTTGATGTCTATCTTACAACAATGAAGTGTTAACAGTAATAATCAAGAAGCCTCAACTTTGTGATAAGACAGTCATTATATCACCTCAAGTGAATCTTGGAAACCTCATTTTATTTCTCTTAAGCATTTATTTCAAAAATATTTACATACTAGTTTTACTTACTGAATAAGCAAATATTTCTATTCATGACTTGAAATTTCCATATAGCACATACACTTACCCTGGCAGGACCAGCTTATAATATTACTTCATCATTTGGTTTGTATCCATCATAATAATTTGTGATTTAAACCTATATGGTCATTTCCCAAAATTCTGATTTTCTTTCTTTTCACTTTTCTATCAGTAAATTTCTCCAACATTTCACCATCTACCAATCTACATTTATAAAAGCATGAAAAAAATTTAAGAAATATGCTAAACAATTTTTATAATTCTCCATTTTCTGTAGTTTAGTTTAGAGGTAGGATATTTGGTGGGTTGGGTATGAAGAAGTGATTGTCTTCAATTTCTTATTTATATGCTTTACAAATAAGCAGTGAGAATAAAATGTACTGAATAAAGTGTATTAAGTAGCAGGCCAATTTTACTGCTGTAATAACTAGAAAAAATTAGATTAAATTGAAAAAATATATATATATATTTAAAGGTATTGAGGAACTGAATAAGTAAAGAGTTCTAAATATATTAAACTTCCTTATTAGTTTACTATTACTGTGTAACAAACTACTATCTTAAATTTAGTGGTTTAAGACAGCACCATTTTTGGCTCATCATTCTGTAGTTCACAAGTCTGTGGTCAGCATGACAAAGCACTTTGAGGTCTAAAGTCAAGTTGTCACCTGGGGATGTAGTTCTTATCTGAAGCTCCAAACATTTTCCCAACCTCATTGGTTGTTGGAAGAATTTACTTTATTTTATTGTGGCTGTAGAATTGAGGTCCAGTTTTGTTGTAGCTCATGGCTAGGGTCTGCTCTCAGTACATACAGGGAGCCCCTCTCTCTGGTACTTCATAACATGGATATTTGCTTTCTTCAAGCTAGGTAGAATGCTTATCTATGATTTCCTCCTCTGCAACAAGCCAGAAGTAACTGTGTTTTTGAAGGTTTGTTGTGACTAGATTAGGTCCACCTGGATAATTTCCCTTTCTCAAAGTTAATCATGCCATATAATAAAACCAAGTTCTGGTAGTAACATTCATCATATTCAGGGACCTAAGACTATGCAGAGCAAATATCCTAGGGGTGGGAAATCTTGGAGTTTATCTTAATAGTCTGCCTGCCAAAACTTTCAATGAGAGAAGAAACTCTTACATAACTTGAGAATCACGAGCTACTTCTACTGATTCTGAGTTGGACAAATGATGTCTTAATCATCACAGACACAGTAAACAAACTTATGGTTACCAAGGGGGGAAGGAGGTGGGAAGGCATAAATTAGGAGTTTGAGATATACAAATACTAACTACTATATATGAAACAGATAAAAAACAAATTTCTTCTATATAACACAGGGAACTATATTCAATGTCTTGTGGTAACCTATAATGAAAAAAAAATTGAAAACAAAATATATGTATCTATATGTATGACTGGAACATTATGCTGTACACCAGAAACTGACACATTGTAATTGACTATACTTCAATTAAGAAAAAAAATGACAACTCTTAGTCCATAACGATGGGATCTACCATGGAAAAGATAAACCAATAAGAGAGTGATAGTCAAGAAATAACACAAACATATGCCCACAAATGAAACCCCATGTTGGAATTAGGAGCCAAGGGACTGAAAATTAAGTATGATTAATACGGGGAAAAAAAAGACTAGAAAAGATGGGCAAAATTAAAGTATGAGGAATTTAAAAACAGAACTGTAATCTATAAAATAATCAATATATAATTCTAGAAGTTAAAAAATTAATATCTGAAAGTAAGAGTTCATTAATTGAACTTAATAAGATACTGCACAGAAGAGAAAAATAGTGGACTTAGGCATGTCGGTGGAAAGGATCCTATTTATGATGCACAGAGGGGAAAAAAAAGGGAAAGAAACAGAAGAAACAGGAAGAAGATTAAAAAAAAAATTCTAACATAACTAATTGGTAGTGCCATTGTAAAGGAGAGAGACTAGAGCAGAAGAGACATTTGAAGGGATAATGTCTAGAATTTTTCAAATCTGATGGCATATAACAGCCAGAACCACAGATGTAAGAAGCTTACTAAGTGAAAAGCAGAATAAACATTAGAAAATTGCACATAACCTTAAAGTAGATATAAAGGAAAAGTTAAAACCTGACAGAGGGAAAAAGAAACATTACCTTCAAAGTCCCAAAAGTAAGACTAATAGATTATTTTTCAAAAGAGATTATGGAAGGCAGAGGACAATATAATGGCATATTTATAATGATGAAAGAAACAGATAGAAAGGGCCAATAAAAATTCTAAAAATTATCCTTCAAAATGAATATGGAATAAATAAGACAAAAATTGAGAAATTCGGTCACTAGCTACTAATAGCAGTCAAAATAATTTTAGGGGAAAAATGTTGAAAATAAATTACTTAAGCACCCAAAATTAAAAGCTAGGAAAATATAGGATATTAAACACATCAGGAATGGAAGAAAACACAAAGCAAGGATGAACTCAGAAATCTATTAAATAGAAAGTACATATAAAGAAAAATCAAGAAAACCAAAAACTGGTTGGTAAAAAAAAAAAAGATGAATTTTTAGCAAGATAAATTACCAACATCAAGACTGAAAAGATGGTATCACTACAGATTCTACAGATATTAAAATAAATAATAAGAGGATATTATGAACAACTTTATGCCAATATATTTGACAAATCAAATGAAGAGAGTAAAATCTTGAAAATCAAAACTTAGTCATCAGACACACAAAAAAAGAGAAAAACTGCATAATCCAATATAAATTTTTAAAAATTCATAATTACAGTCATACCATAAAGAAAATTCCAGGATTCAAGTCTATTTCTTTCAAATATTAGAGGAGAATTATTACCAATCTTAATTATGTTTTTCTAAACAGTAAGGAAAAGGGAAGACACCCCAACTTATGATATAAAACCAACATAATATTTATATAGAAATCTAAAAAGCAGTTTAAAAGAAAGGAAAATTACAAGCCAATATCTCACATGAACATAGATGGAAAAAATCTTAAATAAGACATAATCAAATTACATCCATTATTATATAACAAGTACATTCAGATCTATTTTGAAGATAAATAGGCTGGCTGATGCAAAATTGATTTTAAAAATCTACCAGAAAGAGAAAGAAAAAATACCATATGATATCACTTATATGTGGAATCTAAACAAAGAAAAAAGAAGACACTAATGAACTTATCTACAGTATACAAACAGACTCACAGGCGAAGTAAACAAACTTATGGTTACTGGGGGAAAGAAGGTAGGAAGGAATAAATTGGAAGTTCGAGATTCGCAAATATTAATTACTATATATAAAATAAACAACAGGTTTCTTCTGTATAGCATAGGGAACTATATTCAATATGTTGAATGATATAATGAAAAAGAACATGAAAGCAAATATATGCATGTATAAGTATGACCGAACACTATGGTGCAAGCCAGAAATTGACACATTGTTAACTGACTATACTTCAATTAAAAAAAAATCTTCTGGAGGCTGGGGGTGGGAAGGGACAGACTGGGATTTCAAAATGTGAATAGATAAACAAGATTATACTGTATAGCACAGGGGAATATATACAAGATCTTGTGGTAGCTCACAGTGAAAAAAAAAGTGACAATGAATATATGTATGTTCATGTATAACTGAAAAATTGTGCTGTAAACTGGAATTTGACACAACATTGTAAAATGACTATAACTCAATAAAAAATGTTAAAAAAAAAAAACAAGAAAAAAATTAAAGAAAAATCTTCTAACAAAAAAAAATCCACCAGTATAAGTCACCACATCAATAGAATAAAGGAAGATATCATTCTAATAACCTGAATAGAGAACAAAAACCAAAAAATTTAATAAAATTTAACAGCCATTAATGACCAAAGACCAAAGTTCTCATCATAAAGGTAAGGAAGGGAGGAGTAAAAGAAAATCATCAACTATTCTCTCTGATAAATAGTAGCTATAATAATGCTACATTTAACACCACATATACTGTGAGATAGATAGTAAACAATTTTGTACTGCGGTCAGGAACAAAGACCAGGAGACCCACTTTCACCACTTCTATCCAGCATTGTACTGCTGTTCCCAGATGGTGTAACAGAATGGAACAGAAGCAAAACTATTATTTCTTAGAGATGACATGATGATATTTGTAGAACATCTAAACACTCTACAAACTATCAAAATTAATATGTTAGACTTCTGCCATTTTTTTGGATTACAAAGTGAATTCAAACAATTAAAAAATTGTTAATCTATATAACAGAAAAAAGAAGGAAAATGAAAATGTTAACTATCAACCATCACTACAACTGAAAACAACAAATATCAAAGAACAAATCTAAAAAAAAAATGTTTAAGGAAACTGTATTGGGAAAAATTATTATTGAATGAAATTAAAATACACAAACTGTATGTATCAGAATATTCATTATTATCCAAATGCCATAATAGACTTGCTCTATAGCTTCAAGATAATCTCAATCAAAATCCTAGCACCATTTTTTGTAGAAATTAACAACATAATTCTAAGATTTATATAAAAATGTAAATGATTTGCTAAAGGTAAGACAATCTGGAATAACATGAACAAAGCAGAAGGGCTTAATATGTCAGATTTTAAGATGCACTAGAAAATCAAAACTATGTTTATTAAAGCATGGATAGAAAAAAGATAATTAGAACAGAGAGCCCAGCAGCATACCTAAATGTGATTGCTTAATTCATACCAGGAAACATATGGATTTTATAATAAACTATATACATTGTACATTGAATACAAATGAACCTGAACCCTATCTACACCCTATAAAAAAAATAAATTCTAAATGTATAACAGACCTAAATATAAAATCTATAATGAAATAGCTTTTAGAATAACTGTTCAACAGAAACAATGCAAGACACAAATGTGAGCCACATAAGTAAGTTAAATTTTTCTGGTCACACCATTAAAAACAATAAAAATTAAATATTAATAATATATTTAATTTTACTCAAGCTACTCAAGTATTATTTTAATATTTAATTAATACATGAATTATTTGAGATAATTTTACATTCTTGTTTTGTGCTAAATCTTTAAAATCTAGTGTGTTTTACACCTAGCACACATCTCAATTTGTACAAGCCATTTTTCAAGTGCGCTACAAGTCATATGTGACTAGCAGACAACACCATTTTAGACAAGCATATTGGATAGGGCAGGCAAATATTTCTTAAACAGGGTGCCAAAAGCATGCTCAAAACAAGACTGATAAAGTGGACTTCCTCAAATTGAAAACTGTTTATCAAGCATACAATTAAGAGAATGAAAATACAAACTACAGAGCTGGAGATACTCCCTGCACAAAAGACTTGAGAATTATTCAAAAGCATTAAGAATGTATCAAGGACTCCTATAGATTATTGAGAAACATACAAATCAATAGAAGAATAGGAAAATTGTGGATTCAAAGGCAATTGTTTTCTTTTCTTCTTTATGTATTTTTATTGAAATATGATTTTAGATTTTTCTCTACTTCTCAAAAATATACACAGTATAATGTTTCCCATTTACTACTGGGAAATGGTTTTCTATTATTATTTCAATATTCATTTGTGTATCATTATATTATCATATTTGTTGATATGGGAATATTGTATATATGATTAATTTTACATATGGAAATATTTTACTATTTTATTTTTAATATTCATTTTCATGTTATATATAAACATATATCTATTAACATATTTTTCATCATCCCAACATACATATTTCATAAGCATTGTGAAGTGCTACTATATTATAAAATTATTATATGTTTATGCATGATCATTTTCAACCTAATTAGATTATTTGATAATATTATAGATTTCATAGTTTAATACAAAAAGTTTTCATTCTTCCTGCTGGTTTACTAAATTTTAAAATAAAAGCAATCATTTTTATCTTAAGAATAAAAGTTTGGAAGTGATACAAAAGCACAGTACAAGTAACCAATAGAAACTAAGAAAATAACCACTTGCCTTATAGTCCAAAACAGAATTTTGCTATTCTTATTTTTAAAAAGTGCATTTGCAAAAATAAACTATATTTTCCTCTGAATAATATTAAAAATAACAAGATTCATATGATTCTGACTGTGAGATTGGTAACGTTAAATATAATACAGACAACTTCACCCAGTAATATTTTTCCTTAAGATAACTGCACTCTAGAATATGGGAGTTTATAAAAATCTGTAAAGTTCTAAAGAATACTCAGAAAGAAAATGAAATACTATAAACTACAAACAAAAGGGTAAATGTCAATTGCAAGGTTAAATCAGTACCAAATATTTGAAATAAATTGTGAAATTTTGCAATCTTAAATAATGGCCATTTTCTAGCTGACATTATTAATACAGTGTTTTGGTACCTGGCACAATGGACTCTGAACCCAAATGAAACAAGGAAAATAGTGTTTCGTACTAGCAATCAGGTAAGATTTTTATCGTAGGACAAAAAGACAATGATTTAGTAGAAATAAGAGTCAGAACCCAGTTCTTTACATAATCACTTGTGAGATGGTGGGCAAGCCATAAACTTCTATTTACATGGACAAACTCTGAAATCATATGGATACAGATAACAAAATTTATGTTTCTCCTCACCTGGAATTTTCACATTGAGTATCTTATTAAAACAAATAACAGACTTGCCATTCAATCTTCAAACCTAGGGAAACTTTTGTTCTTTTGAGTCTAATAACAATGAAGAATTTTATATTTTACAAAATTTTTATATATCTTGTCTCACTAGATTATCCTTATGACCCAGGTATTTAAGAAGGCATGAGATAATCAGCAGTTTATATGTATTTATGAGCAACACGATCTGACCTACATTATAACCAGACCAAATCTGTGGTCGAGCACAACACTTTATAATGGAGTTTTGCCAGTTCAGACAGAATTTAATTTGGTCAAAAAATAGAAAACAAAGAAAACCTATATTCATATCATATAGCCTCATCTGTATTCAAACTACCTTTTCCAGATCACAAATATCAGCAGGGATAAATATGTAAGAATAGTTCCAGGAGTAATGGAGTTATGCCTTGCTGTTTGACACTGCTGGAAACCCTATCAGAAGTACAGGCTCCAGGCAAGGAGGAAGAAAGCTTTTTCACATGGGGAGATTAATGGTAATTGGGCAAGGAGGCTCTCATTACTTCCCACAGACACTGTACTCCAGCGTTTCACTCAAGTGAACAATGAACCTGCTTACATTCTTTACGTGTTTGAATCTCTTGATCCACTTATGAGAGAGCTAGGATCATGAAAGACTTCGGAAAGCCCAAGACAAGTAGGGAACGGTTAGGCAGGTTTTTTCTTTCAGCTATACCATTCACAACATGTGTGGCTGGTTTCCTATTCTTTAGGTTAATTATTTGTTGATTCATTAACCTGTTATTCCAGACCCTGCACCACCAACCTTTGGGTCTGATCCACTTCGTAGTTCACTCTCATTGGGCCATTTCTTACTCCACAACAACTCTCTTCATAAAGCAAAGAAGTTACATTTACAAAAACACAGAGGGCTTAGTACTCATCTTCAGAACAGTGTCACTGAGGAAGCAACAGGAAAGACTAGGACTGAAGCCAGTCTGGATAAGGTGAGAACCCCAAAGCATGCAGTATAGGACAGAGGCATCTCTCAAAGGAAAACAAAGCAGGCATCCCATTTGGAAGCAGCTGCAAAGAAGGTAGGGGACACAGAAATCAGTAAAAGGAATGCTGGAGTTGAGCCACCAGAGGCAGCCACGTGTCTCACTAAACCACACTCTTTCTTTCAGTACTCCTGCAGCAGAATTTTTAAATCAAGATGCAGGATCCTGCACTTGCCCTGTTAGATTTCAGTTTCAGATGTTGAGACCATTACTGCAATCTGCAAATATCTTTTTAGATTCTGCTTCTACTAATCAGGTGTTTGGTGTTCTTCTGTGCTGTGTGTCATGTACAGATTTGGTAAGTTCCCCTCTATCAAGAGTTAAGTCACAGATAAAAATGGTGAAACAAGAGAGAGCCAAAGGGGGGGGGTTATTAAAATTGCCAATTAAAACTTTAAAAGCAATTCCCTCCATATCCCCTATTTTTCCTTATAGGGATTTTCTTTTTCCTATTACCTCCAACTGTAACAGCCTTCTCTTACTCTGTTGTCACTTGTTAAAATTCTGTCTTATTTTCATGACCCAGCAATGGTCAACTCTTTCAAAAGTCTAATCAGATACCGCAAACACAATATAATACCTATATCTGTTGATTATATAGGGTATATAGGGCTATTTGTAGCCCTCCTGCAAAGCTTATTTTCTTCCTTGATTTAGATACACTCCCTATTTATTCACCCAATTTTACAACTCCTTGAGTTCTGGGATTGTGTCTTACCTACCATTTAACCCTGCGTCTATTCAATAGAGGTTTGGGCTTTTTGTGTACAATGTATCTGGCCAGTATCTTCTAAACAGTGTCTACTTATAAACACTCCAGTCACACTTATTAAAATCAAAAAGCCGGACTAAAAGATTTAAGAGCTTTCCTTTTTTACAATGAATGTTTTCTTCCTCATGGTTATGCAACATGGAGAAAATTTTCAGCAAAATTAGCTCTTGCGTTTATATTTTTCTCAAGTGAAATTAAAAGCCAAAAAAAAAAAAAAGATGCTACCATCAATTTATTTCCTAATGTTAACCTCCTTCATCTGATTTAATAGGTTTCATGGAATTTAATGGCATATGAGCTGGCTTTTTCTTTTCTCAGCTTAAATCACTAAGCAATTCAAAATATGGACGGTCCATATTTATGAGTACTCCACCCCAAGGAGGAGAGAATTAGAGGTGACTAAAATAAATCCTTGATCTGTTTTTGGAGCTGAGTCCTCCATGAAAGGCCTTACCAGTTACTCCATAAAGATTACAGTTGCCAAATTACAATCAAGCAAATAAATAGGACAGAATTCCATCTGATGTAAGGGAGGTCTCACATATTTTATTGCACAGTGTGCTTATCTATGATTTACAACCTTCCATTTTTCATTCAGAGAAAGTTGCATGTATTGCAAGGAGTTATAAACCTTGATTTTTTTTTTGATGCATAGTTCAATCAGCATTATTTACTACAGAAAACAACGCTTGTGGGACACGTAAATTTTACTTTATCTCCACTAGAATAGTAAATGATTTATCAAGTACACTATAAAGGGGAGAAAAAAACACCCTAGTAATATACAGTTGTTTGGCTATTCATTTGTTCCCATAATAAGGTTCTGGTTTATGATAACTTGTGTATAAAACTGAGTTAGCCAATATACTTTGACACCATGCTGAGTCTGTATGCAAGAACTGCCTGCCACTCTAACTGTGATATACGCAAGTGAGCTATCAACCGCTGAAACCACTGACTCATAGCTTCAATATTCTGACGGCTCTGGCCCCACTGTTTGCAATTATTTAACTCAACAGATCTTGATAGTCCAGGACCATTACTTTGGAAATATCAGCTGAGAAAATCTGAGAGCCACCTAACTTCTCTGCTGTGTCTAAAAGAGGAAGGAATATAAATTTGGACTTAGGGAGACAAAGTTACCCAAGGACAGAACTATTTCATATGTAGGTATGATTTAGATCTCCAGTTATTGTCAAAATCCTCCATTTTGATTTTTTAATCAGAAATGCCTAGAGGATTTATTCTTTTGCATTTGGCTAATGCTCATATTAACAATAAGAACTATTTATTGAGTGCCTATTACTGTGCCAGCTGTTTAAAATTTCCTATTTCATTTTATTAGTTCTAAGAACTTTATGTGTTGGAACTGGTTCATACTGGCTCTTGAGGACTGATTCTGCTCACCTCTTCCCAAGTCCTCATTCACTGATACTGCAGTGGTAGCCTGAAATTGGCCATGGTGAAAGTATTACACCACGGAAGTTGACAAATGCTACAAATCACGGCTTTTCAAATTTCTGGTTTAATAGGATACCACTGTGACCTTTGGAAGTAGATATTATTGTTTCTGCTTTATCAATGAGGTAAGTAAGGCTCAAAGAAGTGAAGTATCTTGCTTTTAGTCAGTACAGTCAGTGTGTGTCAGATTGGAGTTTGCATTCTAGTCTACTACACACTAGAATCCAGGCTCGTCCCAATAGAGGTAAATCGCTGAGGCTGCTTACACACTCAAGCAGGGCCAGTCCTTGTGAATAAACTGACTGTTTCCTCAACAAGTTCAATCAAATGTTTATTTTCCCTAATGCTTCAGTTATATCAATTTAAAAAAAAAGCCAAAAGCCAGTTATTTTAATAGGGCTTTAGCATAATAAAAACAGTTTTTTTTTTCTCAAGTTAGTGTGTTTTGGGGGGGGGGGTGATTGCTAGGATGAATTATTGGCACCTTTTCTTCTTAGAGATATTGACAGGATATTTTACCATACACATCCCAACTGACAAATGTAGCAGGAACCATAAGCAGATGGAATGGCAGGAAGAGGGGATAGGTGGGAAAGGAATTTTAAAATGTATCAAGATATAAGGAACAACGTAACATTTAAAAAGAAAAAAGTCTTGGTGAGAGTACCTTTAGAAGTTGTAGTGATTTTTCTTTCAGCAGATTATCAACAGCACAAAAGATCTGTAGTTTTTCTCTCCACAAGCAGGATATAATTCCATGTCACTCTTTATAGTAATCCTGAACAGTTTCTAAATTCAAACCATTTTACTTGTTTGACTGCTTGTCTTGTTTCTGTAATCTGTTGTTATGGAAATAACTAAGATGTCAAAACACTGTTCTGTATGATCCCACAGGGGAAGGAGGGTTTTAGGAGGAAAGCTCTGAAAGAGGTTTAGAAGCAAACTAAAAACAAATTTGGACTTTGCACTTAAAAATCGAAACACATTTTTTGCTTGGCTGTGCTTTGATTTTCAAACCACTTCTCCCATGTGGACACTTAATACTCTAGTTTGTGAAAGATCCATGAAGCCCATTTTCAGGTGTTTACCATACACTCAAGAACCTGAATAAGTCAATGACACCATTTCTTGCTTGCACACCGGGGATTATTCAACCATACTGATGGAACTGACCAGCCAAATATAAATGAAATAAATCAAACCACTTATTTGGAATAATGGATAGGCTAAACAATTGCTTAAAATACCTGTAGTCTGTCAATAAATGTCCATTATTTTGTGAATACAGACAGGTGTTAAAAAAAGGTCTACTTTTTATCAAGTGTAAAATCTGCTGTCCTGAAATGTTTATTTTAGAGACCAAATGAATTGCTACAATTTAAATATATGCTTTAAAATGAAAAAAAAAATGTGAGTTTCAAAACACTATTATAAAATATGTATTTCTGTAAATAAACACACTTATTCTTTCTCATTTGAGGGTTTAAGGGAATGATTGCAGTACTCTTTTCAAGTTGCCATTGTCTGGCTTTTTCAAAAACTGGCCAAGTTAATGCGTCATAAATAGTAAAACTAAATCATTGGCCTCTCTACCACAATGCCATGGTACAGAGAAGAAAGAGTAAGAAAGGAAAAATAAGATTAAGAGCAAAAGCATAAAACACCATTTTGTGAGACCAAGTCATCAGTTTGCCAGACACCCGTCAGAAGGGTAAATCCTGACGTGTCCAAGTCTTTGGAAGCAGATTCCTCTGCAGGAAACTACATCAGGTAACAATGTGCTAGGGTGGCCCACAGAATGATAAAACTAAAGACCACTAGAGTTGAGTTTTCCTTCTGAGACAAGGCATTAACTCTCTGTGTTGTCTTCATCTTGACCCCACCAATCCATAAACTCCACAGTTGTGGGGACCACGCCAGGATTATTTAGCAATGCATACCTGGCTCCTAACACCGAGCATGGCAACTAGCAATTTCACAGTAAATACTGTGGAATGAGATTTAGAGAATCCTAGCTTTTCTCAGGGTCCATGTATTTATCTGTAGCGTGGGAATGGAGCCAAATATAACTTAAAATGTGGTTGCTGAGAAGAAACTGAGATTATGAATGTGGGTGTATTTTTAAAAGATTACTCTTTGTCACCTCACAAGTATTTCTCCTTTTCCATTCTTCATTATTTATGGCAGCCATACGTAAAATATATAATTCTTCACTTGGAGAGGATTAATTATAGTAGGCATTAGAAAAAATTAACATTAAAACCAGGTCATTTTTTTTTTCAAACTTGGAGTCTCTTCTTGCAAATTTGATGTTTATTTTTTTAAACAGAATTATTTCTGCATTATTATGAAATTCTGGCAGTATAACCTTGGGCAGTTTGAAATTATTTCTAGATAATTAAAGTATTCTATTATTTAACTGTATCATGTTACTGCTCCCTTTGCTGAAACAATGTGCTGTAGTCGTGTATCCTGGAATTCTCCAGGCAATGCTTAAAATTGCATCTTTGCACATTTTATGTTTTTCTCTGATTGAATTTTTCTCTAAGTGTTGGGTCCCTATGTAATTCCTACTTACCTCTTTAAGCTTCAGTCAACTCCAAGTAAGTCCCTAAATGGTACTGCCCCAGTCTCCAGATGAGAGAATTGATCATAGGCTTATTATTGACGACCTAATTTGATAAATTGTAACATGCATTACTCAGTGAACAGTCCATATTATACTTTAGAAAAGTTTTCATAAGATAGGAGCAGATTATATTTGATCCTTGCAATTACTGCTGTCATTGTAATATCCTAAAATTCTCCAACAGCTATTTTTAAATTTGTCTACAATATTAAATATTCTTGTTGAGAAAATGGATTTCTTTAAAATAAGGAAGAAAAGCCACTCCTTTAAAAAGATGAAACAGACACATTTGAAAGGAGAAGGAAAAAAACCTAATGTTTGTTAACATCTACTGTGTGCCTAGAACTGTGAATTTACATATATAATCCTCAGTGGCAGGCCTGAGATTATAATCTCACTTTACAAATAAGAAAAGGATTCTCAGACGCTTGAAGTCACGTGATTAATAACACACAGTAAGTGTGAAGAGTACATCTGTTTTTTAAAACAAGCATTTAATTTTAGAATAGTATTAGATTTGCAGAAAAGCTGTGAAAACAGTACAGGGAATTCCCATACATCTCACACCCAGGTTGTCCCATGTTAGTACCTTATGGTAGCATGGAATATTTATCATAACTAATGAAACACTATTCACATATTATTAATATCTGAAGTTTGTACTTTATTTATATTTTCTTACTTTTTACCTAATGTCCTTTTACTGTTTCATGATCCTTTTGAAGATACCACATTACACGGAATTATTATGTGTCTTTAGGCTTCTCTTATCTGTGACAGTTTATGAGGAGATTTTCCCTGTTATTGACGATGTTTACAGTTTTGAAGAGTATTGCATATTCCTTGAATCCACACTAACAATGAAAATATTGTTTCCCATTATCCACCATCTATTTACTTAATTTTTTGGTTTTAGTATGAATATATAGTAGTTTCAGAATTGTCAACTGTGGTCCGCAGGAAACAATTTTACCAGCTAGAGCACAGGCTAGAGACCTAGGGAAGAGCTGATGTTGCAGTTCAAGTCTGCAGACCTTTTGTTGGCAGAATTTCTTCTTGCCTAGGGGAGGTCATTCTTTGTTTGAGCAAGACCTTCAGCTGATTAGATGAGGCCCACCCACATTATGAAGGGTAATTTACTTTGTTTAAAGTCTACTGCTTTAAATATTAATCTTACCCAAGAAATACCCTCATAGGAACATCCAGAATAATTTTTGATGAAATAGCTGGACACCATGGCCTGGTAAAATAGATATATAAAATTAATGATCACATCCTCTATTTTTAGTCTTTTTGAGAGTTTTTGTCATGAATGGGTTTGAATTTTGTCACATTCTTTTACTGCATGTATTAGTGTGATCATATGTTTTTCAGTCTATTCTTTTTATCAAAGTATAGCTGACATAATATTATATTAGTTTCATGTTTACAACATAGTGATTCAATATTTTTTATAGATTATACTCCATTTAAAGTTATTGTAAAGCCTTTGTTATATTCCCTGTGCTATACAATATATATACAATATATATATATATATATATATATAGTATAACAATATACAATATATTGTTGCTCACCTATTTTATACATACTAGTTTTTACCTCTTAATCCCCTACCCCTACCTTGCCCCTCCCTTCTTTTCCCTCCCCACTGGTAACCATTCAGTCTACTGATATGATGAATTACACTGATTGATTTATAAATGTTGTGCCATTTTACTGGAATATATTACTGGAATGAACTACACTTGGTTGTTATTATCCTTTGTATGTTTTGCTGAGTTTGATGTGCTAATATTCGGTTCAGGATTCCTGAGTCTATGTTCAATAAAGATATGGTCTGTAGTTTTCTTCTAATGTTCTGAGAGGTGTTGCTTCCACTTCTAATGTGTGGCAGAGATTGTCTTTTTGTTACAAATGTAAATGTGCTTATGTAATCCTGCTACTGACTTGGTCTCCAAATCTGATTGACTTACATCATCACTGGATCTACTTCTCTAACTGTGGATTTAAGGGTTAAGTTTAGATGAACTAAAGTGTCCATTTCAGTTCTGGAAATATGATATCCATTTTCCTACATGTAATAACAAAACCCCAAGTTAAATAATTGCTTTAAGTTTCATAAAAGTCAAGGTCACTAGATTATTTTATCTTCCCAACCACTTCCTGTGATTGAGTAAAGCACATAGTAGTTTCACTACTCATAGAAGAAGTTACCAAGGTTCATGAAAGTTAAGGTTTCCAAGATCACATGTTTCTAAGTGGTATTGTTAGGATTCAAATTTAAGATATGTGGGTCACCATGTCAAATATTTTCAATTTTACAAGAGCACAGGTTTATTGCATTAATAAGTAAATTCACTCTCCAAAGATCATTCTTCCAAAGACTATATTCTTCCAAATAACATTCTATTCTCACTTAGAATCGTGTTCCATGCATAAAAGCAAATTGGAAGGAAAGTTCTCAGCAGCTCTGTTTCATAAAAAAAAATAAACAGAATTTGCTCAGAAGCCTACCTGTTCTCTTTTTTCTTTCTTGTTCTGTGCTTATTAAAGTTCAGTTTTCTGCTGTAAATGTGAATCACACCATTAAATTGTGAATTTATTTTTATAAAATGCAACTTGGCCTTAACCAGCAAAGGTATAATTGTTCTGCAAGCCCAAATTGCAGAACTGGTATTAGATGGATATTGTTAAATATCAGGGATGAGGAGAGAGAGTTTCTGGAACCTGCCCAAGGAAGAGAAAAGTGAGTTCCCAGTCCTCTGCATTTGCCAACACATTGATATCTTTATATCCTGTTAGCTGCAAAGAGTTCTGCTAAGTACTGTACTCCACAGCAATAACAGATTTATAATATATGGATCACATCCTGAGGCTGTCTGTCCAAAGAGTGTGCTAATATGGTTTCAAGACCAAAGTCAGGTCTACAGAGTTTCTAACTCCTCACAGAAATGATGTTTGACTTCTTCATTACACTCCCACCCCATCATCATCAAACTAAGTAGATTTGTCCTGAGTCTGGGGTTTATCTTCCCCTAAGAGGAATAAGGTATTTTCCCCACAGGCTTGCAGATGAGTACAACTGCTGTAATGGTGCGAGGGTCATAGTTATTGGCTGTGGTCTAGATAATTGTAAAAAACAGAAGACATCAGAAGCTTTGTGTTGATGGAGGATTCTAGGTTTGCCTGTGTAGGTGAGATTCAGCCAAAAAAAAAAAAAAAAAAAAAAAAGCAGTTCTTGGAAAAGCATTTATCATATTATCTAGGGTGAAGCACAGAATATTTTTAAGAAATTGGAATCTGGAGGTATGTGATGAGAAAGGAGGATGATTAACATAAGATAACTTGCAAATGTGTAGGGGATGATCTGGACATTCATGAAACAGAGCTTAGATAATATGTAAGAAAGCAGTTCTCAAGAAAGAGATTCCACATCAAGGCCTTAAAGCTATGATTAATCAAAGATTTTTCCTTCATCTGCTCATCTGTGGGAGACGCCCACTCATGATGTGAATCATGCGGCAATAACCACCACCAGTAAAGCAGTTACCCATTATTGAGTGCTATACTAAGAATTCTGAAATTTAGTTATGAATGAATTAATTCTCAGACTAACCTTAGGAAGCAATTAGTAATATTGTCCTCATTTTATACATGAGAAAACTGAAGTTAAAGAAGTTGAATGACTAGTTAAATGACATACAGACAGTAATTGGCAGAGCCAGGATTCCAGACAGGTCTGCCCCATTCAAAAACTCCTATTTGGACTAACTATTGGAGGAGCGGCAATATAGCGGTATGGGATGAAGAGATACAAACTACTATGTATAAAATAGATAAGCAACAAAGATATACTGTATAGCATAGGGAAATAAAGCCATTGTTTTATAATAACATAAAATGGAGTATAATTTATAAAAATACTGTATCACTATATTGCACACCTGAAACTAATATTGTAAATCAACTATGCTTCAATGAAAAACAAACAAACAAAACCCTCCTGTTCTTAGCAGGAGCATTACATTGCTTCACTATCTGAACAAATGTATAGTTTCTGAATAATGATGCATAATTTCTTGGAACCAATTCATGCTCAATTTTATATACCACGTTAGATGCATCAGGGTCAAGTAGGGGAAGCAAAACAAAAACAACAAGGAAGAGATACACAAATGTGGGCTTTGGAATCTGACAAATTGGAATCTCATCTCCTATAAAAGGTGATCAAAAAAGAAAACCCAAAGGATCAGGCCTTCAGGTAGAACAGCCACAACTCTTAAAGCTTGCCGCACTTTGGTGTAGGTATTCATTTTTTATTGCTAATGTAACATATAAATTAGTTATTGCTGAAATAGTGCAGTTTAATTATACGACAGTTCTGTAGATTAGATATCTGATACAGATCTCACTGGGTTAAAATCAAAATGTCACAAGGCTACTTTCTTTCTGGAACCTCTAGAAGAGAATCTGCCTTTTCACTTTCTTTGTCTCGTGGCTCCTAACCTCTGTATTCAAAGCTAGCAATGTTGCATGTCTCTGACCATTTCTCCACAGTCACATCTCCCTCTGACCACAGCTGAG
Organism: Camelus bactrianus; assembly: GCF_048773025.1. Lineage (NCBI taxonomy): Eukaryota > Metazoa > Chordata > Mammalia > Artiodactyla > Camelidae > Camelus > Camelus bactrianus. Next base: position 12,277,072 of record NC_133555.1, read on the forward strand.
AAAGGTTCTGTGATTTTAGGGACCCACATCTTTATATTGAGCCCAAGCTAATAATCTCAAATAGTCTCCCCATGTCAAGATCCTTAATTCCATGACATCCGCAAAGTCCTTTTGCCATGTAGCAGAGCATATCACTCAGCTTCTGGCGTTAAGACATCAATATCACTGGGGAGCCATTTTTCTGCGTACCTCAGTGTTTAAAGCTTAGAACCCAGTAAATACAGACAGAGATCAACTACAAGGCTAGATAATAAGTACAGGAAACACTGTAAAGGCCAACCTCCGAGTAAGGTAATTTTCTAAACATCAAAGAGCCGTGTTTTCAATTCTGTCCATCTTTCTCATCTTACAGCTATGAAAATATTCCCCTTACCTAGAGCCTGATCAAGTCAGATTTTCTATTCTTCGCTGTAAGGTGTCAGCAGTGTTAGAAGCTGGAACAGAGAGGCACAAAGACACCATGGGTCTCATCTTTCCAGATCTTGCACAATTCTCCCTTTAGGCTGTGAAGCTAGCTTCTCCTGGAGGGATAAAAGTCTCTGTCAACTGATCTTTCTTTGGAATAAATGGCCTTTCAGTGTTTGGAGGGAGGAAGACTCTATGGATAATTTTACCTGGTTCAAATGAGCATCATATTCTTCTGCAAAGAACACCATTTCCAGTATTCACCCCTGTATACCCATACCAACAATTTTCTATACATGTTTACATATATTTTAAAATATGTATTTATTTAAAATTATATATATAGTTATTTTAAAAATGTATATATATATATATTTGGCCTTAGAAAGAAAGTAAAAAGATGGCTGTCACTGGAAATTGCTAATAGGCTCTACTCAAATCCCACTTCTTTTAAGTTCTGTTCTAAAACAGTAACAAGAACAAAAAACCCCCAAAGAGTTCACCTAGTAAACCTTGATATCCGGTTTAGAATGTCCTCTGAGAGAATCTAAAGCACCAAAACCCTTAATAACGTGTAAACACATTCTTTCCAAGCCATCCTCTATTCAAAAAATGAACTGATAAAACTTTACATTTAGGGGATTTGTGTGTGAAATACAAATGAATCCACTCAATCTATCATCCCTGAATGAAACTGTCACACTCTCACAGGAACAGAGAAGAGCCAATTGCTAAAATCAAAGGCTGTGTACAAGTCCACTGTAGAGTTCCTAGGGAGTGACCCATTTTTACTGCGGAGTGCAAGTGGGCAGTGCAAATTACGTTAGAACTGTAACAGTGAATGTTGAATTCAAAAATCTTACTTGAACAAAGGAAAACAATCTCATAAAAGTTTGCTAATTGAAATGTCCTAATATTGCCAGCAAGTTCACAGGCTGTAGGTTAGCACCCAGGTATGTTTTCCCCCTTCTGAATGTAGTATCTTCCAAATTGGGCAGGTTAACTCAATTGCTGAGAGTCTAGAAAAGAGGTCAAGGATGAAAGAGTTTGCCTTATATAAGAGGAAAATTGTGTTCTCTCAATATAGGCTGTTCTCAAAACCCTGGCCAGTTAATTTTTAGAACTATGGGGATAGCTTAATACTACTACATTTTAGTCAGGAAATCCTAGGTTGCACTAGGGTAACAAAACCCCAAATCTCGGTGTCTTTACACAACTGAAGACTCTTTCAATGTCTGGTTTAGATCTGAGTGACTTCCCAGGGCAGCTCTCCTCCACGTGGCACTAGAATTCCAGGCTTGTGGCATCTCCACTTTGCATAAGGCTTTGAACATCCTGCTGTGGCAGGCAAGGAGACCCTGCCTAGACAGATTATTGGTATTTACATATACTGGCCATTTGTATATATTGTCCATCGTCAATCATTTTTCCAGAATTAGGCATTGGAAGGCAGCAGAGGAATGTACTTTCAGTGTAGTAGAACTGAAAACACTGACAAGAACTAGTGTTGTCTACCACATACAGGTAGACGAAACACCTGGAGGTTACGAAGGTCACAGCACATGTGTGTATCTGACTGTTAGTCTGTGGAGAACATATATTAGGATGTGGTGGTCATTCTATAGGATGGGTACTAAGAGTTGAAATATGATTTCCCAACTGCCAGTAGTGTAGATGTTATTTCTTCATAAATAACTTAAATTGTTCCACTTCTGGTGAGATGAAGTAGGGGAAACAGAGTTGGAACAACTTTGGTTATGTGTGCATTGTTAAGAAAACATTGAGCCACTTAGCTGTACACAATATGTTGATTAAGATCACTCCTGCAAAAAGAATATTAGATACATTTGGTATCCATAGGGCAAGAATTTGCACTTAATATATGCCTTTTCTTTTTTCCCTTTATTAACCTTGGGTTAGTGTATCTTGTTGATTAATTTACTTGCTAAAGATAAGTTCCTTTAGTTTTAAAGTATTTGAACTGTTTACTTTCATGATTACATTAATTACATAGAGCTATATACTTTCTTTTCTAGTTTTTCAAAATGTGGTATTCACTTGGGCTGTTTTAAAATTTATTCAACTCTTCATCCTAGGTATGGAGGAGAAGATTATAACTCTTCTAAGTTTTAATACGATGGGAGTTCCCAAATTCCTCTGGGGAGTTTCACAGTCTTAATAGCAATGTGCTACGAGACACAAAAAATGCCAAGAATACATCAAAGGAAGATGAGGCTATCAGGTAAGATCTTCAGAACAAACATCCCTGGACTCAGGGCAAAGTTTACATTCATAGCTAGGCTCATTCTGTCTTTAGTAATTATACCCTGACTGATGGGAAGAGGAGGAAGCAGAAGGTCATACTGCAGAACTTAAGAGATCCTACCATGTAGTGAGAGCATGATCTTCATCTCAGTGTAAATCTTCTTGTAACTTTGCTCCTTTGAACGGATTAGAAATATTGCATTTTTTGTTCTTGAAAATGAGGTCCATGAGCTTCATGATATCAGTAAGTTTTCCCATAATTCTGCAAGCCAGTTTGGTCTCTGTAGACAGTCTGTGCATTAACTGTGAACAACTGAGAGTCTATGTTGTCTTTAACAGGGAGTGGGTGTGGGACGCAGAAATGACACTCTCACTTTACAGGAACACTCACATTTATTTAATGAAACATTTTAACCACCTTTTTTCCTCATTCCTTCATACTTTTTCTTTTTTTTTCCTTCCTGAAACAAAGTATTATTCAAAAATATATTATGTATAAATTACTACACTAGGTACAATGGAGTTTAACAAAGATGGGTTACATATGCTCCCTAATACAAAGGAACTTAAATAGTAATCTTGTTTCCATAGGGACACTGTCTACTTTCTATTCCAAAGCCTTATTGTGATGTCACAGATAAGCCCTTGAAAGTACCTAAAGGTTTCTCTTTAAGGCTGGTACTCTGGCAATAATACAAGGACAAGTATATTTCTGTGTGGCTGTCTTTACTCTGGCAGTTCAAAGTGTAGGGTGTGCAAAAAATCACTGGTTTCTGGACCTGTGCTTTTGCAAAGAATCCATGGTGCCTATCTTCGCTGAACATTTTGAAACAATAGGATTACTTTGCAAACATAGAAATAGCTTCACCTGCAGACCACCTCTAGGCATTATATCTTGTTTTTTAGCTCCCTGAATACTTTCAGCAATCATGGCTTTTACTTCATACACCATAGAAGAACTTACTTGAAATAAAAAAGTGATTAATGACATAAATGGTCAATAAACATCCTAGAGTTTTCCCTAGGCAAAGAACATGTTCAGCCCAGTTTCCCTCCATTTTCTTCATTTGGAAAGACTGACACACTGTGAAAGTCTAGTCAATAGTTGTTAGCATTTCTGAAAGCCAACCAAGTGAATTAGAGAAACGTAGAATTCTTTGGCAGAATTTCAGAATCCCCAATCCACTAAGTAACACAGAGGTTACTGTAGCAAGACCTCGTTTAAGAATCATGCCATTTTTCCCTCCTAGAAGACTTGCTTTCTTTAGCCACTCTTTTTTTTTAATTTCTTTTTTTTAAGAACTTAATAAAACTGAAGTCAGTGTTGTGACACATGTTGGATTAGTCACATCAAGCTCAGGAGAGCTGTATGATGGAATACGACAACTTCAGAAGCTTGACATAAAATGCAAAATGAAAGATGCATCTTACACTATTTTTAGCAGAAATAGGGGAAAATTATATTTACAAACATGAAAAAGTGCGAATATGTTTTCATCATTTTTTTCAGCATGGACATTATCTTTAAACCATTAATTGTAAGGATAACTAGAGTTATGACCTATTGCTAGGTGCAGATGGCTGGTTTGCATTTTGACTCTTTAGTAAGAGGTACTGCTATTTATCATTCAAGAGTAATCTACATCACACAGTACTGAGCATTGTCATGATGTGGAAGCCACAGTGAAGCACTCCTGTGAAGTGGCAGTAGATCCTATGATTATTGTTTTGAATGTCAAATTATAAGATACATTCACTACAGACCAGTCAGTGTTTCTCAAAGTTTAATGGGTATGCAAATCACCTGATGGGAGGTAGATTTGAATTCAATATGTCTGGGGGAGGGCCTGGGAGCTTGTGTTCATAACAAACTCCTAAGTAATGTTGGTGCTGCTAGTCATGCTTGAATAGCAAAGAATTAGGTTTTATGTGACCAAAGCCATACAAAGAGAGAAAAAATTCCCTGGAATAGCAAGACTAGGCTGCCTGGTGAATAAGTCCATCAAAAAGAGCCTCATTAGGCAAACAATTGTAGATTGAAAAGAGCAAGTTACTGCAGCCACTATCTTTAAAGCTCATCCAAGCCCTGTCTACTGCCCAGTGAACATCGTACCACACACCCCAAGTACTCTGGTTCCACTGCCAAGACCATCTGTGTTGGGTAATGTCTGCATCAGGATAACTCTTGATGCAGTAAAACATTTTCTTTATTTATTTCATCATCATCTGATTCTCTGCTCACTAGGAAATTTTTCAATTATAATTTACCTTCTCATGTAGGACTATTTAAAAGGAGAGAATTAGGTTAATGGAGTTGGAGTAATTAAGATGAGAATTTCTCATTGAAAATAATTGACTAACAATAGGAAGATATTCTGCTGATCAAAGAATTTTAGGCATTCCAATATCTCATACTGTAAATTTTTATTGAAAATAACACAAAGGCATTTGAACAGTATCATAGTCTTAGATGATATGGAATCATGCAAAATGGATCCACTCTACTGTATGAAGCAAGCAGTTCTCAATGTGAAAAGCTAAAGGCTGATCCTAGACCAAAATCACTATAAAGTTCATTTGGAGAAAAAAAAAAAAAAAGGATAGAAAACACATTTTTTTAAAAATAGGGTGAGGTGAAGAGATTTGTCTTATCAGATATTCAAATATATTATGAATATACTATAACCAAATATTCCAGTATCTATATCACTATAAGCAACATAGCTCAGCATGTAGAAAGTTAACAAAAAATGTTAAAAAAAAAAATGACATTTTAAACCAAACAGAGAAAGACTGGGTAAGTACAATAATGTGTGACAACTGGCAAATAATTTGAAAAGAAACAAAATTAAATCCATATCTCACACTTTATTCCAAAATGGATAGTATATGCATTAAATAAATAGTAAAATAATAGAAGGAAATACAGGAGAATACTTTCATAATACTGATTAGTAGGAAGGTCTTTCTAAGGAGGGCATCAATGACAAAACCATTAAGAATAAGATTAAGAGACACAGCTGCTTTAAAAATAAAGCAACACTTTTACCCATGCCTCTGCTATAATCAAATTACGGTTCAAATGATAAACATACTTGCATTAAAGTGAATTAGTAATGACTCTCTAAAGAACTTTTATAAATCAAGTAGAAAAAGAGAATCAACCAGTTGGAAGGTGACCTAGGCACAAGAATAAACAATTATCAAAGGAAAAGGAAAAAAAAAACAACAACAACCCAGAAGTAGTCAGTAAACACATTAAAATGTGTTTATTGGTAGATAACAAGATTGTTATTAGATAATTTGGAAAAAAAGACCTATTCTATGTCCTTAAAAAAATAAAGTGTTCATGCAGCAACTCCACTTCTAGGATGAGTGTTAAAGTATATTTATTGAAGTGTTTACAATGGTTGAATTTGAAAAAAAGATAAAGAAAATAGAAACAGAGTGCATAATTGAATAATTAAAATGTAGACTCATACACAGTAAAGGTATCATAAAGGTATAGATTCATATATATTGAGATGAAAATATGCTCGCAATGTTTTTTAAATGAAAAGGCAGGATCAGCATGCATTGTTAGACTTCCCTTATTAATGAAAACCTCTATTATTAAAAGCATATGCAGGGTAAAACTCCTAGGAAAATATATCAAATTTTAGTAGCTTATTGGGATTATAGATAATTTTCATTTTCACATTTAGGCATTTTCAGATTTTTTATAATAAACAGGCAAGCGTTTTATAAGGCAAAATAGTAAGGCTATTTCCATATTTAAGGATAACAGAAAAGAACATGGCTCTTGAAAGGCTCTTGAGAGGATCTTTTCCTCCTTAGTAACACCTAGGTATCACTGCCATGCTGCTGAAAGTATATTTATTTAGAAACTCTGTAAGCAGGTCATGGGTTTTGTTTTTTTCACCACAGGAAGTTCAACTGGAAACCCAAATTAATTTTGACCCAGATATACTGGAAAATCTTACCACTATTTTTGGTTATTTGCTGCATGAGAGGTGTGGAATTGGAAACTGATGAGGATTGAAGTAAGGAATTCTTATTGTAATTAGTAACACAGTTCTGATTTCTGGTACTTCTGTCTCAGTTTTGCAACCTTTTCTTCATTTATTCTTCCAAATGCACTAAATGTATCACATTTCAAATGTGGGTATATAATGTTACTTCAGTTGAGTAGATAAACAGTATTAAAAATCCCAATATAATAGACTACATTGGTGTTATGAGTTTAGGGAAAGATAGATCTTGTCAGTGGGGAAAATGATGAAAACCTTTGTGGAAGAGTAACATTTCATCTAGCGAGTAAAAGGTTAATTTCAATAGAGGCAGTAGGGAAAATGGCATTGCAGCCAGAGGAACAGTAGGGTTACTAAAATTAGGAGTGACAACGCATGACTCCCATGTGAACAATAGAAAAAGAGTCACATGTCACTAAACTGTGGACCTTGGAGGTTTTGAGGAAAAACTAGAAGAGTCCATCACAGAAAGCCTTAACTGGAAGACCCGACATTTATTTTATAGGTTACAAGAAACAGTCAAACTCTTCAGAAAGCCTACAAAAATGATCGCAGTTGCAATGGACTGGAAAAAATAACATTTTAGACAAGAAAGCCACTCAGGAAATTACTGCATTAATAAAGATGAAATTGGAGCTAGAGAATGAGAATGAATTCTGAAGCTGTTGCAGATGCAGAGCCAAAATTATGACAGATGACTGGATAAGGCAGACAAGAGACAGAGTCCTCTCAAATACGAGTATTTGTAAGAATAATGGGAATGGAAACATTGGAAGAAGCTTAGCTTAGGAGGAAGAAGTTTGGTTTAGATTTGTTGAGTTACAGAGGCATTTGTGTATCCTAGAAGTGGCATTATTTTAGGGGTGTAGATTATGGAGAGATGACAGGCATACAGATACAATTTTGGGTGCCATCAGCAATTGGGCAATACTGCACCATGAAAGAATGGATGGATGTGGTAAAATTGGTGGATAGCTCTGAGCAAAAAGAGAAGACCAAAAGTAGAATGTTGGAAGGGAAAGTAAATTAAGGAAGTTTGAAGGGGCAAATAGTGATAGAGACCGGGTATGTATTTGCCTGTTTTGTTTGCTGCTGTGTTCTTAATACCTGAAATTGTGCCTGACTTATAGAATGCCTTGATGAATGTTACTGAATTAATTAATGTATAAAAAAGAGGATTTTAAGAGAAAGAGGTCTGTGAACAGTGAAAGAATACTGCCTAGGAGAAAGGGAACATGATGTTTGAAGAGGAAAGTGGATTTTGTGCTCATGAGGTCATTCCTGATCTTTGAGAGACCAGATTCAGAAGAAATGAGAAGGGGCAGAAATCAGATCATTTGGTAAATCACCTTATTGTTTCCACTCTCATATGTTCTATCTTTTCAAACTAGAATTTTTTTCTGTCAATAATATCCAGGATCTGGGCTATGTATGACAGTATTTTCTTCTCTTTTCTTTTGTTTTTTTTTCAGAAGATTACTACCCTTGGAGTTTTATGCTTTACTGAAGCAAACAAACAAATAACTGGTAATTAATTAAATCTAAGAAACACAACGTAAGTTCAACATACAATTTGAAATATAAATTCAGTCCTTGAATAAATGTGCTTTGTCCCAAATGCATAAACATTGATTTTGCAGAGAAAAATAAAAAGCCACTATCAGCGATATATAGCTAATTATTTTCAGTTAGTTTCCCAAGCCTTAAATTATGAAGCTCGTGTGTGTGTGTGTGTGTGTGTGTGTGTGTGTGTGTGTGTGTGTGTATGGAAGGTAGTGTTTGTGTAAGTCACTCCTTTTTGTCTACGTGCCAGATGTCTGACAAATTTCAGACATCAGCGCAACTCTTTGAATAGAAGAGAAACTCATGTGGGAAAAGCTCAGATTTGGGGGGAAGGTAATTGCATTCTAGTTTAAGAGATTTTATGTTGTACTACTTAGGAGTGTGCTTTGAATTTCTTGTTTACTTACACATTTTGGTTAGCATCATTGCATGAAAGTGCAACCTTTGGGTTCACCAGAGAAAAGTGACAAAAGCACAGCATAAAGAAAAACATCAATTTACTCTGCAGGTACCAGCAGTATGTTTACTTCATACCCTAAAATGAATGGTTATGTGGCACTTATCTTAAATCATATTTTATTACAAGGCCATGGGATAGATTTTGTTAGACTGGACACTTTGTCAGTATAAAAGAGATGAAAAACATGTGTAAATCTCAGACATTCACTCACAGTTAAAGGATGTCTTTGGTAGATGACTTACTGCAATTATGCAATTTGAAAAGTTAACAGGAAATCTCACAGAAGAAAAAGAAGCTTTGCATTCAGACCTGTGACATTCTGTTTCTCACCTGCTGTATATCCACAGGCAAGCCTCATAAACTCTCTGATATGCTTATCCATATAAAAAGCCAATATTATATAGATGAAGAGTTTATAAGATATAAAATATAAGACTATATGACAGAATTATAGATACTGACCTACCAAATATGAGTATTTGGAAAGAAAATGGAAATACAAAATTAGGAAGTTCAGTTTATGGAGGAAAGCTGAAATTCAATTTAGATTCCTTGAGTTATAAAGGTGTTGATGTATCCAAGCAGAGGTATCATTTTGGGAGTGGCAACTATGGAGATTTTAAGGTTTCATGCTATAATACAATAACAGCTTATTCAGAGTACACCACAATATATACAGGAATTATCCTAAATATTTTCTTCATTAACGTTACAATTATTGTATAAGATAAGAATGATTTTAAGTTTTCTTATAAGAAAACTGAGGTCTGGAAAGAGTGACCTTGGATAAAGGTCATGCAGATAAAGTGAACTAGGGTTCAGACCAGGACTGTTTGGGGCTAGGCTACTAACCACAATGCACCCTTGCTTCCCTAATGCAAAAATGCATGTAAAATTACTCTTGAATATAAAAGTACCGCCGACATCTAAAGTGGTACATGTAATCAGTAGATGTTGTGCATGAAGGCTGAGCTAGTACAACACTGCTAAGTCCTAACATTTATTGCATACTTTCTATGTGCCATGCACTCAGTGCTCTACAAGCTTCCAGTTAAATTCCCACAGGAACTTGAATCCAAGTAATGCAGTTGGTGCTTCCAATCAGCCACCATCCCACCTCACCTGTGTGTGAAGAGGATTCAACTGACAATAGGGATTTCCTCAAGGGCTGAGGAACTGTTTTGAGAAACTTAGTTTCATGAGTAGATTTGTGTCTTACAAGAGGAAGGGCAGGAGTGTGTAGTCAGATTTTCACGGAAGAGAATGTTCTTGCCACAACAAGCTAAATTGTTTACTCATTTTGGTTTGATCTTGTTTTGACTTGACTAACTCTGATCACCAACCAACAGGGGTCTTATGAAGAGAAACTGTAGTGTGTTCCAGGAGAAATGAGCAGCCAAAGCCTGGCATAACACCTGACAACCTTCTGGGCACTGACTTTAAGGACCTTAAAGTCAAACTGGCAATTTCCTAACATCTACCTTCATGATCTCACTGTGATTTTTATGACTTTCTGTCTCACTTTCTTCCTCTCCTTCTTAGTTAATGAATAAAATACAGACCTGCTGCAAACATCAACAACCCTTGTGTTTTGTATTGCAGAACACTTTAGGAGCAACAGTATACACTGCAAAAAAATATATAAGCAAGTGTTTCTTTTTTGGTCTTAAGGCATAGAACTGACTAAGGTTTTGAATAAAGTATGTCTTTCACTTAGGTCACAAACATTCATTCATTTATTCAATCATACATTAATTAATGGTAATTGAGCCCTTACCATGTGCTATGCCCTGAGCTAGTCAGTGGGAACATTATAATCAATGAATCTTTTCCTTTCAAGTCTTATTTTGGTCTTTGTTTCAAAATGAGTAGTTTTGCTTCTGTTTTCCTATTTATTACTTCGTTTAAATGTTATTATCATTTGGTGACTGGTAATTTAACATATATTAAAACTATATCATATATATTATTACATATTATATAAAATATACACATTATATATATATATATTCCTTTTTAAATTTTCTAGCAATATTTTCCACTAACTTGGGAATACCTTTGGATTCTGTTTCCCTTTTTTGTTTTTAGAAATTTAGGTATTTCCTTTCTAAGCTTCAGCTCTTCTTCCACTGCTCTTGCTTTATCTCACTCATTTCTTTTTAATTGTCTTTTTAATAGGTTAAAATCCAATAAGTTTCTTAACTGGTCATTCTCTCCCCTGTGAGTACAAATAAGAATGGTGCTTTCTGCAGCAGGCTTAATTCTCCTTATTGATAATAAACAATAAACCATAAAATTTACTTGGCAGAAAAGAAATCAAGCACCTGAAAATTTTGTGCAATTCCAAAAACTGCAGTCTACTTTAGGTTACCTTATTAAGTGTATAAGATTTTTTATTTGTTTGTTTTATGAAACTCATTAGCACTGAAATGCTGAGTGGTTTGAAATCAGCAGAGAATCAATAACGGGGTTTAGGAACTCCTTGTTCTTATTTCCTGGGTGGGGAGGATACTTGGGGCCCTACCACAGCAAGGGCTTGCATGGGAGGCACTCAGTTGTGAATATGGAGAATTGTTTCCACTCGAATGTTCAGGTGTTGTAAAATCCATAACTTTCATGACAATTTGGAGGTAGCAGAACTAAGGAGCATCTGCAAAACTTGCCATGATTTACAGAGCTTTTAAAGCTAATGTCTCACAAACGAATCACTTCAGCAATGCACATTTTCCTTTCTGAACACAAACTAATCATGGAAGATTTTGCATTTCTAGTGCCTCCCGCTCTCTTCTCCTTTTCCAGCTTGTAAAAGAAAAACTGCCTGTGATGCACTAATGTACCTGGTGACCCAATTCTGTTCTTCAGGTAGAGATGTTGGTGCTTCTTTTAAATGGCCTTTGATACATTTGCCAAACTAATTTAGACGTTAAGTTGACCTTTGAGACAACTGTCTTCAATAGTGGTGGGGAAAAAAATGAGGAGAAAGCTACGACTCCTTTATTGTTGGTTTACCTGTAACATTGATAAAGCTAACAGAGCAATTAGAAGAGATATAGGGCACTGATTATTTTCTGAAAGGAGGTCAAACTGAAGGATAAACATCTAAGCAAAGGCTTAGATGGAACAAAAATAGTCCACAGACCTAGAAAAATATTGTACAATGACATGTATGATATTTTTTAAAATCACAACTTGCCCTGTGGAACTCGGGAGGGTTAGAAACGGCGAGTCAGTCTTAGGGACCACTGAGAGCACATTTAGAAGAGGAAATGAGTCCTGGGAGTTGAAGGGCTGGCTCTCCCTCATTGTTTCAAGCAGAAAGAACTCAAGTCTCTGAATTCTCAGGTTGGTGGCCTCTTAGATGTTTATGATTTCAAGGTTAAAAATCTCACAACTAACATCTGGCACGTGTCAAAATGAACCCATTTGAGTTATTTATAAAATGAGAATAATAATACTGGCCTCTTGGGTAGACAAATGCTTATAAAGGGAAAGACATCAAACATTGTTAACCTTAGAAATTAATAATAATGGTCTTTCTGGTGATACAGCAGCTATTACATATGCATTGGAACTACAGGCACATTCAGAAAGCCTGGAAATGAATGAGAGAAGGGGTTGTTTATGCAGCCTGGGTTCTGCTACCTAGAGACAGTCTAACACTTGCTGCTAATAAGTGTAGACCTCCTGCCTGATCGTATATTGCTTCCTATCTGTAGCTCATCTGGGATTTATCTGGAGTTCACTGAATGGGTAAAGTGCCCCAGACTGTATTAAATTATCTTCAGTGTTGCTGTTAACATGGGGAAAGATAGCCACAATTAAGTTAACCCAACTCAGCCCAAGATGGGCCTGCTGTAATGAACTCTCTGACTTATCTGGAATTATTAAATTCAGCATCATGAGCTCTACATTCAAGATAAAATGTATTTTTCCTCTAAACATGGAGAAATGAATATTTCACTAGTGAAAACTAGTAGAATTATGGCTCTGATTTCAAACACAAATTAGAATGTTTGGTTATTGTGAAGTTTTGTACCTATGTTTTAAGTGTCTTGTGAAATTCTAGTAAGGTGGACCACCAAAATGTATTCTGTTTGCCACAATGTATGAATAAAACACCATTTTAAGAATACTGTAAGTAGGGGTGAAAAATAAAATGTCCCAAATATCAAATAATCAAAATGAGTACACAGTTAGAGTTGATTTAGACATGATAATGTCAAATGGACCATATAAATAAGACAAAAGAAGGAAGGAAGGCTTAAGGTATAAAAAGAGGAAAGTATAAGATGCATATGATAAAAAAACAAACAGAACAACCATGCAAGTGAACCCGGCTTATACAAAATGGATTAGGAACTGACAGAGTTGTCCATGTGACTTACTTTCTGCAAGTCTAAGATCTGTTCAACTCCTTCTTTGTACTGTTTATTTTTAGCCAATCTAAGTAACTGTGTTTTTGCTCTAGGTGGATTAATAATGCTCAAATAAATATACCTTAAGTAAAATATATATTAATTGAGGAGCCTGGCAAACTCATACTCAAAAACATTCTCTATATTATTAAGGATACTTGTCATCTTTTCTTCTTCTAAGAGAGCATACATTTACAGATGGATAAGGCCAATATTGAAAAAAAAAAACTCATTTATATATAACACTTGCTAACATTAATATTAGGCTGAATTGGTCAGACATATCTTTTAAAGCATGATTGTTTCTTGGAACTTCATGTGTAATTGAGACATATGATATTATTGATAATATTTAAGTTTTGATCCTTTTCTGACAAAATAGTCTTTTAATTAATATTGTTTCATGAGTATTTAAATTGTAATGAAGTAGGGAATCAATAAGAAAGATAAATAAAATAATACTTAAAGGAAATGCACGAAAATGAAAATACCATAAGGTATTTCTTTTTATTCTTTTTTTCTTTTTCCTTCTGCTTTGATGACTAGAGAAGTTCCTTTAAAATTTCTTGGAAAGCTGGTTTGGAGGTGCTGAATTACTTTAGCTTTTGTTTATCTGTGCAACTTTTGATTTCGCCATCAAGTCTAAATGATAACCTTGCTGGATAAAGTATTCTTGGCTGTAGGTTTTTCCCTTCAGCACTTTAAATATATCGTGCCAGTCCCTTCTGGCCTAAAGGGTTTCTGCTGAAAAATGAGCTGTTAACCTTACAGGAGTTCCCTTGTATGTTATTTGTTGCTTTTGTCTTGCTGATTTTAATATTCTCTCTTTATCATTAATTTTTGTGAATTTGACTAGTATGTGCCTTGGTGTATTCTTTGGGTTGATCCTGTGTGGGACTCTTTGAGCTTCCTGGACTTGGGTGAGTGTTTCAGAAGTTTTCAGTTACTATCTCTTCAAAAATTTTCTCAGGTCCTTTCTCCCCGTCTTTGTTTTCTGGGACCCTATAATGTGAATATTAGTGCACTTCATATTATCCCAGAGTTCTCTTAAATTATCCTCATTTGTTTTCATTCTTTTTTCTGTTCTGCAGTGGTGATTTCCACTATTCTGTCTTCTGTCTCACTAATCTGTTCTTCTGCCTTGTTTAGCCTATTCTTGGTTCCTTCTAATGTGTTGTTCATTTCAATAATTTTATTCTTCAATTCTGTTTGGGTATTCTTTATATTCTCCAGCTCTTTGCTAAAAACTTCACTCTGTGCATCTATACTTCTCTTGAGTTCTCTGAACATCTTCACCATCATTATTTTAAACTCCTTCTTGGATAAATTGCCTATTTCCTTATCACTTATGTCTTCTTCTGTGATTTTATCTTGTGTCTTGTCCTGGAGAATATTCCTCTGCTGTCTCATTTTGTCTGCCTTTCTCTTCATGTTTTTAGATGGGCTAGTTATGATTCTCGACCTTTGGAGAAGTGGCCTTCTGTGGGAGATGTCCTATGAGTCCCAACGATACAGTCCTCTCTTGGCACCCAAGGGGCAGGGTCTAGCTGGCCAAGCTTTACCCAGCAGTGGGCAGACACCAACACCTTCTGCCAGGAAATGTACATAAGCGTTTAGCCCAGCCTCATCCACCAGAGGGCAGATACCAGAAATAAGAAAACAGTAGCCCCACGCCTGTGGAAGGAATCCACAAACACAGGCCAGACTCTACCCTGGAACCATAAGGTATTTCTAAGTACCACAGTATATTATACCACTAACACTTTCTAGACATAAATAAAAATTTTACCAAGTTTCTTTGGTACATCAAAGATTTAAAATATGTGACTGCCTACTTTATGTACAAAAGTGTGTGGCAATGAGAGGGAGCAAAGATAAAGGTTTTAAAATTTTAAGGAGTCATTGAGTATACAAAGATAACATTTATTAGCTTTTAATGAAATGACTGAGAACCAACTATGGTCTCGTTATTGTATTTCGTCCTGATTTAGGACAATGTGAAAAAACAGACATTGTCTAGATCACTATGGAATTTACAGTGATACAGATGAACATGCATGACAAAGTCATATATATAAAAGTAAAATTATAGCTGTGGAAAGAGAATAATAGAGAAGTGCAAGTTTCTCTGAAAATGCATGGTAGGAAGAAATTGACCTAGTTAGAGTATAGAAGACTTCCCTGAGGAAATGATAATTGAATGGACGTGTGAAGAGTTCAAGTGAATTAGGGGAAGGAGGCTGGTGAATAGGACTTTAGGAGCAAGAACTGAATGAGTTCCACAGCAGAAGGAAGCAAGGTTAATTAGAAGAACTGAAAAAGGTCCTTGTGGTTGTACTACAGAGAGGCGGAAAGGGTTTAGTACGAGGGAAAGTGAGAGGGAGATGGGCACCAGGGCATCCAGGGTCAGGTGGTTATGTTAAGGATTTCAGTTTTTAATCCCAAGACCCTTGGAAATCTCTGGAAAAGTTTAAGTAGAGGATGACCAGATTTGCATTTTAATCTAGATTCAGCCTGGTGGTAGGTTGAGGCAAAAACAAGAGAAGTAGGGGGGCCACTAAGTGTCTTTTGTGGTAGTCTAGGTAAGAAATAATGCTATTTCTGCAAAGAAAAGGAAAACCACCAGATTAGTTGATGGATTAGATGTGGTGTGTGTGGGAGGGAAGTGTCACAAATGACCTCCTGTTTTCTGGTTGTTGTTGTCGTTGTTGTTTTTTTAAATCTGCCCTTCCAGGAAACACACAGAATAGATATGATATGCCTTAGGCTACCCAGGCTGCTTCTCACTTGATCCTAAAAATATCTGGTGTCAAAGAGATAAAAACCTGGTTTCAAGATGAATCTACTTTTAACATCTTTCCATTCTACCATCAAGCTCCAGTTTATAAACTCATTTCTTTTTGGAACTGTATTCAAAGTGATCCAATCTTTCCAGTTTGTTTAAAGAATTTAAACAGAACACACAAATGGTATTCAAATTCAGATGTGTTCCCCTTAAATTAACAAAGAAAAATAACCTTCCTACTTATTACAAAAAGAAGGTCTCATACTTCTTCACATAATTTAACACAGAGGTACCTGCCAACGTATAGGCATTTACCTCCAGTCTGACTCTTGTATAAATAGTTGGGTCACCTCTGTTGGCAAACTCTTGCCAAAAGTAAATAAGATATAAAACTGGCCTGGAATATTCTGCCTGCTCAGAAAGTGATGTTTCTAATGCTGTCTGGGCCAAATTATCTCTTTCTACAGTACAATTAAAAATTGCTTCATAAGCATCTTTCAAAAAATGAAAATTGTTGAAACTTATTGAATCCTCGGCAAGTGGGTGGTCATCCAAAACAGCATTTAAATTGCAGAATTTTTTATATACTGGTTTTGAATAAATTAATACAAACAAATAGAGAATGCTAGAAGTAAATTAGCAATCATTTATAGGGATTGATATGTTCACATACAGCATATGGCATTCTGTTTTACTGTGTTGCACTGATTATTTTCAAATTTTTACTTCCCTGTCTTGATCCCACCATGAAAATTTATTTTTTATTCATAATCTATCTTGTGGGAACTGAAAAAAAAATCACTGTATAATTCTCAATTAGAATGCTCTGAAGTCCTTCAAGTGAGGCCCTGTTATACCAATGAGATAATCTGGGTAGTTGACATTACTTAAAATCTGCTTTATCTGAGCAGCACAGAAGCTAATATAGTTCTCCAGTGCCAATTCTCCTATGCTGTGTCTGGGTAGAAGGGTGATCTGCGAAATTACACAAGGCCCAGTAAAAGCTATCGTGTTCCATGTATGTAAAGCATATCTACTTGAAGTTATGTTCAAAATGTTTGACTAGAATAAAAAGTGATAGAAGGTGAGAAATATACGTGAAGATGATTTTAGTTTTTTTCTCTTGTATTTGTAGTACCCAGTCAAGAACCAACTTGTATGAGGTTAAACCATCTTCTATGTTTTTACGTATAGAATGGATACAGGAGCATGCAGTCTGACTACTTTTCAGTCTCTAGTAGAGTTTAAATTTAATTTACTTGCATAGGATTCGACCAAATATATATTATCAGTCCTCATTCCTCTCTGTTGGGCTACCATAATAAAATACTGCAAACGGGCTGGCTTAAACAAGAGGAATCTATTTCTCAGTTGTGTGGAGGCTGGAAGTCCAAGATCAAAACGACAGCATGGTTGGTTCCTCCTGAGGCCTCTCCCTTTGGCTTGCAGATATTGAATTTTTCACTGTGCTCTCATATGGCCTTTCCTCTGCGAGGCCTCCCTGGTGCCTCTTCTTATAAAGACAGGGATGGTGGTACTCCATTAGGGCCTTACCCTTATGATCTCCTTTAATTGCCCTTTAAAGGCCCATCTCCAAAACAGTGACACTGGGGATTAGGAATTCAACATACGTGTTGGGGGTGGGAGGAGCAGAATTCAGCCCATGAATTCCCTCCTTGCTATTCATATTATTCTCTGTGTGCTCTACATTCAAGTATATAAGCATCGTATATTTTCCCCATGCACTGATTATGGAAAATTCTCAAAACTTGTGTATTGCTGAAAGAAGGAAATTGTATATCAAGGTTTATTTCTCTTTCTTTGTCTTTTTAAAGAAGTACGGGGGAACTAGCTAACAGAGACTTGCAATGGAGATACAGCTGCTCATTTAGTCCTGTCTAGAGCCAAAACCCTAGGACACGCTGTTTCTAAGTATCTCTGAGGAATAAGGCAGGTGTGTTACAATTAAATGTCTGGGAAAAAATGTACCCAGAAAGAATAACACAGCAAGAACTCTGCTGAAACCATGCCAGCGAACTGTTCTCCTTTTCCCCATGTTTCAACAATTGTATATTTGAAGTAGATCAATATGAAATTCTATATTTAGTACTGGTACATGGAGTACAGTGTAACAAACTTAGAATTATTCTTTTGGTCTAGGGTAATTTCAGTAAAGTGGCACATTGTAATTACAGACAACCTATAGTGTTGCTATAGTTTAGAAAATGTTCTCTTTTTTAAAATCACATAATTGTACAGTTTTTATTTTGGGGAAGGAAAATTACTTTTTCTCTACTTCAGCTAAGGAACATGCGCAGGTACCACAATCTAATGTGGGCTTCCTCCAGATGGTCCCTATGTTTTCACATTTTTATCCAACCTTGGAATCTCCACATGACTGCACACAGGCTTGGGAATCCCACAAGTTATAAACATCTAGGGCACAAACAGGATGCTCTAATAAGAGCGAATCTGGAGGCAGATTTTGCAACTGGCACTAAATAGCAAAAGAAAGCCTTGAACAGTGGCAAAGAACGAGGTCATTCTTCTGAGTGATGAACTGGTTTACACAACTATATTCCAGAAGAAGATTTAAGGTAGCTTATAATGATACATAAAGTATAACAAAGTATTTAAAAAGGCAAAGGTGGAAGGGGAAAAGAAAATAAAATAAAGATGAGAACAGAAAAGTGAAATGAGACTAAGAAAATGGCATCTTACGCTGATATTTATACTTACATCAACATAGAAATTTGGGCTAAGCTTACAGCAGCCTAACTTGAAGAGACATAGTCAGTCATATAGTTCTTAGTCTCCAAAAGATAGACCAAGCCAATTAAGCTTAGAAGAAGAACAACTATTCTTGTTACTAAAATTTGAAATTTCTTCTGTGCATACTCAATAAAGAGGCAATGGATGACGTAGCAATACCCTGGTAACAACTTACTAAACATCTTCAATTTCAGCTAGAATAGATCACAGAAAATCCAATGATGAGAGAATTGCTTGCTTTTTCTGTGAGCCTAAGATACTATTTTTCAGATATGCAACCTGGTTTATACCTATTGTCTCACCGTAATTATTAATAGTACCAACTATACTCTCAAAAATGTCCCAGGTAGGATAATAGATTATATGCTTACTCTAGCTAAAAATTAAGTGTTTTCTTTTCTTTTAATGGCAAAATATATGTGACATTGACCCAGTTACTTAACTTTTTGAGACCTCAAACTCCTTATATCTAATATGGATGGTACAGAGAATAACTGTCATTTAAAACAATTTTTTTCCTCAGCGTTTTAGTTTTCTAGAACTGCCATTACAAAGTGCCACACACTGGGTGGCTTAAATGATAAAAATGAATTTTCTCACAATTCTGGAGGCTAGAAGTGTAACTGACATTAAGGCTAGGCAGGACTGGATTCTTCCGAGGCCTCTCTCTTTAGCTGGCTTCCCTCTGTGTCTTTACATTCTCTTTTCTCTGTGCATGTTTATAGTCTCATCTCCTTTTCTCTTACAGACACCATTCAGAAGGATTAGGGTCCACCCATATGACCTCACTGTACCCTCATTACCTCTTTAAAGAACCTATCTCCGAATACAGACCTATTCCAAGCTACTGAGGACTTTAACATAGGAATTTGGGAGAGAAACCAATTATTTTCTCACTGTTTTCTAAAGAATATTTTACATCAAATTTCAAATGGAGTGCTCATAACAAAGCAATCTGCATTGCTTTCCTCACTATATCGATAAAGTACATATAGTTTCTGCTAACATTCTGAATGAAACTAGAGAGGTGGTGGAATCTGCTGCATCCTTCTTGAAATACTCGGTTTTAGTGTCAAAGGGCCAGATGCCTGTAGGTTTCAGCTTTAATACCACTATCTTTATATTCTACATGTTTCTTAGCATACTTTCTGATCTACAGTACACAGCTCCATTTCCCAAACATGCCTTACATTCATGTCTTTAGGCACTTTTTCCCCTTTGATTTAAAAGTTTTCCCACAACTACAGAAATCCCACATATGCTTCAAATTCAAAATTAGTAAGATTCCCTTATTCAACACATCATAATTAGTTAACCTTTCCTCTGCCTTATACTATGGTTAGCTGTGTTTTTATAACATCTCTACTAGACTGTAATTTTATCAACATAAAGGTTGTATCTTTTTTTATTTTTACATCTCCCTTCTCTGATCCACACCTCCCTCCCTATTTTTCTCCTTAATCCTGGATAAGTATCACAGTGTTTAAAGCCCAGCCTCATGCCCACTGTATGGTTACTGAGTAAATCAAGTGACCAACAACAGGCATTTGCTATCTATACACTATGTCTAGCATTACCTCACCTCAAAAAAGACATCATGTTCTCCATGACCCGTGGTGGCCTTTTTTCTGTCCCTGGAAAGCTCAATGTTCATTCATTTCAAGGACTTGCATCTGTGATTTCCTCAACCTGGAATGCATTCCTTCTAGCATTTCACCCTAATTTTAATCCGGGTCTCAATTCAATTGTCACATCTTCATTAGCCCTTCTCAGATCACCTTAGTTAAAACAGTTTCTCTGTTAAGTCATTAATCTGCTTTATTTTTTCATAATATTTATTACAACTTGAATTTATTTATCTATTTACACTTATAGGACAGAAGGCAAACTCCATGAGGTCAGAAAACTGCTTATCTTTTCATTAATTACTCTCCATTGCCTAAAACAGTATATTGTAAGTACTCAGAATATGTTTGATGAGTGAGTAAATCAAAGAAGCTTACATTTCATGTTATTAGGTACTTCAGAAAGAAGATATATCTTTCTATTTTGATTTCATTTTGATTAAAAATATGTTATCAAAGCAACAATGGAATATATTTCATTCAGTTAAAGAAAATCATACCCATTCAAGCAAAATAAAAGAACTGATAATACTTTCATGAACATATATCCTGGCACTCTGAAAAATTACCCGATGAATATGGAATAACTTCCTACCATTTGTGTGTGTGTATGTTTGTGATTATGTGCTTTATTGAAAAATACTTATGCACTAAAAGCACAACAAACAAAAGGAAAAAAATAAATTGGATTTCATCAAAATTTGACCTTTTGTGCATCAAAGGACACTATAAAAATGTGAAAAGACAGCTTGTGGAATGGGATAAAATATTTCAAAATCATATATTTACTACAAGTTCTAGTTTCTTAAAACTCATCAGTAAAAAGACAACCCAATTAAAAAATGGGCAAAGGACTTGAATTAGACACTTTTTGAGGAGGATATAAAAATAGCTAACAAGTATTTGAAAAGAAGCTCAATGTTACTGGTCTTCAGGGAAATGCAAATCAAAACCACAATAATGTACCATTCAACACTGACTAGTATAGAAATAAAAATAAAAAGGAAATAAAATAATAATAATAATAATTTTAAAAATGGATAATAAGTTTTGGCAAGGAAGTAGACAAACTGGAAGTCTCACACACTGCTGGTGAGAGTGTAAAATGGTTCAGTCCCTGTGGAAAACAGTTCAGAAGTTCTTCAAAAAGTTAAACATAGAACTATTGTATGACCCCATGATTCTTTTATTAGGTGTATACCCAAATGAATTGAAAAAAGGACTCAAATAAGTACATGTACATGCATATTTTTAGTAATACTTCCTACAATTATTAAAAGGTGAAACAGCCCAAATGCCATTTCTGAGTGAATCTTAAAAACATTATGCTAAGTGAAAGAAACTAGACACTAAAGGTCACATATAATATGATTCAATTTATATGAAATATTTAGAATAGATAAATTGAGAGAGACAGAACACAGATTGGTGGTGTCTGGGGGCTGGATGAAGAAGAGGTTGGGAAAAACTTCTCCATGGATAAAGGGTTTTACTTTGTAGTGATGAGGGTTTTGGAGTTAGATAAAGGTGGTAGTTACACAACATGTGAATATACTAAATGCTACTGAACTGTTGACTGTAAAATAGTTAATTTTATGTTATGTGAAATTCACCTCAATAAATTATTTTCAAAACTTATGATTCTGATTCTTCTGGATAGCAATATTCAATTTATTTGATAAAGACATCGAATATGTCTCCTAAAAATAAGTAAAATGTGGTATATGAACTTTATTGCATATAAATGATTATGTAAAAATATGTATTTCTTAAACCCTACACCATCACTCAGTGCCAGCTGTCTACTTGTCTTCAGAGAATTAGAATGTTCTTTTTTTTAGGCTGAGAGAAGATTTACTGTTTTATAAAGATATTTGCCAATTTAATTTCTTATCTTAACCTCCAGTAACCACAGAATTCCCTTTTGGACAATATTCAAAACTCATAATACGTACATTAGGATATTCAACATGATTTTCTTGATCAGTAAGTATTCAAATGAGGCATTTACAATTATATATCGAATTCTTCTAACTAGATGTTCTTTGGACCATTAAAGAAGCAATTCTATCAGCTGGATCAGGGTATCCCATGGAGACCCACAGGAACTAGTACCTATTCAGATTGGATGTCACTCAGAGGGAGAGATTTGGAGGGCAGATTCAGCTTCGAATTATGGGCTATGGCCACCTCAGCTGTTTGTCCCAAACTGGCCATCACCATGAATGCTCTGAGAAGAGGTGAAGAGTGTAGACAGGTCAGTTCCTTTGGGGCCTGTGATCTCCATTAGGAGACATCTATGATGAACCTCACATATTCTATTCCTATTACGGTTAAAGGGCTGAATTATGTGCCTTCAAAATTCATGTGTTGAAGTTCCAACCCTTAGTACCTCATAATGAGATCTTGTTTGGAGATAGATTCTTTGCAGAGGTAATGAAGTTAAGGTGAGGCCATTAGAGCAAGCCCTAATCCAATATGACTGATGTCCTTATAACAAGGGAAAAACTGGATACAGAGATAAGCATAGACAGGAGATAATGTGAAAAGACATGGGTTAAAAATGATGGCCATCTACAAGTCAAGGAAGGAGGCCTAGAATAGATCCTTCCTTTGCTCACATCCGTCAGAAGGAACCAACCCTGTGAACACATCAAGTTTGACTTCTGGTCTCCAGAACTGTGAGACAATAAATTTCTGTTGTTTAAGCCACCTAGTCTGTGTTATTTTGATATGGCAGCTCTAGCAAACTAATACAATTCCAAACCCTTGACTCCCTTGTTCATTTTCCCCAGAGAGACTGGAGGAAAAAAAAAAAAAACAACTAAACTTAAATGCTAATTTCTTAGTCCTCATTATGGTAGAGGAGACAGAGCACTGGTCAATGATGATTAATTTCTACTAAAAAGGCATAAATGTAAATTTAACTTGTTCAGCACCATTAAAGAGGAAGACTTTCGGAGAGCCTTATGGAAAACTTTAGCCTTCCTGATAAAAACAATAGATGTCACTGGCTCCAGTCCTTTCTACTGATAACTTGCTTTGAACTGGACAAGCAGTCAAGGGCTTCAGCAGCCACCCTTGGCAGCATGAGGTGAGAAGTAGGCACATTAAGGATATTAGAGTGGTAACATAAATGTCCTTGATAATATTATCACTGAGTCGTTGAATGAATACTGACTCCTGAGTACCCTTGATATAGGCAAAAAAGTAATTCCTAATTATAAAAACAATGTTAGTTATGCATAGGTCAGCTGTAGCCAAAAGTTCCCTTGGTATGCCCTCTTAGAATCTTTCTCCAATCAAAAAAAAAAATATGTATTTTAAAATTTTATTCAACCATACTTTCATCACACTTCTTGTATCATTCCTTCAGAAGACTAATCATATATATTAAATAAATCTAACTGAATACATTATTTATTAAAGCTGGAATTAAATGTTCCAAAGAAATATGGGCACTTTTTCCTATATGTATTCTGTATGTTGCAAGTTTTTTTCCAAGAAATATTATTTTTAACTTCTTTTTATTGAGTTATAGTCATTTTACAATGTTGTGTCAAATTCCAGTGTACAGCACAATTTTTAAGTTATATATGAACATACATATGTTCATTGTCACATTTTTTTTCACTGTGAGCTACCACAAAATCTTGTATATATTTCCATGTGCTACACAGTATAATCTTGTTTATCTATTCTACATATGCCTGTCAGTATCTACAAATTTTGAACTCCCAGTCTATCCCTTCCCACCCCCATCCCCTTGGCAACCACAAGTTTGTATTCTGTCTATGAGTCTGAAGAAATATTATTTTTAATAGAACTTATTTCCATTTTCTGTTTAAGAGTTTGGGGAAGTACAGCTTAAGACACTCAGTGCTTGTTCCTACCCATTCAGTGGCTGAGCAGTGGGAGCTGCTGACCAGCCTTCAGTGGGAGGCTGAGTGCTCTAGTCATCAGCAGGGAACTGCTGGATAGGCACCAGGGAACCTGCACACCTTCAGACCAGTCTGCAGTTCTGGGCTGAGTAGCAGTAAACTTAGGAGCTGGAGCAGTCCATTCACCTTGAGCCTCCTTGGTTACAGCCCTTTCAGCAGCCAGCTCTTCCTTTTCAGTCTCCTCAGAGTTTCTGAAGAAATAGAGGTTGGGCATGACCTCCCATGGGCATTCACCAGAACTGGTGCCACACATGCAGAATTTGTGGGCCAACGTCTATTACTTTAGACCTGCTGAGTGAGTTCCCTTGTGTTGTTCCTGGATGGCAATGTCGATATACCAAGAAAAGACTATGTTTCACAGAGTCATGGTGGCAGGTTATCCAAGATGCCTAGGCAAGACTGGTGGTCATCTCTGGGACCAGTAACCACTGGAAGTTATCGCTCCCAGGAGGCTATCTGGATCTGGTTAGTGAAGGTTCCTGGACTGAAGCTGCCAGAAACAGCAGTGGCTCCAGGGGCATTAGCAAACTTCAGCAAAGCTTGCTGGCCAGAATTCCTGGAGGATATGACACTGACATTAGTCAGGTTTTCAGTGGCAACAGGGCACAAACTGTTAGCAGAAACTTCTCCTATATTCTCTTTAGATTTATGATGTAGATGCCATCACTTTACTTTTTGTAGATGTACTCTTCCATTTGGAATTCAAGATTGATGTCACCTAAGTGCATTTCTGCAGGGATTTGAGGATACACCCCTATATTTCCAGGAATCAAGGGCTCAAGACATTGTGAAAGTTTTCCTTTAAGGTATGATGGGAACCCAGAACAACACTTTATGGACATTTTTCTGGGTAAGGTTCCAAGTTGTTTTTATAAGTGTCATATTATTACTTTTAAAAATCAGAATCAAATAATTAATGTTATATGAAAAAAGCTAGAGCAATGTTTATATTCCATGAATAGGAGGATACGATATCAATCATTAATTTAAATATGCTAGTTTCACTTATCAGGTATGGATTCTGCTTAAATATTCATTTATCACTAAAATGTTTCACATAATGTTAAGAGTTTATATCCACTTAAATACTGCATCTTTCCCCACTCACTTTTTGATGTGATTTTAAAATGAGTATCTAGTTACCATGGCAATAAATGACATAGGAATGCATAGATTAAGCTGGAATGGAATCAAAACTTAGATACATTCAGAATCCATGCAACACTTTCATTTCAAACAAGGACTTTTTCTCTCCCCACCATCTTCGTAAATGGTAGTCAATTCAAACAATCTGTCCTAAAAATGCTCCTAAAATATGCATTTCTGGTGATTGGAATCCAATGTAGTCACTACAAAAAGTAATGCTGACATTTTATGTATTTCTTTTAATCATGGATTTTTTGACAAATGGATAAATAGTTATCAGAATTCTGTAGCCACAGACAACTAAACCTTTGTCTTTTCTGGCAAAAACAAGTGAGAATTTGAGTAATTGCACATTGAATTAAATTCAGAGGCATCAATAATTAATAAAATTAGAAATCATATCTTCTCAATAATGGTATATATTTATATCTAAATATCTATATATCTATCTATACATAGTTCAGTTGGCATGTAGTCATTGCTTTTGCCATCACTCACAATTTTATCTGATTGTACTTTGCAGTAGGAAATATATATTTTTAAAGAATATATGTTTGTTTATTATGAAAAACTATTTT
Source organism: Camelus bactrianus (assembly GCF_048773025.1). NCBI lineage: Eukaryota > Metazoa > Chordata > Mammalia > Artiodactyla > Camelidae > Camelus > Camelus bactrianus. Next base: position 12,303,058 of record NC_133555.1, read on the forward strand.
ATACATAACTGAGAGCCTTGGTATATTTTCTTCTCCAGTTGGTCTTTGTGTGTTGATTAACCATTTTGTAATTTTTGTGCATAGGTACTAGTATAACTGATGCAAGTGACATATGTCAGATCTAAAAACATCATTTACCAGTGAGTTCCCAGTTTCTCGTAGGAGACAGAGCTCTGTATTTTTCTAAACTCTATAGATACAAGTAGAATATCGAGTATACACCAAAAGTTATGTATGAATTAATAATTTCTCTACCTAAAATGATTAGAAAACCTTAAGTAAAACCTTAGAAATAAGATAGTTTGAGAAGACCTATAAAGTGGCTTTATTTAATTTATGAAACTTGCAGTTTATAATTTAGAAGACCCTTATGAGGGAAGAAAAATCTTCAGCTTTGAGTTAAAACAAAACAATTACCTCATTTTTAATTATATCAACACAAAGCATTTTTTGTTACCAATATAGATAGCTAACATTTTGGGTAACTTGATTAGCTCATGAGTTTCCTTAAATATTTCACCAAGAACTGAAATCTATTTTAATTGATAGCAATTATTTTGTGATAATTACATACTTTCATTTGTGAAGAGCTGTTGAAAAATATTTTGAAGCAATTTAAGGCTCGATGGTTGACTAAATAATGGGTCTTTTTCCACTTTCCTAACAAAAGGCTATACAAGATACTGTTACAAGTTCTAGTTCCTAGGATGGTTCTCCCCCAAGCAACTAGTGTTCCCAGAGAATAGTTGAGATCCCCAGTTGTTTGGCTGGTTGATCTTCTATTAATCTATTAGCCACAAGTCATGGGGATATTGGCAAACATTGTTTGGTACCAAAAAAAAAAAAAAAAAAAAGAAAAAGTAATAATCTTTATAAGAATGTCTATACATGAGTAAACCTGTAAGGTCTTACAAAGCACAAAGTGATTGTGAACATAGGTCTCCTGGGTTAATAGCTGGGAACCAAATGCATTAGGAAGTCCAGCAGGAAGGGGCTGATAAGAAAAATTCTTTGTTCCTTTGGATATAGCAATACTTAAGATAAAACTCAAGCACATTTTAGAGTGCCCAAGTCTAACTTGAGAACAAAACATGGAGTGAATATTGCAAAGAACAGCAGGAAAACATTTACATTTTTTTCACACTAAGCTAAATATTTGTCATTCAAAAATAAATTATTTTCTAGTCATTTTAAGGACTCTCCAGTTTTGAACTCTCATTTGTACAGAAGAGCAACTGTCAGATGTCTTCCAGACGAGCCATTAGGAGAATCCAGTATATGAAATGTATTTGTAAAGATAGTAAAGAATTAATACTAAATATGGCTACTAGAATTATTTGTTAAATAAGCTATGTGCATAAATGAGTGTATTGATGTATTTTTTATCTTTTTTTTTTAGTAATTTGACTTATAAAACTAACATATACTATCCCATATCTTTAATGAAATCACATGTAGCCTTTTTGTTGTGACTTAAATGTGTACATTTGTTTATGTATCATATAATTTATTTCTACAAACAATATTGCACTTTATACAGGTGTGAATAAATGAAGATCAATCAATGAGAATAAGCAAAGAATATTTATTCAGAATTTGCTATGCAAGGGGGTCAACCACCATCCCTTGTTCTGGCAGACTCAAAGGCAGGTAGGGGAGTGGGAAAGATTGCTAACGGGAAAAAATGGAAGGTTTCAGGCATGCCCCGATTGGAGGTGGTTGGCATGGGGAATCGGTAGATAGGTAAGCTAACTAAGAAGTGGGACATCCTATGTGACTGGGTGGAGGTACATATTTGGCATTCTCTGGTTTGTCCTAAGTTGGAAGTGGGACAAAAATTAGGGAAGCTGTCAGTTATTAACCAGATCCCAGCCATTTGGGGCCTACTGTTCCAAGGGTTATTTTTGGCTTCCCAGACTGATAACCAGAGATATCAGTCTGACTTACTATACATCCCACTTATAAATAGGTTGGCTATCTATAGCTAGATAATGAGTTAGTTTCCCAGGTTAGTTGTTGAGGATCAGACTTCTATCTGTCTGTCTGTCTGTCTGTCTGTTTGTCTGTCTATCTATCTGCCTGCCTATCTATCTAGTCTGGCCATTGTCCTTTTTTTATTCAGTCTCTCTCAGACTACTCAATAGCTCGATATTTTCACTTGAAGGTGAGTTATTGCCAGGCCTGGAAGTCAGTGTTTGTACATATTCCCCATGGTTGCCTAATATACCACAGCAAAAAACAGACAAAAATGTAGTCAGTTCTTCTGAGGGACATCTGGATTGGCCTTCAGAATTTTGCTATTTCAAATAATAATGCAATAAATATCCTCAACTTAGAATCTTGACTTAATGGTATTATTAACAATATTGGTCAGATTCCCAGGATTTTAAATGTCAATGGTTATGTTTATTTGAAATTTTAATACACACAAATGCATCATCTGACATGCTTTTAATAAGGCCCATATAAAGGCCATTACTGTTAGAAGCTAACCCCTGATGCCCGAGCTTTTGATCTTTAGACATCAACAGAAATTAGGTGGTAAGTTTTCATTTCAAGGTGGCAAAGCAAGCACACCTGGCATGTCCATAGCACCCCATTCCTAAAAGTCACTCCCATAAAAAGGTAGCCAGAACAAGGGAATTTAGGGTAATCACTGGTAGATAGAAACTGTGAGCAATCATTGGCAGATAGAAACTGAGAAGTGAAATTGTATCTCAAAAGATGAAGGGATATCACTTTTTAAAGATGGGATATTGCTACTAAATAGAAAACCAGAAGTTCCAGTAACAACTTCCTGGATCTTTGGAGCAAACTGATAGTTCAACCTCCATTAAATGCTTCTTAGAACAGGCATCCAAGATCCATGTTTCCAGGATGGATCAGTGAATAAGTGAGTTTACATCAGAGATTCAGGGCAGTGCCTGATTATCTGGCAATTAATGGCTGAGAGCAGTGAGGAGAATTACAGATAACTAACTGTTTGGTCACCGTCTGGTTCTACATCTTATCCATTTCATTGATAAATGGCAGAAGTTAAAGCCTTGGCTGGAGCTGGTGAGATGTGCAAAGACTAAAAGAGGTAGCCTATTAGGAAATCTCAACTAATAAGATGAATACACGACTCCGTCTCAACACTTGCAGAACACTGACACCACTGAAGAGAGAACAACCAACATTGGAATAAACTTACAAATATGGAAGCAAAACTAAGAGAGCAAGACTTTGAAAAGTTAAAAATAATATTTTTAGAGTGATACCATATTTCATTCAACAATAAGAGTAGGAAATGTAAAGCCATAAGGATAAAAACAATTACATTATTGGCGCAGATGGGCTAATATGCAAAATGCACATGGCTTTAGAAATCTGAAAAATAAAGAAAGAGATAAATTATGAAAAAAGTCAAGATTTGGAGAAAATGTTCATAAGTTCCAAAAAACTACCTAAACAAAGCTTCAAAAGAGTAATATAAAATGGAGAGTAGAAAATAAAGAGATAAAAAAGGAAATTCTTCTAAAAGAAACTATGAGATTAAAAGGGGGTGCACTCAGAGTTAGGCAGGATTTACAAAATCAAAGCAAAGCAAATGAAACAGAAAACAAAACAAAATTTAAAAAATCCAAACCAACTTGTTTCAAATATGTTTGAATATATCTGAAATTACACAACATTAAGATTAGAATGAAAATCCTAATTGTTTCCGGAGAAAGTAAACTGTAAAAATCAGGACTAATAACTACAATTAATTTATATGATTTGTCTGCTAGGAGGCTGCCACATATTGTGCTATCCCAGATGGCATATTTGTAAGTCACCCTGGAGGGGCTCGGCTATGTGTCTGTGCCTCAGTCTCTGCCCTATAAGATATAGCCCCATCTCTCTGGCAACCTGTCACTTTCACTCATTCTTAAGTTTCAGTTGATCTGCTCTTTTCACCTTTAACTCAGCACCCTCTTTTCTGTTTTAGCATCTTTCAAACAGATTCTTTGTGCAAAGACTTATTGTTCACTAATATTACTTTTCTGAGTTGGCTTTATGAACTGTGCCCTAGCAAACCCTAAAGGCATAGCATGGCCTTCCTGAAAATTATCTAGTCCCTGCTTGCAGCCTCTTGGCAGTCTGGTGTCAAGACATTTGTATATTGAAAACAAAGACATTTAAAAATATTTGAAGCTCATATTTTAGACCTTAATAATTTTTTGCAGTTGTTTAAAATTTGTATGTGTCTGAACATATTTAAAAACTATTTGTGTTGTGTTTGGACACATTTAAAAATACATTATACATTAATACAGTCTCCTTGAATAAATTAAAATATTACAGATAAGGCAAAAATCTATCATTGGCTACTATTCTCAATCTTGGTTCTTTTTCCCATCTTTAAAGTTACTGACTACCTCAGTTTGGGGTGTAGCATTCCAGATCTTTTTCTCTGTGAAATTATCTACATATGTTGGTAGAGAAATATAGTATTTTGACATATTTAAAAATATAAATAGTATCCAAATGTATATTTTGTCCTTCAATTTGCTTTGTTAATTCCAGTACTTTTCCATTTGAGCATACGTAGGTCCTTATCATTTTTAAAAAATATGATATCTTATCATATGGTACAGATATATCACTATTTAGTCATCACCTTATTTATGAGCAGTTAGGTTGTTTTAAAATGTGTGTTTTTATAAACAATTTTGCAATGTACATCAGTGTGCATTGTGATTATTCTAGGATAGAGGAGCAGTGGCAATGTTGAGTCACAGGATCTGCTTGTTTGACATTTTGATAGTGATAAATTCTCCTATAGAATGACTATATTAATTGACTTTCAACAGCAGTGGAAGAGAGTACCTATGTCTTCAAACTCTCATTGTGTGAAAAATGAAATCTCCCTGTTGTTTTAATCTCTATTTACTGTTTTATTATGTTTTCTTGTGTATTTTACACCTTTTTACAGGATGGAACCTAGAATCACTAAAGTATGTAGTTACATATATATGTCAAATATATTTAAGTATCCTGAAATTTGAAAACCATCAATTGTTTCCATATATTTGGAAGCAAATTTAAGTTTTTTTTAATGAAGCTTTTCATCAAGAACCTCTCACCCATGGCTAAATGAGAGTGTTCTTCCCAAAATGAATAACACCTTGTATAGACATCAAAAAATATATAAATCATAGAGCCATTTTTTAAGCACAGTAAAGGAAAATTCATATATCTAGTCAATGAGTTACAGAAGTAGTAGGCCACATTCAGGTTCTGTACCATAACTAATTGCCTTCCAGATCGTATTTCATTGTATTTGCATTACTGACAGTTCATGATTTTTCTGTTTGTTTCTTCTTTCTTTCCTTCCACCTCCTACTTCTTTCCTTCAAGTGTGTTATTTGAATGTATTTTTAGGATTCCATCTTGATTTATTTATAGAATTTTTGAGTTTATTGCTTTGAGTAATTTTTTTTGTCATTGCTCTGGGTATTACAAAATGCAAATGTGAAGTATCACAGTCTGCTGGTATCATCACATTTTAACCACTTCAAGTGGAGTAGAAAAAGCTTACTTTCATTAGGTCCTTTGCCCTCCCAATTAAAAAAAAAGGATGTAATCATCCCAAGTATTTCCTCTCTCTACATTAACACAACAGATTTTATACTTTTATTTTCACCATCAAATATGATTTAAGAGATTCATCAGGATAACAGTCTATTATATGCACCTCTATTTTTACCATTCCATGATTATTTTTTTCCTGAAGTTTATACATTCTTCTGTTACCTTTTCTGGTGTGTCAGAGATCTTCCTATAAACATTCTTTAAAGCTAGATCTTTTTGCAACAAATGTTCTCAGTTTCCTTTACTCTGAGAACGTCTCCATTTTCCACTGAGAATGTCTTTATTTTCCAATCATTCTTGACAGTCTGTTTTGCCAAAGATAGAATTCACATCTGATAGTTCTTTTCTTCTTGCATATAAAAATGTTTTGCAAATTCCTTCTCACCTCCATAGTTTCAGATGAGAAATCAGCTGTCACTTTATTTGGTATCCCCTTGGTTGCTTTATAACATAAAGCCCCTTTGCTGCCTTTATAATAAATGTAAATTATCTACCTAATTTCAGATGTTTAATTATTAGATGCCTTGGCATGGATTCCTTTATGTTTATCTTATTTAGATTTGCTCAGCCTTTGAATCTGTAGGCTCACGTATTTCACTAAATGCAGGTAATTTTAGCCATTACTTTTTAGAATAACTTTTCAATTCAAAGTTCTTTCTCCTCTCTTTCTGGGACTCATAATATGAATCATAGATCTTTTTTTATTGTACCACAGTTTTCCTAATGCTCTGTTCTGTCTCTTTTTTATGTTGGGTCGGGGAGGGGATTGTCTATTTTCTCTCTGGTGTTCAGGTTGAGTAAATTTCATTGTTCTGTCCTCAACTTTCTTGATTCTATTTTCTTTCAGCTCCACTCTACTACTGAGTTTATCCAGAGTGTGCTCTATTTTGCTTGGTGTATTTTTCAGTTCTGTAATACTATGTGGTTCTTCTGAATAATTTCTTTAATAGATATTAGGAAATAATGTTAATATTATTATTTTTTTCACTTTCGTTGGGTATTTTTAATCACATATTGAAACTATTTCATGACGGCTGCTTTAAAGTTTATGTCAGATAGTTTCAACATGATTCATCTCAGTATTGGCATCAGCTGATAGTCTTTTGTCATTCACACTATGCTTTATCTGGTCCTGGTATAACAAGTAAATATTGGTTGTATTATACATATTATGTTAGGAGACTCAATATTATTTAAATCTTTTAGTAGGAAGTGTCTTTTTAGGTTTAGAATGTAGATTATGGCCTACTTTTTTGGGCTATATTCCAATGAGAATTTTAGTTTTCTGATCTCTTGCAATGCTAATCTGTTCTGCTTTGTTTTTCTGGTTCTATTTGATTTCCACTGAATTCTTGCAGAGATCACTTTGGGGATGGAATGTATTTCCATGGACCATTGGGTGGGGCGCACTGGACTCATGATAAGGAGAGTGATTCCCCTGACCTATTCTCTAGCCACCCAGTGCAGTGGGTACTCTATTCTATTTCTGCTGATGCTTCCAGTGGAGGGTAGACAGTCTTCCCTTTCCTAGTCCTTTGCCCAGAGAGAACAGGCTTTTCTTGAGACAAAGACTGATAGTTTAGCATCCATTATTTCATAAGAATTACTTAGATTTCTTCTTGAACATGCCACTTAACAATTGCAGTAACCAAAGTTTATAGCCTGTTTCTGAGGTCTTTCTGAAATCCCTGTGAGTTCTTTCCACAGCTTATCTTCATCAGCTCGTAACTATTCAAATGAGTTTAGTATCATCTTCAAACCTGCATGTTCCATTTTGCACTCCTTCTTTGACATTAATTATCATGTGAGAAGTTGAATTTTATAAAATGTGAAACAAATCTAGATACGCTTATTTCTGGGTACCCTACTGCAAACAATTCTCCATCAATGAAATTGATAAACTATTCCTTCTCTGTTTTCTTTATTTGTATTACGTAGGTATACATCTATGAAAATGCCTGTCCCCTAACATCCAGTTCCAGAGGGAAATAGTGTTTGGTAAATAAACAAGAGAGTTTAATACATTGCCAAAAGCTGACAAAACTCAATAATTGGTAGCCTTTTCTATTTTGTCTATATATCTCTTTTTTCTATTAGAGAACTCTGGTGATGAAGGATTTATACTACTTATTCTTAGAGTAACAATGTGACATGCCTACCACCCACTTCCCCTCCTCTATAGGTTATGCTTCCTTGAGTGTGCAATGAACCACTCTACCTTATATATTGCACCAATCTGTTAGGCATGCAAGAGAGAGTTACTGGTCTGAAATTCTAAATCTTTCCACAGTGCTTTTTTATGGATGGTGTCAACACAAAGGCAAATTCAAAATAAATAAAACCACCATTCTCATTTATAATGCTAGGGCTTACGACAAGCAACTACAGGCACTCATATAGCAGTACATCCAATATACTCTTTCTTAATCATTAGTGCTAGTGACACTGTCAGTGTCAGACTAGCTATACCTCACTGGCTTATTAAAACATAAAATGCAAGAAGCTTTCTCTTATGGTGAGTACCTCAGTTCTCTGAAATCTTGTTTATGCCAGTGGTTTTCATCTGGAGAAGAATTTGCTCTACTTGGGACATCTGGTGATGTCTGGAGACATTTTTGGTTTCCACATCTTGGGGATGGTGGAGCCACCATCCTCTGATAGATAGGGGTCAGGGATGCTGCTAAATATTCTACATTGCACAGGCCAGCCCCTTACAACAAATAATCTGGCCCAAAATGTCAGTACCACCAAGACTGAGAAGCATTGGTTTAAATCATCTTCTTTTACATATGTTTACTCATTTGGTTGGCAACCTCTGTGTTACCAAATGTTAGCTATAATCATGAGCACAGACACTTGTTTTGATAAGTATTTTGTTGTGCATATGATTTCACAATATATGAAGAGCAAATATTTTATAGCATATCCATATGAATTACATGAATTCACTATTATCTTAATTTTAATCTGCTTATTAATATTTAAACAAGGATTGCTCAGTAGTATATTATCATTGGACAACTCCCACATATTCTTTGTTTTCCATTGACTCCTAGGGTCCCTTGTAATTTAAACACTGCTTATCATACTGAAAAGAATTGCGACACATTTTTCCTTCAGGATAAATCTGATCCATGAACACACAGTGTTTCATAGTGAGAACTGTGCTTGGAATTCACAGTCTACAACTTCTCAAGCTGCATAAATACAGAATAGTAATAGATCCAGCCAGAATAGTATTGTTTCAAGACAAATAATTCTTTTGAAAATCTGACCAAAGCAAAATAAGTAAGAGGTAGAAATGATCAGATGTCTCTTAGGTCCACTGCTTTAATTCATTTAGACCATATTTAATTCTTTCAAGGTAAGGCATATGAGGGAATGCTAATTTGCATAGGTGCTTTAGCAATAATATTCATTAACACCATTATAGTTCATTGCAATGTCAAAAGAAACTTATTTTTCTTTTACAAGCTGATGCATATTAATAAGAAACTTACTAACCCCCCTCTTCTGTCTGTGTGTGACCCATAGAACAAAAATTACTAGGATAAAATCAGCAATTTCATAGCTCCTGTTCTCTGTCAAACCACAACACACTGACAGATCCTTCAAGGTTGATTCATTAGGCCAATTTTTCATATTTTTAAGGCTAATATGCTATGACTTCAAACTCTCAGTATATTTAACCATTTTACGACTTATGTGTGCTTATTCACTTTATTTCACTTTACAGGAGACATATGTACTTTAAAATATAGTGCCATATGTGCATAGAATCAGAGAATTTTAAAGCTTGAGATCATTTAGTCTCAATCTTGTCATTTTACAGAGTAGAAACTGAGGCATGTGATGAATGCCAGACTGAGAATGAATGAATCAGACTGTGAACTCTAAGTTCCTAGCTCACTTTAATTCTCTTTGTGCCTCCATTTTACTCCCAATATAAGATTTCAAAACTAAGTTCAAGCTTGATTTTACAACATGATTATTCTTTCTTACCAAACACTTTGAAATAATCAATTTGCATTACAGATTATAGTTGGTAACTATACACTCTGACTAGAAAATAAGAGTTTAAGTGGAAGATCTTAAAAATAATGAATTATTTTATACAAATCATTCTTTACAGTATCTAAAGTACCTTAGGAGTAATTGCTACTTTTAGACCAGGTATTCTGTCTCCTATCTTGTAGGTAGATGAATAATAAACACATTGTAGATTAAAAAAAATTATTACTTACTGTTTTTGCAACTTCGGGCAAATCACTGAGCCTCAGTTTCTTTACCTTGAATAAGAAAAGAAAATTCTGATTATTCATGAACCTCATAGACAGCATTTATGAAATAAGGTACAGTAAATGAGATCACTTTTGTAAACTGCAAATGCCAAATTTTATATAAATTTTACATAAATACATAAAGTTAACATTATCATATTATTGAAACTTTTTGTTCAGACCCAAAACCGTTGTCTTCATGGTTCTATTATTCTACTTCTTTTCCAACTTCTTAGTTTTATTATTTGAACAACAAAAACGGATGCATCCTTACTGACATGAATAAATACATCTCAAAAAATTGATAGTAGCTGATTAAACCTTAAACAAATTTTTTTGTTTAAAATAGACTTTATTTTTTAAGGCAGTTTTAGATTCACAGATAAATTGTGTGTAAAGTTCAGGGAGTTTCTATATACTGCCTGTTTGCACACATGCGTAGCATTCTCTGCTATCAACCTCTACCTCCAGAGTGGTGCATTTGTTATAATTCATGAACCTACACTGATACATCATCATCATCCAAACCCCACAGTTTATATCAGGGTTCACTCTCCACATTGTACAGTCTATGAGTTTTGGCAAACGTATAGACACGTATCCACCATTACAGTATCAAACAGAATAGTTTCAGTAGCCTAAAAATCTCTGTGCTTCCTTGCCGCTAACACCTGGCAACCAATAATCTTTTCACTGTCTCCATTGTTTTGCCTCTCCAAGGTGTCGTAGAGCTGGAATCATACAGTATGTGGCCCTTTTAGACTGGCTTCTTCTAATCAGTAATATGTATTTTTAGTCCTTCCTTGTCTCTTCATGGCTTGTTAGCTTATATCTTCTTATCACTGAATAACACTCCATTGTCTGGATGTACCAGTTTATTTATCCATTCACTATCTGAAGGACATCTTGGTTGCAACCAAGTTGTGGCAATTATTAATAACACTGCCGTAAATATTCATGCGGACATTTTAATGTTTTTAAATTCTTTAATAAAATACCTAGGACTGCAATTACTACATGGTATAGTAAGAATATGTTCAGTTCTGTAAGAAAATGTCTGTTTTTCACAATGGCTGTACCATTTTGCATTCCTACCAGCAGTGAATGAGAGTTTCTGTTGCTCCACAGCCTCATCAGCATTATGTGTTGTCACTGTTTGGATTTGGGGCATTCCAGTAAGTGTGTAGTTGTATCTCATTTTAACTTGCAATTCCCCTGATGGCATATGGTGGGGAGCATCTTTTCATATGTTTATTTGTCATGTGTATACCTTCTTTGGTGACATATCTGTTCATTTCTTTTGCCCATTTTTTAATTGGATTTTTAATTTTCTTATTGAGTTTTAAGAGTTCTTTGTATCTTTTGAATAACAGTAGTTTATTCAATGTGTCTTTTGCAAATATTTTTCTCCCATGTCTTCCAGAATATTTGATATTCACTCCCTTACTCAAAGTGAGCCTGGCTACCTATGCCCCAGGGTACTGCTTTTCCTGAAGCCCTATCAAGTAGTGGCTTTTGCTTTCTATACTCCTCATTCTTGAGCCTTAAAGTGGGATTAATGTCCTTCTTGTTCTTCATTTCAACTTTTCAGATGATTTTCCTTCATTGTTCCCAACACTCTCAAATTGGAATATCATACCTTCAGATTAAGTCATGAATCTTCCATGAAGACCTCAGGCACCCACCCACACAATGGAATTTGTATTAGCTGCTCTTTCTGCTCACTTATTCACATGATATGCTCTCTCATCTGCTTCAGGTCTTTGTCAAATGTTATCTTCTCAGGGAGGCCTTTCTAGGTCACCTTTTAAAAGGCTGAACGTGACACCCCCCTTTTCCTTTCTCTTGTTTTCCTTTTCCTCTTTCTTGTTTCTCTTTTCCTCATTAACACTTACTGCATCCAAAGTACTATGATATATTTTGTATATTTATTATTATATTTGACTAAAATATATCCTTCATAAGGGTAGAAAATTTTGCCCTTTAAAAAATAAATTCATTTTAAATCCCTAGTAACTAGCATTGTGTCTAGTGCATAATAGGCACTCAGTGAGTATATTTAAATAAATGGCTGCATAAAAAGCAAAGTGTTTATCAAGATGTCATTGAGGGGAAAGATTTGACTTTTAGGGGCTTATTTGCTGCTTTTTCTTGAACTATTCCCTTACTAGTGTAAATACAAGTCTTTCTGTGTTGTAGGATTTCTATATCAGAGACCATATCTTTCTTTCCTTTTAATTTCTATATGTCTAGAGCCCAAATTTACTAAATGTTAGTACTACACCCTTACTACTTCCATTTATTTTTCCCAGTAAACCTCAAAGGAAAAAAAAATTAATTCCCACAATTCTCTTTCTGCTAAAGAAAGAAAGACCTGAAGACAAACCTCCCTTCTAATTTCCAGGTTTGTGACAGACTAAGAATCTACACTCAAGACACATCAGAGATAAGAACAGAACACACATGTTTTATTTCAGCTTTTGAGAAACTGAGCAGAACCAGTCAAGGTGAATTACTTCTATGTGCAAATGAGTTTTGGCAAAATAAGTTGTCCTATTAACATTTTAAAATCTAATATTTGCATCTGACTCTGATAAGAATTTGCAGTCTTAGATATGTTAGACAAATTCAGTATTTAGAAAAGATATAATGAAATAATTTTACTTCATAAGGTTGAATATTTATTGCCTAAAATTGTTATTAAAAAGGATAATAGTTCTTCAACAAATTCAAAATAAATGTAGGACTGTTTTTAGATATATTTCTTTTTACTATGTGCTCATTCCATGAAAAATCTTGGTAGTACAAGAGATTCTAACATAATTTCTCCTAGCAGAAATATTTTCAGTTAGATCAAGTCTCCATTTCTGTATTTCTGCTGTTTAACATTCAATGATTCCTTGACCTATTTCCAGGACAAAGTCGTTTCCTATATATTGGAGAGAAAACATCTAAAACATGACATTAAATGCTAGGAACCATATTTAGGAGAAGCACTAAAAAATAGGGTATGTCCCTCACTATAGCATATGGTTAAACGAGCAGCTTTTACTGTCAGGCAGACCTGGGCTTAAGCTGCACCTCCAATTTTTGTTCTCTTTGTAATTTTGTGTATGCAATATAAACCCTCTTAGTCCCAAAGGGCTTACATTTATAAAATGGAGACAATAGGAGAAAAGAATTCATTGTGTTGTAATAACTAAATGAAAGAATATATATAAATGATTAAATGTACTTACACAAACTAGAATACTGCTCAGTAAGTGTTACCTGTTTGTTTTTTTTTCTAGACAGTGAGAAGATGCAATACCACACCATGAAATGATTAAAATAACTGATAACTTTACAGAGTCAGAGAAGACACGAGTAACCGTCTTTACACATTACAGAGGCTGTCTTATACGGATGAATTAGACCTATCCGGTGTAATTCCACAGGCCATAATAAGCAGGTCTGGGTGAAATTTAACTTGGAAAATCATTGGGTTTAACATCTAGAGTAGTGCAGTAGGTAGAATAATGCCTAGATAACCATGTCCCAATCCTTGTCACCTGTGAATACATTGTGTTACATGACTAGGAATTTAGGTTGCAGATTGATCTAAGGTTGATGACCTTAAGATAAAAGAATTATCCTAGATTCTCCAGATGGGCTGAATGTAATCACACAGTTCCTTAAAGGTGGAAGATGAAGATAAAATAATCAGTGTGAGAGTTATGCTATGTGAGATAGACTCCATCATCTATTGCTGACTCTGAAGGTGGAAGAGGATCATGAGACAAGGAATGTGAGTGGCGTCTAGAAGCTGGAAAAGTAAAGAAAAGGATTTTACTCTGGAAACTCCAGAAAGAAATGAAGTTCAGCAAACATCTTGGTTTTAGCCCACTGAGACCTATTGCAGACTTCTGACTCCCAAAACTTTGCATAATAAATCTATGCTATTTTAACTCACTAAGTTTGTAGTAGTTTTTTACAGCAGCCACAGGAAACTAATACCAAGGGCATATGAAAAAGATGAACTATACCAAATAGAAGATAATCATTCCCCCAAAACTGGAGGTTCAGCAAGTAGGCAGCATTTTTGTAGGTAAATGTTCTAAAAAAGGATTCACACGATATAGTTTGATTACGTGAAGCTGAAATTTGTTTAACTTTTTGGTATAGTAAGAAAATCATAGCGATTCACTCTTTAATATATGGACTCAGCTGCTATTTTTTCTTGCTAATTCAAATTAAGTGATTACTGTTGATACTTAATATATCATGAGTATAAATGTATTCAGCATGTCTCCCAAGGACCTCGTATCTACCTTCAAACTTTTAAATGGAGATAAATAAATCTCTCTCAAGAAGGAGAACTTCTTTTTCAGTGATAGGTTAAAATCTCCCCTCTTATATTTCTTCTACTATCTTGAATTTTGAGTCTACCTCTTATGGAACAATACAAACCATAAAGATGCTAGTCTGTGGGACTATCCCTGTATGTTTCCTGAATAAATAACTAAGCCAGGAAGCACAGTTTTAGCTAACCTTTCTGCTTTATCAAGTTATTTTCTCCAAACAATGGAAGTCATATGTATTTCTTTAAAGAGGAAGCAGAGAAGTTTTCACTTAGTGTGGAAGCAGCTAACCTCGTTAACAACACTTTCTATATTCATTGACATGAGACAGATACTTGAAGTTAAAGCTAAGTACATTTTGCTGATGATAATATTTTTGGATCATAGCAGAAGTGAAAAAGAATGGTACACTCAATGAGGCAGAGGTCATCAAAAGTGGGAGGCACACTTGCTTTTTTAAAAAAGAGTAAATATGGAAGATTGTGAAGTCTGCAAAAAAAAATTAGCAAAATCAATTTGTTGTTGGCTGAAAAGAGACTAGTGGTATTTGAAAATCACCCATTGGATTATATAGAAACAGTCTAGCATTTTTATTTTGCTGGATGACAGACAAACAGTATTAAATTACCATCTTTAATTTACATGTATTGTCTGCTTGTGGTCTGGTCTGTTATCAAAATTACACTTCTTGTTCCTATCATTTATGACATAGTGATGGCAAGGTCACGGGCTCCTGGTACCTGGTGAGTTGGCTGGCCTGGGGCAGAAGCCATGGACTGCTCTGGTTTTCCTGTATCACTGGCAGCTCCCGGACAGTTTTTTATGTGGCTTTCCTTTTAAAGCAGGGCAATTTGGCAGCCCTTAAACTCAACCTCATAATCTGTCACCTTCGTATGCATTTTAACTGGATTATTTTACCTTTAATTCTGGATTCTAAAAATGCAACGCCAAAGCACTGTCTTACCTCCTACAACAAAACACTCCCACCTCTTCCTCCTCCTCCTCCAGCTACTGTTACTACTTTTACTATTATAATGCCTGGCAACTATCACTGATCAAGGATTATGAAAGGTAAATACTTTATGAAATGCTTTACATATCTTATTTAATCTTTGCAAAACATGATTAGTATCTCCATTTTAGAGATGAGGAAGTTGAGGCTCAGATAATGTGGCTCCAATCACATGCACATATAATAATGTATCCGGTACTCAGTCCAGGGCTATGGGACTCCAAAGCAGGGGCACTATAACTAAAGGTTATTCTGCCTTCCTGTAACTTTTAACTCTATATCTACTGGTAATATCCACTGTTTTCAAAGAATCATTTCTCCGGAACACAATTAGGTAATTCTGAGAAAGGTTTAGAAGAGACTAATGTAATCAGTGACATCACAACGAATTATTTGTGCTCATTATTGAATGTGCTCTTGTGCCTCTTCCTATATTTCTCTCCTTTCATACTCTCTTATTGTGAATGTACATACACAAAGAATGGCATCACTGAAAGTGAAGAAAAGCTTTTGTTTTAGACCAGATTTCACACTTGAGGGACTAGATCAATGGATACAGGATAGTGATACAGTTAAGAAGAGAAAGCAATACAAGAGTCATTAAAAGAGGAAAATATTTGTGAAAAGTTTTTTGTTTTTTGTTTTTGCAAGTCTTTCCACTCTTTTCTGTAACATCATCTCTAGATAAATTTGGCCTAAAATGTAGAGAGTATCACCTAGTCTACGCTCTCAACCTGTCATACCTTCCACCCTCCTTGTTCTTAATGCTTAGTACAAAAGCCATCTCTCAGAGGCCTAACAAAAGAGCAATCTATGATAAATTATTCAGAGTAACTTCCCTTTATATTTTTTTTTAACATAGTCTAGGACAGAAGGCTCTTTTCTTCAGCTTTGGCGTGTTTTATTTGGTCACTTTCAAAAAGGCCTTATTTTTGCTTTTTTTCAGATAGACACAGCATTATCAGCAGACCTTAGTTGTATATAATTATCAAAGCACTGAGTTTGGGATACAGTGTTATTAACAATCTTCCAGTGGTTCACTAGGGATAAACTGACTTCTGTGTTGCATTACCCCATTGTTCATGGCGGGACATTATTGAAAGTCTAAATCACTTGGCAAAGAGAACTATAATCTCAAGGAGACCAGAGGTGACTTGGTGTACTGAACTGATGAATGTCCTTACATACCTCTGCTAAATACATACTGCATAGACCATTTCTTTTGTTTTTTCACATAATTCTGTTTCCTGTTACCTCAAAACAAAAAGATTAACACCACAAATTCATCACATTTATTTCAGAATTTGGATAAATCTCTTTTTATATTCTGATCTTGTTCATATTGCTTTTGCTCCTTGTTAGCATATAGAACAGCCTATGTTCTGTTTTGCAGAATTGGACAAAAGAGGATACGCTTGTCAATATGACTGGCTGGAAAATCTATGATTAAAAGTTATGTTACTCATCAGCATGGAAAATCAAAGTGGGAATAATGCTTACTGACCGTTTTTGGAAACAATTTCTTACTCACTGCTTTCTGTGATCTTTCTTAAAAACAAAGCTGTAAATTGCCACATTTCACTGAGATGGCAACACACAGAGCAATTTGTATTTATGCAGAAAGATCCCATTACTCATTTTTCTTTCAAATTAGTTTCTAAGAGTTTCTACCTGAAGGAGTGCTAACATGGGCAATTATTTTAAGATATGTTAGCTCGTATTTTATAGATCAAAAACCTCCATAATCTTGGTTTGACAGATAGCTATCAATTCCATTCATTTTCCCAAGGATGATGGTTGGAATATGTGAGCCAAAAGATCAATAACATGAATGATTATTTACCAGCAAACTTAATGGATCTAACGCCCACTAAATGTGCCCCACATAAATGAAAAACGTTATGATAATGAAAGTACGCTGGCAGAGTAGGGTGGAATTCTGAGAGCCCCTCGGTTTATTTCCAAGCAGCTCAGATATGGGTCTAGTTATGGAGAAAATCTGAAACTAATGAAACAAAGTTAGGAGCACAGACGCAAAATAGGCCCAAACATAAATAGGTCTTTGAGGGGTCAAAGGATTGTTACAAAGCCCATGTTAAGCCTGGCATCTCTTACTTCCTCCCCTCTAAAGAATACTGTGACATATTGAGAGCAGAGTATGTCATCATCTTAAAAAGTAGGGTAGGACATCTTAGATGCCATTGGGTTCAACCCTCCATCTGATGCTTGTGTTTCTTCCACTGTGATTTCACCAATTATTGTAAAATGTTTCCAGGGATGGGAGATTCACTCTCTGACCAGGCACCTCATAACAGAAAAAGACCCCAGAACTGGATAAAACAGTATAGGAGTCCATAGGTAGAGTACTTCCAACATGGTCCCCAACAGTTACTCTGCAAGGACATCATTAAGCTTTAAGAATAAAGGGACTTATTTATGAGCTACATTTTAAAATAATATTTATTAAAAATTAACACATTTAATAATATTTTAGGGAAAAAAGCATTAAGATTCTGGAAGATTTTACTGTATCGATCAGCTCCTTGCTTGCTGAGGAGATAAAAATGAAGAATAATGACACTAACTTTAAGTGCCAAACCAGGGTTCATCACTGCAAAGCATCAGCTTGGTTATCGTAAGGTGAATGAAAGAGACATTATGTTTATGAATGAGCTAAATGGCATTTGAGCTTTCAGAACTGGGATCAAGAGGGTAGGAAAAAACAAGGTAAAAAATGTCCTTTTTAAGTGCACTGTCATGAGCTGGGTTGAACTGCCAACATTCAAATCCTGATGTCATTGGCATCAAAAGCTATGTGACACATAATGAGGACAGTTGGGATTGACCTATGGAGGGTGAAATGGAATATGAACCAGAGACAAATAACAACTGCAGATTAACTTGGCGAACAGCCTACTTCTCAGATAACCCATGCTGCTTCCCAGGGAGTCCATGAATACTAATGACAGCAGTTAGAACGCAGCGTCAGATTTAGGAATCTCACTGGCCTAATAGTGAACATTTCTTGGCCCAGGTCACAGAATTATACTTGTTGTATGAATCCAAAGTGTAGACATTCAATCCACCTTTAAAGAAGTAAATTTCAGTTCAATGTAAAGAGTATCTTTCTAGTTAATAAAACTGTTGAAAAGCTGAATGGGCTATTTCATGATATGAATTTATGGCTCCTAGACATGTTAAAAAAAAAAAAAGATTGAATGACTGCTGTTGCTGAAGAGTTTGCACGACTCTGATGATCCCTGATGGGCCCTTCCATCTCTGCAATTTTAGTCACTCACTCATTCTTCCTCCGTGTAACAAAATTTGATTCTCTGTGGCACAAAATTAATTTGTACTGTTTTTATTATATCTAATCTGAATTAACTAGATATTGTGAAAATCTGAAAGAATGGAGGAAGCAAAATATATGTAAGCACTCAATTTTATTTTTCAGTGTGGAGAATCTCATAATAACCAACAATAATCAATCTATCTGATTGATCAACAAAAAATTAACTTTTTCATAATTCTTAGGTATCTTAACACACAATACATTATGTCAATTAGCAGCACTTTATAGATGTCATTCATAGATTTGTCACAGCTTTCTTCCTCACTTCATTCAGCGCTCTTTTCAAATATCATCTTATTGGAAAGCCTTCTTTTATCTCACTATGAAAAATGGCATTCCCACTTGATTACTCTCTCTGCTCTAATCCTGCTTTATTTTTATTGATAAAATTTATCACCTCATGATATTCTTGTTTATTTTCTGTCTCCATCTACTATATTGTAAATTCCATGAGGATAAGGATTTTGACTGTTCTGTTCACTCCTATCTTCCTATTACTTGTGATACTATCTGTCACATAGTTGATGCTCAAAAATACATTTTAAATGATAGAGTAACTGCATGGATGAATGAATGGATGAATGTAGCTTTCTGAATTAATAAGTTGTTTTGAATATTATGGGTGGATTTTGATTGCAAACAGATACTACTTTAATATTACAAATAAAGCAGTCAATATAATATAAAGCTTTTTGAAAGTTTATATTTACATGCCAACTTATACCCACAAAAATAAACTGAAAATAACTAAGAGAATAAAAAATAGTTTTTAAAGAATTTACACTCCCCCTATTAGAATTTCATCTTCCTTTCTGCATTAGAAAAGTAAATGAAATTCACTTGAAAAACAAACGTTAAAAAACTGGCTAAATTTCTAGGTGTTCCAGTTGAATTTAAAGGTCCTCCTCAAATCCCGTAAGAGACCTATATTAAATTTAATGAGGGAGACTTTTATAAGTAATTTCTACAATGGTTAATTCTCAAAAGCATTCCATTTGCCTATATGAATTCATGTTACATGATTGCTGGAAAGGATAAAAATGCTGAGAGCAAGACACTGTTCTGATGCTTTACCATGTATTGGGGATTTTGTAATATATCAAAATTGTGTGTGCTCATTGACATTTTAAACTAAATGTGATCTATGTAATATTTTCCTTATTGTTGGCCCATCATGGTTTATAGGTCTACATGAGTATTTAATTTTGAATACTGTTTTCAAAAATAAATATGATTGTCTATACAGATGGTGAATACTTTTGCTAGTTATGATCTATCTAGTTATCTCTTTTAGGTACTGCATTATGGAAACCATGTGTACTCAACAGAGCTTTCTCATTATGGTTGTATCAATTCAGCAATGCAGCTTACTTATAAAGTGGCAAAATATGTATCACTGTGAATTTGCCTATGCATAGCAACAAATTGCATGCATACATAATGCATTTCTGAACATCTTTAGAAGGCATTTTGAGATTAAATGCTACAAAACTAAAAATAAATCAGTAAAAGCAAAAATCTTTTATTTTTTAAGAAGCATTGAAGCTTAATCTTTTGCGGTATTAAAATAGTATTTTTCTAAATAACCTAGATTTGAAAAGCAATATTTGCAAGAGCAGAGAATATTCACCTACTTCCTGTTTTTTTATTATGAAAGAAGGGCAATGTGGTATAGTAGACATAGCAACACTGGGTGACAAGAATCTCAGATTGAAAAAATTTTTCAGCCAATATTTATCTTTGTAATCCTGAGTGAACTATTATTTATGGAACTACACTTGGTTCTAGGTAGGTCTGAAATGCTATGTAAATATCAATTCATAGTGCCAATTACTGTCCTTGGAAAAATATTAATGTAGAATTTATGTTCCTGAAATCTCTAAAATGTCACTTGAATGATGCAAGAAGTTAGAAGTGCCAGCTTTAATGAAATAGTGAAAAGTCGAACCAATACACTCAGGTAAGGTTAGGGTTCGAGAATTCTGGAGATCATCAAATCTGACCTCTTTACTTCAGATTATGAGGAAAATGAGTCCCAAGGAGGTTAAGTGATATAAATTCACACAGCCATGTAGTACAACAGTAATTAACAGATGAAGATTCTAAGTCTTCAACAAATATTCCAAAACTCACTTTTTTCCTTTCCTCTACTCCAAATTTTCTTTCTTTTCCTATCTCCCAATCCTCCCTCATTCATTCTCTTCTTTTTTTAAAACACATTTCCGTCCTTCAGTTTGTGATTAGATAATTTGTTATTTCTCTGTTTTTTATTAAATAATACATATTCACAGTAGTAAATTTGGGAAATCAAGAGATTTAAGGAAAAAAAAATCCACTAGGTTATCATTCAGAAACAGTATTTTCTATAAGGGACCTGTTTAAGTATGAACATTTAGAGTTATTCTTTATTACTCACAATATTAAAACTTCAGAATGCAAAAAAAAAATTGCAAAGGACAATTATTATGGTGAAAATAGTCAGTCCTTGCTCCTCTGACTACAGGCAAATTTTTGTCGGTTTTGTATTTTGACTCTTCAGAAAAATAAAGACCAAGGCCTTTAAACTGCTATTTCATTAATTGAAAACTGGCCGGCAGCGTTTGTGTAGCACTTACTTTTGGGCTTGCCCAATTCAAATCAGTTGGCATTAGCAACAAGACACGTGAAAGAGTGAAAATATGTCAACTCACTTTGGTTTCCTTAAAATTGTGATATAAAATATGGCAGTGTTCATGAATATAGACAAGGCTGAAATAGAATTTTGAGGCATCTTTTGGTCATTAAATCAACAAAACTGCTTTTTTTTTTCTTCTTCTTTTTTTTTTTTTTTTTGGTTGGGGGTAGGGAGAGATCGTATTACAGATAGAGCTTGAATTCACTGGTTTAGTAACACATAGACAGCCTCTGTCCATCAGTTGAAGACCCTATTCAATCCTAAATAAACTCTTACGTTGTACACAAGCATGAAGGAATTTGAATATTAATAAAGATCCATTTCTTTCATACATAACAATAGATAGGAAATGAGCAATTGGATGGGGCAACGTGCATGCAGTAACTCTTTAATAGGACCAAATTTGCCAATGGTAATATTGTCTATTAAGATATTATGACACATATACAATGAAATCATGTATAGTTTAAACTGTTCTCACTTAACAGAATAGACAATTGAACAACTCTAATTGATTCATGTATTCCAATTTTCATTCCATTAGTGAGAAGATATATCCAAAATTGGGGCTGTCAATCAGAGAAAATGAATACATATTTTGTATTTCATAGTATTAACTGGAGGAGGGAAAATCATTCTTTGTACTTAGATTCAACAGAACAATACCTATTTTTGGTTACACAATAGTAAACGTACATGGTTCCTCTAATAATATGCTTAGTTTGAGCCCATTGGTAAACATAAGAAAATAGCTTAATAAGAAGCCCCATGAAATAATAAAAGTGGCTTTCATTTCATTTAAATTCATTTTATTGATTGTATTATTTTTGACACTGTCATTTTATTGACTCTTGTACTTACTGTTGTATTTTGTAGGACACTGTATTTGTTCAGAGTCTATAAAACTGTACCGAATTTCCAACCCAAGAAGTTCACCTCGTATCTCTGAGGATCAATGGACTGAAGGATTTTGTTAATGAAATGTGGGACAAAACACACACATACATGTAAATATTCATGTTATTAAATTCAAAGATATGAAGCTGTTCTTGAGTTCCCTATGTTGACCTTCTCCAAAGAATATCCTTTACTGTGAATTTTTAATTCTTGAAATTGATTGTAACATTTTATATATTTTTTGCATATTTACCTTTCAGATTTTTCCAATAGTCAGCTTTGAGTGCCATTTCAAGAATTTCCTAAATATAAAATATTCCAGGTGGTAACTAACAGTTTTTATGTATCAAATATCAGCTAGCATAGACCTAGATAGCTTCACAACAGTGATAAATAAGCACAAACTTGGAGAGATATCAAGTCTAACTGATCACATAATAAGTCTTAATTAATGGAATCAATCTCATATTGTAACCTCCATATTTGGGATTTCTCTCTGTTATTCTTTTCACTAAAATAAAAATAACGTGAAATTTTAAATAATTATTATCTACAAGTATGAGAAGTATAAGTGACTTAGTAAAGGCCCAGTTTTTATTAGCTGAGCCATATGAAATTGCTCAGATTTGACCATTTTGCACCTACAAAAATGGTAATTTCATATGGTTCAATCTAATACATCATAAAACAAGCTATAGGGAAACATGACAGGGTGAGACATGTAGTAATATTTCAAAAGCATGCAGGTTCGGAGCCCTGGATATGAATTTCAGTTCCAGACTTATCGTGTACTTGTTCTGAGCACTAAATCTCTGAGTTTTGGATCCTCAGCTAAAAAATGAGGAGATGCCATCTATTCAGGCTTCTTCACAGTGAAGCATGATCATAAATATAAACTTCTGTGAACTTTATGACTGTACCAGCTGAATGTTAATCATACTGTGGACAAACACAGGACTTAGCCCTACCTGACAGTCTCTCATTTCACTTTTTATTAGTGGCATCTGCATTCTTTCCCAAGCAGCTGGAGTTCCTTTTGGTCCCAGAAGATCTTAGAGATGACAGAGCTCACTATGTTTTTCAGAATTAAAGAGAAAAATAACTAGTTTCATTACAACTAGAAAAAATCATAGGAGAATACTTATGAGAAGAGTGGTAACTAAATTTATTTCAAAAGAATAAAATTTAGTAAGACTTTTTAAATTACAAAGTCTCGCATGGCCCTCCAAATCTCTGGACTTCTGCAATCACCACAACTCAAGCCACCAGTTAAGAAGGGTAAAGAGCAATCTCCCTGTGTCTACTGGCCTTAGTTCTAGTCTGTGACTTGTTTCTTCCATCTAACTAATCGTCTGTTCACCAATTCTCTGCTCACTCATTCAGTCTATTGATTTATTCCTAAACGTTTACTGAATTGTTGACCTGAAGTAAATAGACTACCAGATATTTCTCCAGCAACGATGGGTTTATTCAGGATCAGCAGAGAATTGTAATTTGGGGTCTGCAACCATGGCAAGCCATGTCCAAGCTACCTCGCAGCAAGGGAAGGAGAATGCTTTTACAGAGAGGAAATAAAGTTGGGAGTGCTATAGCAAACAGAGAGGCCATGGCTTTTCACTGGCTGAATCCTTGCCAGGAAAGAAGAGGACTCTCTTCTTCCTGATGGACTCTGCTATGATAGTACAGCTTGTGAGCTCACCATTCTGGTCTCCCACCACTATTTAACTGAGGTTTCTGTTTACCAATATTTTATAGAATTCACAGTGTGTGTCACACAATGTGCTAAATACTTAGGATACAACAGCAAGCTAAAGAGACAAAGTCTTTGCCCCCTGAAATTGTATAATACAGACATTAATCAAATAATCACAAAAAATTAATCATAATTTTGTTCACTTTATCAATGAAGAGATACAAAAATGTTAACACTGAACATGACAGGGGCCCCAAACTCGATATGTGTTTGGGAGAAGGGTGGTGTAGAATCATTAAAATAGGCTGAGTATGTCAAAAATTAGTTACGTACCATTTGCCCAGGGCGGGGGAAAAGTGGAGAGCATTTCAAGTATAGATAATAATCAGTAAAAGGCCCTTAGGGGAGAAAGAACAGGTTGTGTTCCCAACCCAACAAAGATAAAATGAAGGTGTGGGTTAAGCTTCCCGGTAGGGAAAGGCCAGGAATCTTGAGGATTTTGATTTTGCCATCCTTAGACATTTTAAGAAAAAAAGTTATTGCTTCAGATATAATATTTGAAGATGTGAAGTTTTCTAAATTTTACATATGAGAGAGGGGACCTAGTTGTAGCAATTTAGTTGAATTGTAAAAGGATAAAAGAAAATTATGGAATCACAAAGCTTTTCACTTCGACTAGTGAAGGACATTCAGGCCCTGCTTCAAATTGAGAAAAATAAAAGGGAATAAATAACAACAATATCCAAAGCTGTATCCATACCACATACCCTAGTCACCCCTGGGCCTCCCTGTTAAGTACAGCTCTGAAGGAGTAGGAAACTAACAAATTGCCTTTCTTAATGCTAAAACTGTTTGCTGATTCATTCCAAGAACTCCTGCAACTTGCTTCTTCTCCCTTACTGCTTTTGTGCTAAACACCCCCAAACTTTCCCATTGTGCTCTCTCATCCCTATACATTCTTTACTGTGAATAGCTTTAACGCAGAGGCTATGCTCCAGGAAGGAGGTAACAGGCTGATAATCTCACAACAGACCCTCAGGAGTCCCTCCCTGATGCCAGGAGGATTCATCAGGGTTAAGAGGAATGTAGCACCCTAACTATTACCACCTTTCCTGTTCTATCCAGTTTTTCTATAAAACCTCAAGACCCTAACCCCAAGATGGATTCACAGTCCCTAAGGTATTAGCCTGCTGTGACTCCCGTTTGCCTGGCAAATCAATAAAGCTGTTCTTTTCTGATTCTCCCAAAACTCTGCCTCCAGGTCTCAATCTGGCTACTGGGGTGCAGAGGCTGGTTTTGTGGCAACACCTTTAATACTACACGATAAGCATGATATGTGCCATCATGCTTCAGAAAATACATGACGTCTGGGAATACAGAGATGATCAAGGTCTCATATTTAATTTTTTTGCATGTAATAAAATATAAGATCTAGTGGTAGAATTAATAAAATGTTTTCACTCATCCAGAACTATAAGCAACCTTAATCCTGGCATATGTTGTCTATATTTTACACATTTTCTACTTTTTTCCCTTTAGCACCTTTTCTGATCAAACAATGATAAATCCTTGAAGAATTCCAATCATATGAGGGAAAAATTCAGCAAGTCATATTGGTATTTTCACTTGACCTCTCTAGTGAGTTGAATAGCTTCCCCCCAAAGAGACATCTATGTCCTAAATCCATGAACAAGTGTCTTTATAAAAGAAAAGAGGGATACTTAGACAGAAGAGAGGATGATGCACACAGAATAGGAGGTAATGTGATCGTGGAAGCAGAAATTGAAGGGTGAGTGTTGGGATGGATGACCTGGTCAGCATCTGCAGCATGCCCACAGGGACCATGGTGGTCCAGAACCAGAACAGAAATCTCCTGAGGGTTTCTTGTCATATGCTATGACAAGTCCACCAGCAACTGTTTGAGAGTCACCGGGTCCAGGAACCACACCTTGGTGTGTCCAATCACACACTGAGGGATCTGCCATGGTGGGTGGGCTAGGTTTCTTTGGCATTGCAGTATTGAGCCCATGATCTTTGTCATGTGTAATAAAGCAATTAGAAAAATAAGTGTGTTTGTGTGTGTGTGTGTATTTATATACATGACTTCATGACTATCTGGAATACAAGTGTGAATTAGGGAGTGAGAGGTATCTAGCCAACTGCTATGCGACTGAGGGACTACCTCTTTCTCAGCAGCACCAAGTCTGAAGGGGGCACTCTGATGCCCTTTTTGACAAGAGTCATGATGGGCAAAAGGCTGCCTTGAATATGATTTGTAGACAAAAAGTTGGCTCTGTCATGAGAAAAACCTCACCAATTATTTGTATATGCTTGCATGTCTATTCAGGATTGTGGTGTGGGGTATTGTGGGATGATTAGTGGAAAAGAACACCATGTAACGTATGCCTTTCATGTTCCCTCTAATCTAAGAGTTTTGATTATGTATTATTTAAGATTTAAGTTAAGAAAATATGGATAGCATTTGAGAAAATAGAAGGAGTGAGTACTTCAGGACACTTGATCTAGACCTAATAAATGTGGACCAGTGGTTTGTAAAACATGAGATTATAATGGCCTTGGGGTTCCGCTTGCTAGGGGAGGGGTTGGGGTGAAGGATGAGAGTGGAAGAGCAGAGTAGCCTACGGATTCTTCCCCTCCCTGCTTTACCCACAGCACTTCAATGGTTTTATTTTACATATTGGCTTCTGCATCTTAATTCTTTTGTACAATAGTTTGGGGGAAAAAAACAAAACAAAAAACACTAGCCTAGATACATTTACCTGGCTCTAAGTATTCACCTGCTAAAGCAAGAACTGAATGGTGTGGAGCTGAGTCATCTTTTCAAGTCTGAATTTTAAATCACTGTAAAATGAGTAGAGTTGAAACCATTAAGTTTTCTTTTATTAAATTATTAGAGGGGAAAATAAATTTACTAGGTTAGTTTCCTTCTTTGTTTCTGGTCAAAACTGAAGAGAAAGACTGGTAGATATAAATACTCGATAATCTTTTCTGAAAGATGTTCTTTGACCTTGAAGGAATTGATTTACTTACTTTCCTGCGTCTTGCTAAAGGTTTCTATCAAATTTTGTAATTAGGGTGGTATTAACTTTTGAACACAAAAATGAAGTCTAGCAGGAAACAAAAGTTTGGTTTCCTCAGTATTATTCGTATGTCAATGTGGACCTCCTGATGGCTCTTTTCCCCCCAATCAAAGCTCCATTCTTCCTCTTCTAGACAAGTTATTCCTTCTTCAGTACTTCAGAACAATCAGGGAGCCACAATCATAATTCCCAAAGTGGATTTTCAGCTTTTGACATCCTAATTATTTGAAGGCACATCAGATAATGATCCCATTTTTATGTAAGCTGAAGTCATTTTCTGCCTATGCCTTTGTGAAACTTTTTACAGACGGCTGTATTGCTTGAACACATTAAAATTTTTCTTAGCTGTTTCATACATTTTTGGCACATATTAAATAAGGTATGTTAGTCCAAGGGAGATGTCCCCCCTACCTTCGCTGCTTCACAGTTGTATGTTTTCAGATTTTAAAAAATGTGTTTTTTTCTACATAATGTTATTTTAGTACTTCAGTTGATAGTGCAATTAATAAATCAGACTGTGTGCCAGTTTTTCATCTAGACTATATCATCATATTAATCAATCAACTTGTACAGACATTCAAAGTAGATTCCCCCTTGACAGTCACAAAGCTAAGAGACAAGGCCAGAGGCTGAAAGTAACATTTTAGATAACAAATCAAATGGTTTTAGAAAAAAATATTTTTAGAGGTCATTAGGAAAGGAATGTTACATGACAGTTCTCTGACTTGATCAATATTTTGAAAACTACATTTCCTTTTGTGCCAAGTTTAGCATAATGTGCCTAGCTTAGTGTACACTGGAACTATAAAAGAATAGTAAATTAAGGTGACAAAGGAACCCTAACTGGTACCAGAATTTTATGCATGGAATTGCTTTAGTGTTTTGCCTTTTCAATTATTAGTTTGGTATATTACCTGCGATTTCAAATTATTTAGTAAAAATGCAGAGATGCGTAGGCTTGTCATTTGAAAATTTGAAGAGACAATTTAAAAAGAAAAAAATATATAAAGACTTATTTGCTTCTTACATTTCATCATTTTAAAGGAACTTCAGTTGACTTGCTCTAAGGCAACTCCATTAGAGAAAGCTTTAATTAGAAAGAGTAAGGTACCATTTAATGATCAGGGAGTAAACAGAGATCATCATGCAGGTTACTGAGAAGCTTGTTTTTCTTACTGGCTGAGGGATGAACAGCTGAGGGTTCATTTTGCTCTGATTTGCAACAAGGGACATTAAGTTATCAAAGAAATAATGGTAGACTAAGGCTTTGGAATGGTGATTATGGGTATTCTCTTTAAATTTTTTGTCAAAATATTTCTTTAACTTCAGACACTTTGACGTTCATGAGAAATGATAATCATCATCTCTGCAAGATTAGTTTCTTTGCATTATTTAAAAAAATTATTGTCTCTTCATTTATCCTCCTCATCCACACACAGGTAGCCACTATAAAGAGTTTAATACATGACCTGAGATGGGTATGCTTCCTTCAAAACACACGGTATAGTTGAATACACTTTTTCTTGTGTAGATTTAATTCAAATGATGAACACTGAGCTAACACTCTTATTTTTTTCATTAAACATTGTCCATTTGATTTATTCATTTTGCTACGCATAACTCTCATCCGTTGTTTCTGCTGCATCACATCCTATTGAAAGTATCCAATGTATTTATTTTATTTACCACTTTTTCAGAGTATCTAGGCTGCTTTCAATTCCCTGGTTGTGTAAAACAATGCTGCAAAGAAAATTCTGTATTTGCTGCCATATGACTCTATACATGAGCTTTTCTTTGGGCTCGCTGGATGCAGGATGGGGAGTAATACCAAGATGGTATTGGATTAATGCATCCTTGATTTCATTAATTTCTCATGATTGCTCTCCAGAAAGTCTGTGCTAGTATATATCTCACCAGCATGGCCCCAAAGTAGTCCCATTTTCCATCCATCACCAACAGTGAAATAATCTCACTTTCCAATTTTTGACAATGTGACAGTATAAAGTAATATACTTATTTTAACACTGATTTTTCCCAATTACTAGAAACATTGAATATCTTTTCATATAAGGTTTGTTGTTTAGTAAGTAACTCTTTTTATACCTTTTTAAAAAATCAAGTTTGATGTCTTTTGTTGTTATTACTGTCGGGAATGTGAAGGCATAATTTATAGGTTCCACACAGTAATGCCTTTTTTGACCTTAGATAATGAAAATATATTCTTTCAGATTGTTAATCTTATTTGTGATGTCTTATACAGAAAATAAATCCATAATTTTGATCTAATCAAATCCATACATTTTTCATTTTACCATTTCCTCTTTTCCTTATTTTTAAGGTTATCATTCCTTCCTCTTTAAAACAACTTCTTCATTTGGCTTCCAGGACTTTACTTCCTTTGGGCTCATTTTCCATGATTCTGGCTAATCATCAGATCTGTTTTATTTTTCTTCTTCATCTCTACAGTTCTACTCTCAGCATCTACCAGAGCTTTACCTTCAGCCTTTTATTTTCTATCTCCACTCATTGCACAAGTAATCTCTTCCAATCTCAAGACTATAATTAACACCTAAATGCTCATGAGTCCCATATCTCTATCTCCAACCAGGAGTCCTCCTCTAAGTCTGGACTGGTATTATCTAAGTCCTCCTTAAATCATGAACCAGGTAGGAGTTATATGTTAAAACACTTGTTGCCATCAGCTGACTTAAGTGATGATGGGCTCTGCTAAGGAAATGAGAAATCTGTAGAGCAGGCTGTCAGGAAGGGCAGGCTGGAACTCTCAGGCAAGGGCTGACGCTGTTATCCACAGGAACAATTTCTTCTTCATGGAAGCCTCAGCTCTACCTCTAAATTGACTGAATGATGCCCACTCAAATTATGCAGGGTAATCTACCTTACCTGAAGTCAAATACTTATGCATCATAATCATATCTACAAAATGCCTTCACAGCAATACCTAGATTCATGTTTTAACTACCTGGAGACTCTAGTAAGTTGATGCATAAATCCACCATAGTCATCAACTATACCTCAAATTAAAATGACTTCCTTTTTCTTTAACTCTCTTCACATAGTCTACTCAATCTCAGTTTATGCCAACTCCATTTTATCAATTCCCCCTACCAGAAACAGTAGAGTACCCATCAATCATTTTGTTCTCTTACACCTTGAATCCAAGGTGTATACACTGGCAAAATCTGTTAGTTGTATCTTCAAAATACAGCCATAATGTGACCAATTCCTACCAGCACTACTTAAATATGGTGCAAGCCACTATCACCTATTTTCAAATTTACAGCAACAAGCCTTTTAGCAGGTCTCTGTGCTCTATGGTTTCTTATTCATACAGCAGGACGCACTAAACTCCATCAAGGCAAATCATGTCACTACTCTCTTCAAAATGCCCAATGATTTTCTATTACAGGAAAAAAATGAGAGTAAGAAAATAAATGTTCAATGAATGAACAGATTAAAAAATTTTTTTCTTTTATTGATTTTTTTTAAACTGGAGAAAGAAACTAACTTACATGTGCAACATTTGTCCTGCACTATATAAACTACATATTTTAATTAATAAGAAGTATAATACCTAATATTTATTAAGCTCTGAGTCCTGGCACTGTTTAAGAACTTTAGGTATTTTCATAGTTAGGTATTTCATAGTTAAGCTTTGTAATTACACTATGAAGCATGTAGTCTCATTATCACCAGTTTTCATTCAAGAAAACTGAGGCATAGGGATATAAACATCTTGCCCAAAATCACAGTTTATAAATGATGGAACTTGCATTTGAGAGGCACTCTGCCTTTAGTGGTTGTACTAAAATTTATTTACTGTGGGAAGGGACTACAAGCCTTGTTTATAGGGACAAAGAGGTTAAAACAGAAGAAGGTGAGGGATGTTAGAAATGTCCCGGGCTTCCAGGATAGTTATAGGCTGCAAACAGCACACATATTTGTCTCTCAAAAACATGAGAAATTTGCTAAGAAAGACATAATTATGTAAGTTTTTGTGAAAATAATCGGTAGCAAAAATGACCAAATAAACATCAGTGGGCTGTATAAATTGTTTGAAACATTTTAGAAAGAATGCTTTCACATTGCTTGAATTATCTTCAATATGAGAAACTTTCTGGGGAACCAGGGCTGTACTTACAAAATGTAGGAGCTACACTGATCCATAAACACAGAATTTCAGGAGTCTTTCTAATCACATAAATGAGAGCACAGCTGCTGTCACTTCTCTCTCTCTCCTTCCTTTAGGGCTATGCAGTCTGAATGTACGTGTGTAAAGAAGAGGGGCTGCAAAGAAATACAGATCTAAAATCTGAATAAAACAAGTTGAAGTACCCTTGTTTTTCCATGTTTAGGTTTTACTGAAATTATTCTAACTATAATTGACTTTGTTGGTGAATAAAATCATACTATGCTTGAAAACAGGGATGGTTTATTACATATCAAGGGTCAAATTCAGCCAACTGTTTTTTTTTAAATAAAGTTGTTTTTGTTTTTTTTTAACATAGCCACATCCATTTTTTTTACATATTGTCCGTGGTTGCTTTTATGCTAAGAGACAGCTGAATAGCTGTGGGAAGGACGGTATGGCCTGCAAAGCTGAAAATATTTACTTTCCATCCTTTCACAGAAAAAAGTTTGCTGACCACTGCTCTAAAAGAATGCCCTCAGAAATTATTATTATTATATTGTAGGAAATTATCATTGCAAGATTTAATTTAGACTTAGTAACTAACTTGTAACAACTATTCTGCTTCCTTTCTGCAATTGTCCCAGAGTGCCCAGTTGGCTTTGAGGTAAAGACAGAATTTGGTTACAAGGTCAGGAGAGCAAAAACTCCCCCAGAGGCACAGGGAGTCATTATGCCTTCTTTCAGGGGCTTGTATGTAGATAGGGAATCTACTTAAAGTCATTTGACACAAATTGCAAGGCAAACTTTGAGCTTTTAGAGCCCTCTGGGAATCATTTGTTTGATTCATTGACTGTTAAACAGATGTCCTCACATTAGGATTTCAGGGTCCATAAAATGTGATAAGATCTGGGAATGCATTTAAAAGAGAGACCATAAAGGCATTCTCTTCACTTGAGCCTCTGAGCTCTCCTCTCCACCCCCAGGGTCTCTACTTTGACTCTTTATTTGCTTATGCTTTTGCTAAAGGTAAGTACCCTTTGGCAAAGCTCTTGTCAATTTCCTTAACATTCACATACAAATATTAGATTCACACAATCCCAGATTCATTTATTTTATGGTTCAGAAACACTGTTAAAATATTTTTTAAATAATCTACTATTAAAAATGGAATGTCTTCCAATGTAAAATAGGTCATAAGCTTCTATTTAGGTGGTAACTTTCATATAAGATATTATAAGAGTAAACAAGTCACTTGATTAATATCCTTGTTATACAGTATATAATTTATTAAAAATGTTTATATAGGATATAATTACACAAGTATAGGGAACTATTGGATATTAAATTATTTATCAGCTTAAAACTTTTTCATAGTGAAAAAAGGAAAAATGTTCTCCTCCTCACTGGCATTTAATTAATTAATTAATTAATTTTATTGGGGAGTGCATCTATGTCTGGGAAGTGTTTACATATGTGAACTTAAACAATAACTAGATTAGAAATCCTGTCATTCATCAAACATTTGCTTAAAGGTAACAAAGTTATAAGCTTTCTGAAAGTGGTGAGAATACAAACACGGTTCTAAATTTATAAACACAATCCATTAAAATATCCACTAAAATTCCAACAAAAATAGTACTGTTGAGAACAATAGTTATCAAAGTATAGGAAAAGCAGTCAAAATTATATTCAGAGAACACATAGATTTAAATGTTTTCTTCTTAGGGGGATGAAAAATAAAGAATTCATCTGAAGAAGTAAGAAAAACAGTATGAAAATAAAATTGAAATATAATAAAGAAGAAAATGATAGAGATAAAGCCAAAACTCACCATTTTTAAATAAAAAATAGTATTGTTAAACCTAAGAGATGATATTTTGGGGGTGAGGGGATTCAACACAATATGAATATAAGCAGTAGATATGATCTCCAGGCAAACCTAATCAAGAGAAAAGGGAAAAAAACAAATAGATCACAGTCGATGAAGGGGACATAAGAATGTACAGGAAGGAGTTAAAATAGTAAATGAATATATGCAAATATATACTGGCATACGGTAACCTCATTTTAAAAAGATACATGACTTCATTGTTTTTCAAAGCTACTCTCTTATACTCCAAATAACTTTACATATAAATTGTCTTTATAATTCTATAAAATATTTATTCAATAACATTGTGTGTAGTACATAGAAAAAGTAATAGAAAGATGAATTCTTCTATCCTGAGGCAAGAACCAAAGTAATCTTGATTTAGTTTCTAGCTACAGGTTAAAGACAGAGAGCTTGTAGGTTCTCCTTGGTGAATAAAAGGTTTTTTCCCCTCTTTTAAACATGTTACTTTGTAGATGATTTTTAGGTTTATAGAAAAGTTTGGCAGAAATTAGAGAGAGTTCCCATGTACTCCTTCTCCTACTCATGAACAGCCTCCTGCACTATGAATAGCCTCCAGCAAAGTGGTACATTTGTTCCAACTGATGAACATTTAGTGACACATCACATTCATCCAGAGTCCACAGTTTACCTTAGGATTCACTCTTGGTTTTGTACATTCTGTGGATTTTGACAAACATATAATGGCATGTATCTACCATGTTAGTATCATACAGCATGGTTTCATTGCCCTAAAAGTCCTCTGTTCTTTGCTTTTTCACCCCTCCCTGCACTCTAACCCATGTCAACCAATGATCTTTTTCCTGTCTCCATAATTTCACCTTTTCTAGAATGCCATATAGTTAAAATCAAACAGTACATGGACTTTTCAGATTGGCTTCTTTTACTTAATAATATGCATTTAAGATTCTTCCATGTCTTTTCATGGCTTGATAGCTCATTTCATTTTTAGCACAGAATAATATTCCATTGTCTGGATGTACCACATTTTACTTATCCATTCACATACTAAAGGACATCTGTGTTGCATTCACATTCTGGTAATTATGACTAAGACTTCTATAAACATTTGTGTGCAGGTTTTACATAGACCTAAGTTTTCAACTCATTTGAGTAAATGTCAGGGAGCTCAATTGTGCAGTGTTTTTTAAGAAATTTAACTATGGACAATTTTACATACTTGTTTTCTCTAGTTTATTATAAATGCCAGCACTCTCTATATTATTATACTGAGCCCTCTTATTTTTTTTTAACTTGTTTTGGCATTTGGTATTCAACTACAATAATGAGGTTTTATGAATTTTATGGTAAGAGAGAGGCATTTTTCACCTAAGAGAAAAAAGAATCTTTATAAATAAATTGCACTCATTTTAATTCACCTTTGATTTCAGGAAACTAGATTGAGGATCCCTAAGAAAGAAACTGCTGACTTACATTAGTTGTCTGCAAGAGATTGTAGAATTTTTTTTAGAGATCTTTAATACTGAAATTGTTTTTCTGGGTATATTCTTGTAAGAGCTAGACAATAGCCATAGAACGCTTAGTTTTGGTCTGAATTTTGTAGAAAACAGAATTATAACATTTCACAATATGCCCACTTCACAACAGGTGTGTGAGAAATATAGGAGTTAAATAAAATCTTTATATCCTACACAAATATCAAAAGAAGTTCTGAGTGACCTTTAACTTTATAGTCTACTTGTATAAGTCTGAGAAATAGTTTGAACTTCTTAATCAGTCAAGGTCCAGTTTATCACAGGGCATTCTGTTAGTTGACAGGATGGATTAGAGTAATGAATTATGAGAATGTTACATGGAGGTATTGCTTTGGAGTCATTCTACTGAGGATCCATACCACTGTGGAAGAGAGCCTGACTGGGGAGTTACTGACTTACTGCTATGAATTTGTTACCCTGGTCTATTTTATACTGCCAGGATTTGTTGACTGAGAGTGTAAGGTGATGAGAAACTCATTATAGGGCTGGTTTAAATAGGCCCAAGTGAATGACATGGAGGGAAAAGATATAGTCAAGATTTGGCGTTGCCTCTAGGTGGAAACATAACTCCTTTTGGAAGAAAAAGTGACATTTTTGAAGTAACAATTATCTGCACAGCTATGTGTCACAATGACTAAATTGAGTGTAAAAATGGCATACAGGTCCATCAGGGAGTGTATGCATAGTTAATAATGTCTGAAATAATATATGTATGATTTCCACAGGATAAGGTAAACAGCCAATTAAAATAAGATATGACACACACTTTCTCTACTCACAGTCATGGAATAAAACATTTTTAACATTGCTTAAATAATTTACTTGTGTTAAAATAAAGGGAAATGCTTAAAACATTAATAGGGTACTTTACAATCTTGAAGTCAATAAGTTGTTATATGATGGTTATGTAAATAATGCAAGACTCCATTCAGCACAAAGGGACTAAGGCATTTTTGCACAGTTCAAATACTTCAGAGTTTGCCATAGTTTTCTTCACTGGGTCAAACTGTCTCCAGTGGCTTTTCACAGATGAAGCTGGGAGAGATTTTGGTGCTAATATTCTGCTTCTGTCTCTCACAGGAATGTTATTATCTGTGAACTTTTATTGACTGTTACTCTGACCCAAGCTCTACTAGGTGCTAGAAAGGGGACAAGTAAGTATGGTCATACTTAGCTTCCTGAGGACAAATAAAACAGAGATTAGCAAAAACACAAACAAAAATAAGTTACATACATATCAGATAAAAATTATTTTTCATATCTAAATCTCAATTAGCATTCATAATTTAGTATGCATGAGAAATTCAATGTTTACAGAATAATTTGACCCAAGATAATACATAAACTAGATTATGCTCCCAGAATGTATAACATGAATCAGAGATCAGAAAGTCAGAGGATCACAAAACACTTCCAGTAGGATTCACTTGAGATGCAAATGCGGATAGGATTTGAGGAGGTGAAGGGAAGAGGGCAAGCGTTACAGGGGGAGGGAGTCTATGGAGTAGTCAAAGTGAGACCAGTCAGAAAGGAAAGCCTGCAATTCTGTTCTTTGAAAGAAATGGTTCAGGCATGCATCCCTGCTTTTGACTAGCTTTTACAGAAAACAAGAAAGTGGACATGACTCTCTATAGAGATGACACGTTCTCAATGTTTTACCTTATGAAGAATTCCTATCCCTAATAGTCTCATCACAAATGAATCTTTCCAAAGATTTAATTCTTTGACTTGGTTTGGGCAAATGTGTTTATAAATGTGTTTTATAAATGATGTTTGAATGAACTATTTTATGGTTACTGTATGTTTTGAAAACAGAAAACATCTAAAAATGTCATTAAAATACTCAAAACATGTCCCTGAAAGGTGAGGTTGAGGTCTTAACAAATCTGCACATGCTTAAATGAAATAAATGGCTAAAATAAGAGAAGTGATTGAATTATATAACAAAGGTATGAATATATATATATATATATA
Source organism: Camelus bactrianus (assembly GCF_048773025.1). Lineage (NCBI taxonomy): Eukaryota > Metazoa > Chordata > Mammalia > Artiodactyla > Camelidae > Camelus > Camelus bactrianus. The sequence goes on from NC_133555.1 coordinate 12,339,534, forward strand.
TATATATATATATATATATATATATGCACACACACACACACACACACATATATCTCAGAATTTGACACTTTATTTTGGCATATCTAATTATAGGGAGTAAACTAGGGATCACCATGTTATATAGAATCACTGTGCACATTTTTTGATAGCACTGGAAAAATATAGGAAACCATGTTAGAAATATGTTGTAATTGTCTTAGCAATGCATTCACACTCTTTGCAATCCTGGATGCTGATACATGACATGGATCCTTGCCCCAAAATATTCACCAGTGTCCCTTCAACAGTTCAAAATAGTTGTTTGGTCATACCAGGAAAAAGTGAAGGACCACACTAACCCAGTTTTCATCACTAATGGATTATATAATCGGGTTCAATTGCATCCTATCTATTCAACCTAAGTGTGCTCGAAGAGGCAGCCAGGGAATTAGAAACTGATGCTAGAAAATGCTTCCGTTCGTCTGGGAAGCCCTTCTCCATCAACAGACTGCAAGCATTATAGAATTTCTGGAGATGGATCATTCATCACCTTTTTCAACCACACCTAAAAATACAGAGTGTAATCACCATCCACGTAAAACTATGTGATCCCTGAGCAAACACACACACACTTCCCATCACATTCCCTTTGAGATATAAAGATCAAGAGATGGTTATTTAATTCAACATAGCTTACCACTCTTAGCTATGATGAGCATCACACAAAGAAACGGCTGATTTTTAAAAACATAAGCACAGTAAAATACATCTATAACTGAAAATTTGTAGTACAGCATTTTAACCCTCATTTTTAGAAGGCATTTGAATACTGTACAGTACCAGATAAAGAATTATCAAGCTGATTGCTACATATAACTGTACACTTTCAAAGTGTATAAGGGACCATAATGCTGAAAGGAGTTCATTGTTTAGATATGTGCACGGTCATTATTAGTGTTTTTCATTTTCTGGTCATTTTGTCTTTAACCAGATAAACAAAAGACACAATTCCAAAGACAGTTTCATTCGATTTTTTTGTTTGTTTAGATTCCAGGTAAATGATCATTGACTAGATTATCCTAACGCTTAAATATTGATTCAAAAACTACCAGAAAATCAGTAGTGCATCTTTACAGTGACAACTTCAAAGTAAGTAGTAAACCCTGATAGTAACATGATTATTATAGCTCGTCTATATTTGAATAGCTCTGTTTCCTTGCTTTTATAAATGTGTTTATAAATGTGTTTTATAAATGATGTTTGAATGAACTATTTTATGGTTACTGTATGTTTTGAAAACAGAAAACATCTAAAAATGTCATTAAAATACTCAAAACATGTCCCTGAAAGGTGAGGTTGAGGAATATTATCCACTTAAAGCTTAGAATTTCAATTGATTTCGCCTTTCTGAGCATGATGACTTTATTTTCAATATACAATGCCTGCTATTTTCTCAGCATCAGAGAAAAGATGCCTCAAATTAACACTGCTGCCATTGGCGGCACAACTGATTCAGAAATGATTTTTTTTTTACTACTTCCTGTATCTTTTCAGGTACACAACATTAAAACAACATCCTATTAAAAATCTTTATGAAGTCATAATAGGCAAGACAATCTCAAAGTCAAGTATTTCAGCTAATAAACCTGCAGAGCTGTTAAATCTATGCTTTTTACTAGCCTCTCAGTTTATAGCCTGCCAACGTAAAACTTCTTCAAATAATGAAAGCAATTTTAGCCTTCCTTAAAATATTATATGCATAACTATTTAGACTAAGACGGAAATTGAGATTTTAATTTTTCTGGATGCGACACTGCATGAACCTAAGTACGGATGTGGGGGTCGATCAGGATGGAGAAGCAGAGTGCTGAGGACACAGAGAGTTGTGCCATATAATAGAGACAGGTGTGCCCTCCTACGCGGTAGCCACTATCCACATGTAGCTAAACTAAATGAATTACATTTAAACTAAGAAAAATTAAACTGATGAAAATAAAATAAAAGTTGACTTTACTCAGTCACTCTGACAACATTTCAGGTGCTCAATGGACACATATGGTGGGTGGCTATGAATTGGATAGTGCAGAACAAAACATAACCTTGTATGATCATCATTGCAGAAAGTTCTTTTATGGAGCCTTGGATACGGGAAAGCAATCACGCAAATCGAAGTTTTAATTGTACTATATCTAAATTTTCAAATAACTTGGCCAGCCTGACTCTTTTTATTCAGTTCTATGAATATGCAAAGTTTTCAATCTCTTTTTGCTTATTTTAATGGGGATTCATTTGGAAAACTTTCAACTATACATACAGACCAACAACTGAGTAAGTATAAGTGTAAAATCTTCCATGAATTTTCACACACTGAAACTGAACCCACTCATGCAACCAGCACCTGGATTAAAAAGGAAAAATAAAAATGAACTGAAGGATTCATTACAGATAGCCCAGAACTATCCCTCCCCACCTTTTATCACTATTTCCCTTCCAGTCACTACAACCTAGCAAAGGTAATCCCTGTTGTGACTACCACCAACACAGACTACTTATTTTATATAGAAAGGATTAGTACATAATCTAGCCTTCTGTGTCTTGACTTTTTTTATGAGATTTTGTCCATGAGATTTATTCATATTATTGTGTGTGTTTGTAAATGGCCAATTTTTAAAGAGATAGGTAGTAAATATTTTCATCTTTGTGAGCCATATGGACTCTGTCACAACTACTTAACTATGCTATGGTAGAGTGAAAATAGCCATAGTCAATATATAAATGAATGAGTGTAGTAGCTGTGTTCAAAAAACTTCATTTATAAAACAGGCAGTGGGCTGTATTTGGTCCATGGTCTGTAGTATGCCAACTTATGCTGTTTGGTTTTCTACTGTGTGACTATCCCACAGTCTATTACTCCTACTGTTGATAGTCATTTGAAAAATTTCCAGTTTAGGTTAATACTAGTGTTCTGTGAACATTTTAGTACATGTTTTTGGTGAATATATGTAATTTCCTACTTGTTCCTCCTCTATCTGGCATGCTCTCCCATTCACTATTTAGGAATTTATCCTATAGCACATACTTCAAATATCATCACCTGTATGTTTTGGGTTGGTCCCAAAATATGTGGTTGAAGTCCTAACCACCAGTATTTGTGAGTATGACTTTATTAGAAAATTGGATCTTTGCAGATGATCAAGTTGAAATGAAGTCATTGGCGTACATTCTAATACAATGTGACTGTATCCTAATAAAAAGTGGAAATGAACAGTTAGCTAAGCATAGAGGAAAGACAATGCAAAGAAACAGGAAGAATGCCATCTACAAGCCATGTAATGACTGAGGCTTTTAGAAGCTGAAACAGAAGCATGGAACAGATTGTCCATGACAGTCCTCAGAGGAAACCAACCCTTCTGACACATCTTGATCTTGGACTTCTAGCCTCCACAACCTTGCGACAATAAATTCCTTTTGTTTAAGTCATTTACCTTGTGCTACTTTGTTACACAACCCTAACAAATGAATACGCTCCCTAAGAGAGGTTGTCCTTGACCACATATCAAGTAACATTCTCCCTAGTAGTATGACTTGGCCTTGCTTATTATACTCATTACTCATTTCTTTTGTTTGTTTTCTATTTTCCCTGCTAGAAGTAAGTTCCCTGAAAGCAAAGTGTTCATCTGACTTTTGTTCCATTCAGTTGTCTTTACATAACAAACTGTAGATGATCAATGAATATTATCAAGATGCATAAATGTGCCATGTGTCTAGTGTTGCACCTTTTATCTTGCATTTGGAACTGGAATTAACTGGAGTAGTCAGATTCACAAGCACAGGTTAGCTAATTGTGAAAGGATTAATAGTTTCAGAAGACCCAGACTGAATGACATTTCTATGAGTAGGTTAAGAAGAGTTTTAAGGGGTAGAAAAACAGAGATTAGTCTCTGAAATTAGTATTTATTCAGCACTTACTATGAACCAATTATTATAGAAGGCATTTTTATGTTTTACTGCTCTGCTATCTCCTAGCTTATTTAACTTTTGTAAGCCTGTTTCTTCATCTAAACCATGAGAATAGTGCTACCTACCTTATTTTATTTACCCCATCATTGAATGAATTAAATAAGAAAATGTCTCAATTCACTCTGCACATATGCTAGTACAGAAAGTGTGCACTAAATATGAACTTCCAGAACTACAATGCATTTAACAACAGGAAAAATAAGCACTGACATCTTTTGCCCAAGGGTCCACAGCTTGTAAATGGCAGAAGCAAGTTTTGAACTCAGGTTTATTTGGCCTAATTGATCATCTTGCATTCCTACTTATACGCTCTTCCTGGACATTTTTATAGCCATTGGTTTGATAAATACTTATTCTGCTAAGAATAAATGTCTTTTTTTTTTTTTTTTTAAAGAAAGCAGAATTGGCTTCTTTGAAAGATTATTTTGAGATGTGGCTAGTGCTCACAACAGGAGGTCTTGAGGCTTGCACCTGGAACTAAAATTGTAGACCCTGACACTTGAAATAACCATAGTTTAAGAGCAATGCAATCCGATTTAAACCAAATTCAGTGATGATATCACAAAGCTCTTTCTTACTCTATAATTTCACATATGCAGAGCCATTTATTTGGAGAGATTTAAAAATGCACATGCTAGTGATGGGAATTTGGGAAATCTGCAATCTTAATAGAAAGACTGAAACATAATTTTCAGGATTGCCAGCAATGATCCAGACCACAAAACAACTTATTCATTGTAGTAGGTGCCAGTCAGTATAGGCCAACCTTGACCATCATGAATCATTCTGTAGCCTTCAGAAATTAACATATCCTAGCATGACAATCTGGTTGGCTTGTTCTTAAAAGACAATTTTATATTTTGCCTTTAATAAAATACTTACATTTTTCTGGTGAGAAAACAAACAAATATGCTTCAGGTTTGTAGAAAATCAACATTTTCTCTATCATTTTAAATACTTGCCAAAATTGAATTACAAGGAAAACAAAGTCTTAATTTTAAAATATTGACAGTCAGTACTCTGTTGATATATTGAGGAATGTAGCTGTGCATGTAAACATACATCTACAAACAAAACACTGATACGAATTCGGTTCCTTTAATACGATGTTTGCTTTGGGGAAATGAGTGTATTTTGACAAATTTCAATCCATAAACTCAAACCTTCTATAATTTAAGGACATTTATGGTGGAAAGGTGGTCCAGGATCATCTACTGGGAGTAGTTAATGGTCTCCAGTTTCTGTCAGATCAAGCAGCTGGAATAACAATTTCATGAACGTGTCCCAATGTCATTCAGGCAATGAATCTAAAATCAGAGGGCATTTGCCACATAACATAGGTAATTCTAAGTGAAATAACAGCATCTTCAAGGGCAAGAACATTTCTGACATCTACTTAAGGGCCTAACCTCATGCTCTTTTGAGATTTTTAACCCAAAATAATAATCCACTTTTTCCTTCTCACTCTCAACCTATATATATAGTTGACAAAAAAATTACAGAGGATTTAGTTTTGCAATATTTGTTAACCAATGTTTTAATATATTAAGTAGAAATAAAGTCATTTTACATTATGAATATGATATATATTAATCATATATATATATATATTTTTTAAGAACAACTGGCCTGGGAAAACTGTGCGAAAAACATGCAATTAAATATCTACAACTGAATGTCCAGCCCATCAGAGAACCAAACTATACAACATCTTTCTGGTTTAACTTTTAGCTGCCGTTGGTTGTCTGATTCAGTATTCCCCATTCAGGGACATGCCTGCCTCCTTTGGGACATTTTCTGCCTGCTGATGACAAGGATGCTGTTCCAAAATGAAATTTGGAACCCAATTTTAAATTGAATCTCACCCTCCAGAGTAAACAATAGATGGAAGCTGCCTATTAAATCATCAACTTTTAATTAAATTCTTTGCAGCTGTAAGATCCCCATATTCAACAAGGTGATAAATGCATTGTATTTTAATTTAGTTGTTCTTTGTACTAAACTCATTGCATAAAAAGAGTGTGTGATATTTATCCAATTACCAAGAATGGTTTCACTATGACTTCTTGGTAACAGCATAGTGAAGTGTTGAAAACCACTGGAGTCAGTAACTTGAGGTCAAATCTTGGCTCCAGGGCATTCTAACTGTGACACTTTGGCCAAGTCAAATAACCTCTAGTTTCCAAGGAAGACTGAGTCACTGGCTCCATTCTCTCCCTACCCTTCCCTGTAGTTACACTATTGTCATAACCTAATTGATGATAGAGGATATTCTTGCTTTTGATTTGGTGCTTGACCGTGAGACTTGTTTTAGCCAAAGAACTGTGGATGGAGCAAAGTGTGCCATTTCTGAACCTAGGTCTTGAGAGGCCTTATGTGTTTCTGCTTACTCTCTTGCATTTTATCATCCTCAAGAGAAAAAACTTACTGCGGGTAGCAGCTTTTCTTTGCCTTAAGTCCCATGATCAATACATGTGAAGTTGAGCTGTTCCTACCCAATCTACCCCAGATGAACTATTTTAGCAGGCTTCCATGTACATGAGAGATAAATGCATATTTTCTGCCATTGAGGGACTGTGATTGTTTTTACACAGCATTATTGCCATAACGCTGAATTGATACAGTTTTTTTGTTTACTGGTGAGATGAGAATAAAGATTGCCTCAGTCATAGAGCTGTTGGAAAAATTAAACAGAACATTTATTCATTTAAGGGATATCAAATACTTGCTATCCACGGGACCCTTTGCTACATGCTTGGGGGATAAGACAGGTTAGATTCCTTCCCTCAGGAAGATCACATTTCAGATATAATGTGTATATTTTAATATGCATAACATGGTATAACATGCATTCATAACATGGTAAGCATAAAATAAATACTAAGATAAATAACAATATGTTAAAATATATATTATTAGTTAATGTTAGTAATTTTACTGCATGTTGAAGTAATGGGAATCACAAGTATAAAGGGGAACCACAGTATAGGACAAAAATAGAATAGCCAACAACTCTCTTTTTGGGCAAAAATTTCCAATAAGCCCCTTGCTCAGAGAGGGACAGTAAGTGAAGAAAACTGCAACAAGGCAAAATGTATGTCTTGAGCTTAGCAAATGTTACTCTACAGGTTACTGAAGACTGAGAAGCTCAAGAGGAAGTAAGCTGAATTTATTGACATCAACATTACATAGCATGATTTTATGTGTCAATTTGCTTAGCCATGAAATGCCTAGACATTTGGCTACCCATTATTATGGGTGTGTCTAAGAGGGTGTTTCTAGTAAGATTAACGTTTGGATCACTAAGCTGAGTAAAGCAGATTGCCCTCCCTATCATGGGTGGGCATCATCTAATCTACTGAAGGACTGATAGAACAGAAAGATGGAGTAAAGAAGAATTCATTCTCTCTGCTTGACTATCTTCAGGCTGGTGATACTGATCTCCCTGCCTTTGGACTTGGACTTGGACTTGGACTAGAACTTGCACCATTGGCTCTCCTGGGTCTCTAGCTTGCTGACTGCAGATAGTAGAACTTCTCAGCTTCCATAACTATGTAAGCCAATTAATTTCCTTAAATCTTTACTTCCTTATAATAAGTCTCCCTCTTTCTTCCTCTATCTATCTATCTAGCTAGCTATCTATCCATCCATCCAGCTACACACATATAAAGCACACATACACACATTCACACAAACACATCCTATTGGTTTTCCCTAGAAAATCCATACCAAGACATAGGACACATAGAAAATGCTTCTTTCTCTTTGACATTCTGTCAAACCATATTTAAACATTGCAAATCTATAAATAGATATTCTAAAACAGAGCAGAATAATCACAAAAGTTATCTCAAAGAAAATAGATGTCATACATTTCCTTTGCTACTGTTTATAATCCTTATGATAGAACATGCATGCAAAATGATAACCTATTTCTTTAATGATAGAATAATAATTTTGAAACGACACTAGAAAATCACTTAATGTCACAGTTGAAAGAAAAATCAGAATTATTCATCTATAATTTTACATGAGAGAATTTCCCCCAGGGGGTAAACTCTAATTTCCCAAGGTCATAGGCAATGTCAAAATTGAGATAATGGTAATAGTAAGACATACCATTTATTGGGTACTCAGTATGTACCTCCTACTATGTTTTATGTCCATTATTGCATTTGATAATTACTGAACAAGTGTGGGAGTTATGCATTATGATTACTCCTAGTTTTTTCAAATGAGGGAATAGTTTAGAAACGGTAAGAAACATCATGGGGGGCCCACAGACATGTGGTCAAATCAGGCTTAAAATCAAGTCACTTCACTTTAGAGGAATGTTTCTCAAACCTTAATGTGCACACATGTCACTTAAAGATTCTGTTAAAACACCTTCACCTCGCCTCAGAAAGTCTGATTTAATTTGTGCGGTAGTCCTCTAGCATCAAAAAGCCCCTTCCAGGTGATTCTAAATGCACAGCCCTAATTACAATCCCTACTCAGAGTGTGTATGGCTAAGTTTCTATCATGTCTCCCTTACCATTTAGAAAAAGCAATGAAAATTAGGCCATGACTCAATTTACAAAGTACATAACCTCCTTGATTTTAGTATGGAATTTGATTTTTAGCAATCAGGAAAAACTGGAAAAGAGGAGTAATATTTGTTGGGAGGGACAGTGTTATTTAAAAACATGTTACAATTAGGATACAGAGGGAAGCTCACTTGGGAAAACCAAATGCCAATGTGACAATATTATGAACCAAAATAATACCTGTAACACTAACAATGTTCTGGCTGTTTCAGACTAAGTTGTAATATTTCTCTTACTACAATGAAGATTGGCTTTATCTTCCCAATTAATTTCCTCCTTGTGATAGAATTAAACATCTAAGACCTTTGCCATGTGGATTTCCAGTACCTCCCAACAGAGTAGGCAAAGAATATGTCCTGCTTACTAATAATGTTGCCCTGGCATGTGATTTTTCTTTAGCCAATGAACTTTAGTGAATATGCGGATGCTGCCAAGACTTTAAGAAAACTTGCAGGGTTCAGACTGACCTTTTGTGCTTTTGCCATCAATTTTGAGATTTTATGTGCCACTGGCACCAGCATGAGAAACACATGCAGCAGACCTGAATCAAATTCCCAGCCCATTCCATACAAGTCCTGCAGAGCTACAGCTGATCCAAACTCTGAGTGAAAAATAAATGATTACTCTTATAAGGCACTACAGACTGGAGGGGTTTTCTTTCCTTCCTTCCTTCCTCCATCCCTCCCTCCCTCCCTCCCTCCCTCCCTCTCTTCCTTCCTTCCTTCCTTCCTTCCTTCTTTTCTTTCTTTCTCTCTCTTTCTTTCTCTTTCTCTCTCTTTCTTTCTTCCTTATTATTCATTATTATTTTAAAAAACTCAACTCTATGTAAACAAAAACATTATACATTACATGTTGATTATTTTCACTGACCAGCATATGAAATGTTCCATACCTTCCTAATGTTTCTAGAATCCTGGACGAATTCTAGCATAAGGCAGCCCTCTTACTATGAAAGTAAAAGAGGCCACTAGGATATGGTCATGTGATGGGTCTCAGCATTCAACCCATTTAGTAATATAAACCTCCTAGTAATCTTCAAAGGAGCAGAGATTGTGGCAAATCCCATTTCTAGCAGACCGCAGAGGACAGATGTAAGTGGTGGCATTTAATTCTGGTGATGGAAGTGGTACAAACTGTTGAGAATCATATACAAAGACAGTTGTAACATGGTGACTGCACTGGGCTGCTTGGGGGCCACTGTTTTGACTGGCCTCAGGCTGCCTCTCCTTTATTTTCTCCTGCTTGTTTTCTATGCCTCATTTCAAGTCTTCCTAGATCTCCTCTGAGCTGATGATTGTCTTTCAGTAAATATGACTCTTTCTTAAAAATACCAGGGCAGTGTTTCTCATTTTCAACTAAAATGTCTTCATGTCCTATTTGCTCATTTAATTGTTAAGTATTTATCTGGTACCTGCTATTTATCAGGCACTGTGCTAGACTCTAGAGATAAAAATAAGATTGAGGCTCAACTGTTCTCAAAGGAACTATCTATCTATACATATATTCACTGTAATTATGTTCTATAAAATCACTGCAAATCATGAATTCGTGAATACTGAATCTTGGACAAATATAGGGTTAGGTTCTTAGAAGCTTCTGGCCACAACATTTTCATCATCTGAACAACAAATAACCTTGTTTTATGTGTGTCTTATCTTATTATCAAATCTTTACCTAATACTGTTTATTCATTAACATTAAACTCATGGCTAATAGCACTATAACTTACGCCTGAACAAAGCTTATCTAGCACCTATGTTTTTCTCTGTAAGGCACAACACAGTTTTCTTGAGCTTGGGAACACTAGCAAGCACTTCAGCGCAACACTTGGGGCCCATTTTAAACAGTGAAATCACCAAGAAAAAAATCACAATAGTATGAAAAAGGGGCACTAAATACATTCTGAAAGGGACACCTGTTTACAGTATGAGAAACAGGAAGTTAGACTATTACCTTACTCTACTTCAGCTGGAAACATGCATGTTGGGTGACTCAAAAATTTGCCCTGTGTCTGCGCATGTCTGCAAGTGACCAATGAAATACAGGGAGTATATTGATTTGCAGGTAAAAATACATTTTAGGACATAGGTGAATTCACAAATATAGAATCCATGAATAAGAGGACCAACTACATACAGATAGATTAGAGATAGAGATAGAGGTATGCAGTTATGTGTGTATAAATAAACTAGGTATGATATGTTCTTAGCAGAGAAATGTAAGGTGTAAGGTGTGTAAGATGAAAAGTGTATAGGGAATGTGAGTACAGTGAAGAAAGGAAGGAAAGCACTGTGTGTAGTGGTCAGAATAAGGATGCCATCATCTCTGAGGTGTCCTTTGGAGATGAACAAGGGGTAGGCTGTTGAGTCAAAGGAAAAGCCTATGCAATGTCCGAAACACAACTTTGCATCACAAATCTTTCTGAGAATAATAGACAATGAAATAGGAAAAAGATAATCTGAGGGAGTGAGAAAGAAAAGATAAGCTGAGTTCTGAGAATAAATTTATGTCACACGGATGTGTATAGTTTATAGAGAAGGACGTGCTCAGATTTGAACTTTGTAAAGATAATGTTCACAATAATGTGGTGGTTGGAATCCCAGGGAATGAGGCTGGGGATGGGAATTCCAGATGGAAGTAACTTGGGAAAAATAGGTTAGTGGCATGAAGCTGAACTAAGACTATGACAATGGAAGTAGGCAAAAAATTTGAATCCACAGGATTTAAGGAGAAATTAACTATTATAAATTGGGAAGAAGAAAAGATTAGGTGATAATTGAATTTAGTTTTTACTTACTTTCCTAGAGCCTGGGCACACAATGGATAGACCATTTTGTTAGCAAAAAACACACGCCTGGCTTTGTACATGCTGAGAGGGAAATAATGATGAGATGAGCAAGTAAAATATTTTAATCATCAGGAAAAGTACAAAAAAAAAGAAATATTGTTCAGTATAATTTTCGCATCATTTGTTTCCTTTATTATCTGAAACAAGAACAATGAAAATATATTTAATAAATGCTAGTTTGATGATAAATTTGTTATAAGAATTCCCATAATTCTTATAACTGAGTTATGAGTTATGAGATCAGCTTCTCAATGTCAAAAACTATTTTTGCTTTATTAAACAGTAGCAGCTATGTGTGAGTGTGTGTATATCAAAAATGGAATGAAAACAAATACTTGAAAAATAATTTGTATGCCTATAAGTTTTATTGTTTATCCAGTTTATAGATAAACATTATCATCCTTTTGATTTCTAGATCCACAGCTGCCAGGTAATCAAACATGTATGTGAGTGACATACATATGATGTGGCACTATAAAATCTATGCTTGATCACATCATATCAGTGGTTTCCAATAAGGATCCAATAGTAATTCCAAGTGGAAAGTCTTGTATACATACTTCTTATTTTAGACTTAAAGAAATTTTAAGAACAATTACAACCTAATTAAAATCATATAAACAGCACAGTCCTTAGGTACGTCACCATTCAAACTATGTTTTAAGGGCCTACCAAATTATTAATTATGCCTTTGCTATCTGATGGCTTCTCTTAGCCTGCCATTTCCGGTTTTAAATAACAACTTAAGCATAAGAAAGTACAAATAAAACAAATATAAATGTCAAACCCAACCTGTAGACAAGCAGGCAAGTATTATCACATAAACTCAATGGATTTTCTTTCTGTTGTTGTCATTCACAGAGACGGTGAATTCTATACTATGGTTATCTCTCACAAATCCAAATTTGCTCAAGCCACTTAAAGGGAGTGTGTCCTGTGACTGCTTATTGGTATGCAAAAATGGAACTCTAGAAGGTTCAAATTATCAAATCATCAGTACCAATGCTACTTAGTAGACAGCTCATTCCTGGGGCTTCTGCATCTAAAAGCTGAGGCAGAGGTTAGGCTGTGATATACTCTGCAGCATTCTTTCATTTGCTATTGATTCAGTAAATATTTACCAAGGGTTCCTGTGTGTCTGGTGAGGTTCTAGGAGCTTGGAAATATGCCAATGGACAAAAGAAACAAGTTTCTGCCTTGAGGACCTTACATTCTACAGGTAAAGCAGACAATACCTAGTAAACGTAATGCTAACTAAATCATATAATACGTTAGAAGGTGATAAGTCCTATGGGGGGAAAAGCGAGTAGAGCAGAGTAAGAGAGTTAGGAGTGCTGGAAGATAGGTTGCAAATATTATATCTGGTAGTCAGGGGAAGCCTCTTTGAGAATAAAATGTCTAAGCCAAAATGAAAACAGGAAGCATTAGTCATAGCAGTATCTAAGAACAGAACATTCTAGAAAAGGGAAGAGTTAGAGCAAAGGTCCTAAGGCAGGGTAACCCTAAGCATTCAAGAAACAGTAAGGTGAGTATAACAGGAGCAAAGTGAAAGGAGAAGGAGACTAGCACAGTGGAGGTTAGAAAAGTGCTTGGGGGCCTGATCAAATGACACTTTGTAGATCACTGAAAGGATTTTGACTTCGACACAGAATGAAATGCCATGCCACTGAAAGGTTCTGAGCAGAGGAGAGATATAACATGACATCATTTAGAAAAATAACCTCAGCTGCTGCACAGAGAACAGACTCCAGAGGAACAAGGGTAGAAGTCAGAAAACCTGAGGTTATTGTGATAAACTTTTAACTACTGACTAAAAAGCTTTAACCACTTTTCATTAAAACATAAAATGATTACATTCTGCCAATTGATGAAAAAAGAAAGATTGTAAGTAACTATCAATGGTGAAGACCCTGTTTTTCTTCAAAGCCTGGGGAGACTCCACACATGTAAACAAATTAAAGGCATGGAAGATGCTGTGGCTTCAGGGAGGAGTTAAGTGGAGACTGATTATAAAAAGAGTCAATTTCAAGGTTTCAAGGTGTCCCTCTACCGAGATTTAGTGAGATAAAATTGTTCCAGTTTAAGCTGAAAAATGTACTCATTTAGCATAAGTATATGATTACAAAACATTTGCCACAATAAATATAATTAATATCCACCATGTCACATACTTAAAATTGTTTTCCCTGTGATGAGGACTTTTAAGATTTATTCTCTCACAGCAACTTTCAAATATACTATACAGTATTGTTAACTATAGTCACCATGCTGTCTGTTAGAGCCCCAGAATTTATTTATCTTATAACTGGAAGTTTGTACCTTTTGACCCCCTTCATTCATTCCTCTCACCTCCACCCTGCCACCCTCTGCCTCTGGTAACCACCAGCCTGTTCTCTGTTTCTATGAGTTAGCTTTTTTTTTTTTTTAGATTCCACATAAATGGGATCATATAATGTTTATCTTTCTCTTGTTTCACTTAGCATAGTGCCCTCAAGGTCCATTCATGTTGTCACAAATGGCAGGATTTCCTTCAGTTTTTATGGCTGATGGTCTTGACCAAAAATTAAGAATAGAAGCTTTTAAGGTATAAGTTCCTTGTAAGCACTGTCCCAAAGATGTTACTACTAATTAGGCATCTTACACCTTTTCCAAAATTATCTTGGTTAACCACATGGTATTTGTTTGTTAGTCTTTTGGTTTCTTTATCAGTCAGTGAATTTCCTAAGTGAAATTGTGGTAAAGCCCCTATATATATATATATTTTTTTTTTTTTTCAGTTCAGTGAGCATTTAAGCTTATTAATACTTATTGGCATTGTAAAACTAGTTTTTCATCACTCAGAACCACCCCAGGAGGAGTTGAAAATTGGATGTACTTTTTAATTCTCTTTGGAGTCCAAATCTAAATCCTCTTTTCTCCCAGGCTCTGAAGTGGAAGTTAATGATCTCAGTCAGATAAGTAACCCTCCCTCTGTTCCCCTTTTGTGCCTGTATTCAGCGAAATAATTTAAAAGGGGCCACTCTAAACCACCTTGCTCTACCACATTCATATTTAATTAATGTACAGTAGGAAGTAATGCTCCCAACAGACTCATTCATCTATTATCCTTAAGTGCTTGGTTGTGATTTTTTTTTTTCTCGTGGTCACTGCACTTCTTCCCATCTTTAACCTCAGATTTACTATGGTGATCACCACTGGCTGGCTGACCCTTGGGGAGAGCCATCCCGGTCTATGTATCTCACAGTAAAGCTTGTTTTTGAGGAATATGGCCTGGCACAGAATATACCCATAGTGATTTTGCCCCCTTCAATGGTGATTTCTATTGCATTTTATGCCTCTGTAGGCTCTAATTGTCCCAGAAGAAAAGGACTAAATGAATCAGCATGTGTGCTGTCTTTTGAGCCAACACTTAATGAAGAGCTTTGAAATTCCCAGGTGTAAAGCACCGTGAAAGTGGTAACCGTTATTATCTTCCTAATAAATGACTTTCCCATTTTCTTTCCCTTGTGACATTTTCCCTCATTTTCCCTCTTCTTGTGGATTTAATTTTTAAATGAACAAGAATGTCTGTTATAAACTTGTTGTTTTTTTTAACAAATAGAGAAACACTTGAGTAAACTGCTTATATCAACTGTATTTTAGAAGATATACAGAATATTGTGTTCTCTCTGTTTTTTCTTTCTTTCCCTCTTTCTTTCTTACCACAGTACTTAGTTTTCTTCTCAAGTTTATGCCAGGCTATTGACAGTTATATTAATAGAAATCTTCCCTCAGAGAGTTTGAAGATACGTTTTTCTTGAACATATGATCATAAACTATTCAAAAACTGAGTGTTTATATAATGTTCTGTGTTTTATAAATCCACATAAAAACAGCAATTAAAAGCAGGACATAGACAAATGTGTTGGAGAGTAAAGATAACCAATTCAGGATAGTTTTATTTTCCTAAAAAGTAGTTAAAATTAGGTGAAGAAATCTATTTGAAATTAGGTACTTGTCTTAATTTGTAACACAAATGAGTCAGATATATTTGGTATTATGCAAACACAGTGGGTGGTATATGTAAAATACTATATGTAAATAGGTACTATACATAAAATGTTATCATTTGTAATGAAAGCTATTATATCTCAGATCTATTTTTTTTTCAAATTCTACCAAATATGATATGGAAGAAAACATTTCAGCAAACATTTAACGATGTTTTTATATTACTGCATGCCTATTTTTTCTAGTTAACTTTTTTTTCTCTACAAGGTATAATGAAAATTGAAAGCACACTAAGAATCTAGTAGAAAAAACTGAAACCAGAACAAGAACCCAGGTAAACAACAGATAATCAAAAAGTTTGACTGAGAAACCCTTCTTGAGAAGGTGGTCTCTAAATTAGAAAGGAAAGTTTGAAAGAAAAACTTCATGGGCAGAACAAGGGCTGTTTTACATCCTGAAACTATGGCGATCCATTGTGGGTAAATCTTTCTAAATATTTCTAAATCATCACTTTGCCATGGTTGAAAAGATCTACTCAGAGATGAAACAGAGCTCTGAACTTTTTTCCCCACAACTTCCTTATTTTATGGGTGATTCCACATTTTAATCAATCACCTAGGAAGACATTTCGATCTCAGTTGAATTTTTCATAGTTCTATGTGTTCTATACTTAAATCCTCACCTATCCAGATTTTTCCCCCCTCTAGCATTAGTTTTCTAAGTAACTGCTTAAAAAAAAAATGGTGGCCAGAATCAAGACATACTAGAGCAACACTATAATTTCTTGTCTATCTTAAATATATGCTACCTGATCTTACCCATGTTATCTTGTACCTAAAGTCCTATCTGTAAATGGCCCCTCATCAAAAACTTGCAGTCACTTCCCATTTTATTCCCATCTGACCTCCTTGTCAGCAGCTTTGATATTTTCCGGATGCCCAACCTCTCTCCCCTACTTGCAGACTTCCTCTGTTCTTGCTCCATTTTGTTACTAGTCCTTGTGCCACATTCCTCCATTCTGAGATCTTTAAGCACTTCCACCTGAACATTCTTTTGGAAGCAGAGGAATAAAGTATGGAAGTAAAAAGGGAACACAGAATAGTTGCTTAGAGTTTGAAGTTTTGAATAACGCTGTGTCTGAAGCTGGGTTCTAGTATCACTAGCTATCTGACTGTGTAAAGGTTTATTGATTCCTTTATAACTCACTTTCTTACCTGCCAGTCAAACAGATAAAATAATAGTACTATCTCATGTTTCTTGGGCAATTAGATGAGACAACTATTGTAAAATCCCTGGAGCTATTCAATAAATTAGTATTGATGTTATTACTGTTAGTGGTGGTAGTAGTAGCTGTATTAAGTACTTTCCAAGATGAACTTCTCAATTACTTCAAGGAAAATATATCCCAACAATGAACATCTTCAAAGCTCTCTTTGACTGAGAAGATGATAAGCATAGAGTCTCCTGGTGGTCATTATTAATATTTATCAACTTTCAAATAGATGGATTTTCTGCACTGTTAATTTCTACCTATGTTTTCTTAAAGGTGACATTTGCTTTAGAAACAGAGGATTAAAATAGTTTTGGAATAATTACCATATATTAAATAAAATTGAAACTATTCAAACTAACTCTTTTTCACTGAAGAGTAACATATTTCATTTCCTAAACATTCTAGAGTGGTGTGTTTGATTTTGTCAGAACCTCTCCCCATTAACATGCACACCACGGGATTCTGATCTTGGAAGTGATTGCTCACACTTGGTTCACAGAAGCAGATATTTAAACCCTAATCCAGTAAGCGTGACATGCTTAGCTTCACAAATGTCTCAAAGCCTAGAATCTCCCCTGATTTCTTCACTGACAGAATAGAGAAAGAAGGAAATAAGAGTGAATTTTTTGTGGACCCATTTGATGTCTGGATAGACATTATTGGGAGGCGTGACAGACATACAGTCAATACAGTCACATGGAAGTTGGAGTTAAGGCAGATCCTACTTTTCACTTCCTTTACCTAACAGAAATTGTAGTGTACGAATAAATACAGCAAGTATTAGTGAAAAAGATGAGATATTAATGCTATCATTCTACCCAGACTATGATAAAGCTTTAGTGCATCTTTGGGTAGAGATCTGAGGGAATAGTTAAAATGATAAGCAATTAGTAGATACAGTGAACCATAAACCCCAGTCCAATGGAATATACAGCTGCTACCATTTTTGTACAGAGTTCTCAAATTAAGGAAAGAGAAATTTATTATATTTTCATACATTTTTGAATGGTCTTTTACAGAATTTCAAGTAAAAAATAAGTATACCAAAGCATCCATGCTTCAAAAAAGGTAAGAACTGTGCCTTTTTCCCTTGCTCATTTTAGGAAGGTATCAAGAACAAGAGACCTTTAATAATCAATATTTGGTGATGATCATGAAACCACAGTATAAGACAAAGCAAAGTAGTAACTCTTATGAGAAATATTCTGACTAGGGTCGGAGTGGAGGATTAACAATATGGTGGCATAGCATGCAATTAATTCTTCATGATAACAACAGTATTAATGCTGACATTAATAAGCCAAATATTGCTATGTATGGGCTTGACCACTGTCGCTATACTGGGATGATATGGTCTATGAAATGTTTGCTATTGTTTTGAAATGGGATAATAGCATACATTTAAATGATGCTCTCATCAAAATTGTACTGTACTACAGTGACCTATTTTTATTCTTTTAATAAGATTTTACATATTTTATTGAAAAACTGAATGCTTTCATTTTAGTGGCATGAATGAGAGTGCAAGATTCAGTGCTTTCGCTGTTAACATGAAGATTTTAATCTATAGGGACCTCTTTAACTCAGCCTAGGACACTTAGAAATCATGAAATGAACCAGTGTTTTTTACAACATCCACACCTAATTTTCTCCTTCCAGGAAGTGAGATAAAAACAACAACAACAACAACAAGATTGTGGGTACACAGTGTGTATACAAACAGTTTCCTCTGTGTTCATGGTAGTCCTGATAATCAGCCATGACATTCTTTACCTCTGAATAGGACCTTGATCTCAGAATTAGTCTCATATTTGCATTCAGGGAGCCACTACTAACCAATTCACTGGAGGTAGCATGCTGAATAAAATCTACTTTCCACCCTTGGCTACACAGAGGAATGGAGAAAAACATTTACCAAGAAAGATGTTTAAACATCTTATATGTTTCATTCTAAAGTTACACTAAATACTAGATGCATGATTCTGCTCTAACCATCACTGGAAGTTCTAAATAAATATAACCTTTATTTTTGAAGGGGAAAAGGATTCTATAAAGTCAACAAAACTGATGCTTCCTCTCCTTTTTGCATTACTGTAACCAATCAAATTAACATTCACATGCATACATCGTATGAACTAATTTCAAAGTAAATGCTTACACATTTTATATCTGCTTAAACACATTGAGAAGCTGACTAAAATCACTCAATATGAGGAGTTAATTTTAGTGCTTCAAAATGCCCAATCCCTAGGTAAATAACAATTCTTAAAGATAGTTAAAAATGGCAAAAATCTTATACCTTTGGAATTAAAAAACAGAAAACATGGATAAATGCCAACAGTGCCAGGCCAGATGCAACTGACAAAACAAGGTGTGTGCTACATGGTAAGTGTAGTACACAATTGAAACAATGTAAATGAAGAAATAATAATAGTTATGAAGGAGAATTATGAGCCTGCCAAGAGTGTGGCCCTCAAATATCAAAAGATACAGTCAGGTTTTTATTCTTGATGCTTGAGCAATTTAGAGTAATTAGGGGATGAGCACTATGTATAAAATTGAATGCATGATTATCTTCTTCACTTGACAAAAACAATTTATTAATGACTTCCAGATATCTCTCTGTTTTGGGATTGCTGACCTCTTATGACTGGGAAATGTTCTTCTGTCCAGCGGACCTCAAGAGCATGACATAACCTTTGCTAAAATATACGTAACCTCCAAAGATAACAATAAAATTTTTAACTGGATGAGAATACTAATAAAAAAAAAAAACCCTTTTAAACATTGATCCCTCTATAGAAGAGTTCTAATTAATGATTAAAAGGACCACTCTATTTAATTCCCTGAAGACCACTCAACCAGGAAACTCTAACCTTTTCTAGAAGGACAAGTACAGTAAAAGGCAATTCAAATGAACATTGCCTTCTGTTTGTACCACTTAATAGTAGTTTGATGTTGGGTAGATTACTTAACCCTTCTCAGGGTTATGTATCATTTCCTCATGTAACATGGACAACCTTACATTCTGGGGGCCAAATGGCTTATTTTATGGAAAGTGACTTGCACAAAGTAGTTTAGCAAATGCTGGTTCCATAATCACCCCAGTCATGGTTTACAGATGAAATTAAACCTATTTCTTGCTAGAAGTAGTTAACTTCAGCCCCGTAGCTTCTTTGTATATTATATTCTTCACTATCTTTCAGTGCAGGTCAAGAATCCAGAGCTGAAAACTACAGGGAGATAGATGTCAACTCTCTCTAAGAAAGAAATCTGTAGTTGCATCATCTTAAAATTGATGAGCTTTAGTTTGTAGTGAGTTTCCAAAAATGAAGCAAAAACTTTAAGACATTTTGGTGGGGATCTTTTTGAGGGCTACTGCTGTAAAGCAATTCCTAATACATCCCAGCACATCAATTCTTTAGGTTAGTTACCTGTGATTCCCTTCCTTCCCCAATTACCTACTGTATTACTTTTCAATTGTTGCATAACAAATAACCATAAGCTTAAGTGGCTTAAAACAAAAGACATTTATTATCTCAAAGCTTTCATAGGTTAGAAGTCCAGCTTGGTTTAACTGGATTCTCTGCTTAGGGCCTAATAAGGCCGAAATCAAGGTGTCATCTGGCTGGGCTCTTACCTGGAGGCTCTGTGGAAGAAGCCACTTCCAGGCTTACTCATGTTATCAGTAGGACTCAGCTCCTAGAGGTTGCAGGACTGAAGACCCCATTTATTGGGTCTTGGCCTGCAGCTGCTTTCATCTTTTAGAAATTGCTGGATTTCTCATCACACAGGCTTCTCCATCTTCAAAGCCAGTAACAGTGTGCAAATCCTTCAAGTGCTCCCAGTCTCTTTGATTTCCTTCTCTGGTGCTAGTCAGAGACAACTCCCTGCTTCTAAAGGGCTGACCTGACTGGGTCAGGACTGTTCTGATAATCTTAAAATCAGCGCACTTGGATTAATATTTAAAATCCCTCACAGCAATATTAGGTTACTAGTGTTTTTCTGAATAGTTACTGGGTGGGAGTCGAGGAAAACCATCTCTAGAATTCTGCCTACCATAAGTGCAAAATCCTACATCAAACTTTGTTGTTCAATATTTCATTTAAGACAATGCCACCAACCACACAGAGTAATCTATTTGCATTTTGTATTTGCTTATAAGTATCCTATACCATTTCTTCATGGTTCTTGTCTCTGTTTGTAATTATGTGTTTAATTTTGTAATTACTTAACTTAGAAAATTATATACTCATTTGACTAAGACCATGTCCATTTTTTTTCTCACCAGTATATCCTCAATGCCTAGCATATTGATTGACCTGTGATAGGTGTTTAGTATACTTTCTCTAAAAAGGAGACTAAATAAATAAGCATATAAATAAAGATAGGATATTTCTGTTACTATATCTGGACAGAAAAGTCCTTCTTTGTAGCCAACTGGCTTTAGGAAGGCAGATGCATCTCTGCATCTCTTAAAGAGTTAGGCTATCTTTCATCTCAAGGGTTTTTGGACAGGCTGTTTACTTAGTGTCTGGTAGTTGTATGGGAATGCTTTGTGATACCTTGTCCTTATTCTGGGTTCTGTGTGACAGCCAGCATCTTTCAGAGGCCCTTAGTAAAGGATACCTCCACTCTGTAGACCTACCTGGCTCTTTCTCTGCAGTGTCTCCATGTATCTGCTCAGATGCTTCAATGATCCCCGCATTTCTAGGCTGAAGGAAGAAGGGAGATAGTGGGTAAATTTTCTTGTACCACCTTTGCCTCTTTTACTGAAAACTCTAGCCAAATGTGTCTTGGGAGAGAGCAGGTGATTTCTGCACATGAGCATATGACACTTATGTGATAAAATTTCAGAATAACAGTTGAATACCAAATCAAAGGCATCAAGTACATCTCTGTGAATCTCCTTTATTAGTAAAAGTGAGTTTTTGAGGCAACCACTTAGGCATTTTTCCTGCTTACTGCCTGTTTTATTGTTCTTGGTGTTAAATAAACACTGAGCTATTAGAATCTACCAGGAAAGACCACATGCACTTTGGGAGTTGGCTTCTAACATAAGGAATATTTTCTAATTTCCCCTACCTTCTTGCTGACTTCTCTCCACTCAAGTTTGGACATAGTTACCAATTCCTGGAGAAAGCTGTCCCTGATATCCCAAGACTGGGCTACTTACTTTGCTCTCATGCATCCCTAATATAAGGATTTTTTCCTATAAAGCAACTTTAATGGCTTATTTAATTATATATCTTTTCTAACATACTGTAAGCACCCTTCCTGGGGACTGGAATAATGATAAAAAAAAATAGTAAACACTAAACACAACTTGTTGAAAGGATAAAGAACTAGTCTGAGGTTCAGAATAATGGAAGAATGCCTTTGGCATTCCTATTTGTTATTTTCTATGCTACACGTAACAGGATCTGGATAAACTGTTATTTATAGTGCTAATGCTGATTGCGTGTTTTTCAACTGTAGCTTCTCCAGATGTCTGTCTTTAAAATGACAATAATACCACTTCACACCCACTAGTATTGCTATTATAAAAACAACAACAACAACAAATCCCCCTCAAAATGCAAAATAACAAGTGTTGGAAAGGATGTGACGAAACTGGGAACCGTGTATATTTCTTGTGGGAATATAAAATGGCATACACTCTGTGTAGTGGGATAGTTTCCCAAAAAATTAAAAATAACGTTACCATATGACCCAGCAAATCACTTCTGTGTATACAACCAAAATAATGGAAAGCAGGGACTCAAATGGATATTTGTACACCCATGTTCACTGGAGCATTATTCAAAAAAGCGAAAAGGCAGAAGCTATCCAAGTGCCCACTGATGGGTGAATGGATAAACAAAATGTGCATACACACAATAGAATATTACTTAGCCTTAAAAAGAAAGGAAATTCTGATATACGGCACAACATGGATGTACCTTGAGGACATTATGGTAAACAAAATCAGCCACTTACTAAAGGACAAGTAATGTATGATTCTACTCACATGAAGTACCTAGAGTAGTCACATTCATAGCGACAGAAATTAGAATGGTGATTGCCAAAGGTGAGAGGAGAGGAGAAATGGGAAGTTATTGATTAATGGGTACAGAATTTCAGTTTGGAAACATGAATAAGCTCTGGAGTTGAATGCCAGTCATGATCACCCAACAATTTCAATGTAGTTAGTGGTGCTGAAGGGTACACTTAAAATTTGTTAAAATGGTAAAATGTATGTTATGTATATTTCTCCACAATTAAAAAGTTTTAAAAATGTATCACAAAAAGGACAATAATAATGAATAGAATGTCACTAAAATTTCAGCTCTTTCAAGTGACTCAGGCTATTTGAAGGAAGGTACTACCTATAGGTATCCATTCCTAGCACTGAACTTGGCTGGATTCTCTGTATGTTTATAACATAATAAATAACAATAATATGATCAATTTATTAGTAAAATTGACGCAAGATACTGAGATGCCTTGAACTCATCTTTGATGAGGTTATTGTACAAATAGGCATTGCAGAAATTGTTGTGGAATGAAATTACAGAGAAGCAGATCGGGAAAGTCACAGAGTTTCTAAATCAGCTCTCTCATCACTACCCTGCATATTCATATATTCATTAAGTGTTCTCCACATTGTTGGTAATATCTCAGTGCTGACATCCTATCATTAGATTGCTCAAGATGAAAAGCTTAATAACACTGAAATGTGAAGTTTAAGTTTCTTGATTTTCCACATGAAATAATTCCCTGAGTTATTTAAACATAAGCCAAGACAGTCTAGGGAATTATTTGAAATAAATATTGAGAAAGAGAATTCATTTAAATGGAATTAATCCTCCCAGCAATGGATAGCAACAAGATATTTAATCACCGCATATCCAGTTAAATCACATTCAGAAACTGCTGGAAATGGAGACTAGACAACTTCCTTAATTTAGAGGACAGTGTAATACTTAAGGCTTTAATCCCCTTATGATAGATACTTGTCTTAGGACTTTGGCACAGTTTTCATGATAAAACCCTTGCTCTTATTAATATACTTTACACACGAGTCAGTAAATGTCATCTGTAAATCAACTAAATTCACTACAAACTGTCCTCTAGTCTTCTATTCTTGAGGAAACATGAGTACTGACATTTTTATACCTGACGTGACTATTTTTTGGTTTATCTGTTGCTTAGAAACCTATTTTCTAAGATACTTAAAAAAAAAAAAAACTAGGAGTAGGCCCTTTATCATTCAAGATCAGAGATGCTCTTAGTGTAATTTCTGTATGTTTGTTTTGAGCGCTGAAGAAGAAGAAAAAAGAGCATATCATACGGCAGTCAGACTAGCATACAGAAACCATATGGCTTCGGTTCTTAAACTAAATGAAATGGGAATAGTAAATTTTTATCTGACATATGTCATGTAAAAGTCACAAAGCATTCTCCATCAATAGCTCAGAAAATTAAATTAAAATCATGTATTTTATCCCCATTTCAGGAGAAAATAATAGCCTCAGTAGTGAAACAAAGTCCACGAACAGATTTTCATTTAAATACCTCGGTGTATAAAAATAAAAATCAGGGAAATAATACAATTTATTATATGATTTGTCATCAAAAATGCTATAGTAAAGCTTATATACATTCCCATGACTTAATAAATCTTTACTGTAAGCAACTTATAGAATTAAAACTCCTCTGTGAAAAGAGTACAGTAATTTATTGCATCCTGTAATACCCACATATGCTGAATATAAGTTACCTTTAAATAATCTATAGTCTCTAATGCATTTTAGAAAAGCAAAAAGAAAAAACTACTTATTCCTAGAGATCAAGTTGGCAAATATAACTGTAAATACATTTTATTCCTTGGGAACATATCTTTAAAGAAAATATAAACAAAGCTACAGCCTGACAAAGTGCATACTGGGTTATTTAACTAAGTAACCCACATACTTTTCAATAAACATAGCAGGATTTGCCAGACTACTTCAGAGACTCTTGCTTGTAGTCACCTTTGCATTTGGCTACTGACTACCCTTCAAGAGCACATAAAGAAGAGCTTTTATTTTAGTTTTAATTTATGAAACCGTAGACACCCAAGAGTATTTATGGAATAGTTGTTTTCTTTGGGCTGTGATTCATAAAAGTCACTTTACCTAGTGATTTATTTTCAAAATAAAATCAGTATTATTGTTTTAGTTTTATTGTAAAACACAATATGCTTATAGAAGTTAGAACAAATCAGAAGTATAAGGGAAAATGTGAAAATCATTTGTATTCACAATTCAGAGATCACCACTAATATTAACATTTTGGGGCATATCCTTCCAATCTTACTTCTATGCATAACTGCAAAAATATATGTGCATATAACACACATTTACTTCAACAAGGATGGGATTGTATAACAGCCGTGGCTTTGTACTTTATTTTTCTAACCTTTATATTTTTGGCATAATCCATGTCAATAAAAGACCTATGTCAAATTGTCAATTAGCTGCTTAATATTCCATTATAGGAATTATATTATTATTCAATGATTAATTATATAATTATTTCAATGATTAAAATATATGCTATCCATGATATATTTTATAGCAATACATAATATGTTATTTATTATGATCTATAATTATTTAATCATGATTTATTTAAGCAATAACCCACTGATAGATATTTATTTTGTTTTTCATTTAATAAAATACAATTGTAGAGGAAATATTTTTATCCATGTCTTTTAGAAACTGAAAGAGCAAGTAAAATAAAAAGAACACACACATAAGATTGTATATATAATATATGTATGAGATTATATAATGATTTAGATAATAGAATCAATCTTGGTATTTTACATCCATGAACACACACACAAATACATGCTCAAGTTGTTATTCCTTATAGGCAATGCATATTCCTAGTTTATGCCCATCAAACAATAGAAAATAAGTTAATAATGAAAATAAGTCATGTATTTGGCCACAAAGAAAACTCCTCAAAATAGAAATTTTGTAAGAATAATTTTGCTCATACATCTTCTACAAAATTAGCAATCTAAAACAGAATTAAATAACCCTCATTTCAAAGAACAAACAAAAATGCAAGTAGTGCTCTGTGCACACTCAGAATCAAAATACTCATATCAAAATCTATACAGGCAGAAATAGCTGTCCTTTGAGAAAAATATATAGTTCTAAAATGCTTTTATCATTAAAAAAGATAATTAAATAGTTATCTAAAAGAACTGATTTTTCGTGATTTCTTCTTAGATAACAAAATGCAAACTTAACTTTTCAGATACAACATTGTACCTTCACACATCCTACATAGAACTTTATACTTTCTTTGTATTTTTCCCTTTCCCCGTCTCTTTTCACACATCTCAGTTTCCGCTTCCTGTCTCAGTACTTACCAGGAAAATCAATTTCCAGCACTAATATTACATTTCTGATTTCCATACTCTAGCATTCTTTGTGGGATTGTTGTCATATCTTACATCTAAATACATTATAAACCTCATTTGTAGTGTTATTTTTATGAGAAACTTTTAAAAACGAATTTAAATTTTATTTAAATTTCAAAGCTTATTTTTTAAAGATAAATTACGAGATAAAAAATATAACCTATAATATTTACCCACTTATTTATATTTATGATCCTTGTCATTCCTTGTTTACATATGGTCTATCCTATTTCTTTGAGTATTTATATTACACTTTTTTTCCTTGTTGCTTTTTCAGTTTAGGGAAGACCATGGACTATTGAGTAAAACAATTGTCAGAAAACAATAACTACAACTTAGAGGCACATGCTAGATTACTTCATTTCTCTGACTGGAGAAGCCATTTTTGAGATAATATAGAGGGAGGGTTTTAAGCATAGACAAAGCTGGGTTTGATTCCTGGCATGACCATTTACTTGCAGTTGGCTTTCAAGCTAATTACGATTCCTTTTAGGACTCATTTCTCGTATCTGCTCTGGTAGCCAGAATAACTGCTTCTCTAAGATGTCTGTGTACTAATCTTCAGAGCCTGTGCACCTTAGGTTCCCTGGCTGAGGGGAATTAAGGTGGCAGATGGAATTAAGATTGCTAATCTGTTGATGACGACATAAAGAGACTATCCTGGATCAACTGGGCAGACCAAATGTAAGCACAAGGATCCTTAAAAAAGTTAAGTTATAGGAAGATGTGACTTTGGGGAACCAAAGAGCTAGCAGCTTGAGAAGGACTCAGACTGATGTTACTAGCTTTGAAACGGAGGAAGAGGTGCCAGAAGCCAAGAAGTGCAGGCAACCTCTAAAAGCTGGAAAGGCAAGAAACAGATTTTCCTCAAGAATCTCCAAAAAAGGAACACAGCCCTACTGATGCCTTGATTTTAAGTGATGCTCATTTCAGATTTCTGACCTTCAAAACTGTAAGATAAATATGTCTTGTTTTAAGCCATTAAGTTTGTAGTAACTTATTACAGCAGCAGTATGTAACCAATGTGTCAGCTAATTCAGCATATTAAGAGTATGTTTGTAATGTTCACAGCAGCATCATTTACAACTGCCAAGATATGGAAGCAACCTAAGTGTCCATCAACAAATGGATACATTAAGAAGATGTGATATATATATATAGATAGATAGATATAGATAGATATAGATAGATAGATAGATATAGAATGGGACACTACTAAGCCATCAAAAGTAATGACATTTTGCCATTTGTCTCAATATGAATGGATTTGGAGGGTATTATGCTAAGTGAAATAAGTCAGACAGAGAAAGACAAATACTGTATGATATCACTTATATGTGGAATCTAAAACAAGACAACAAACTAGTAAATATAACAAAAAAGAAACAGACTCAAAGGTATAGAGAACAAACTAGTGCTTACCAGTAGGGGGAGGGGCATTATAGGGGTAGAAGATTAAGAGGTACAAATTATTATGTATAGAATAAGCTACAAGGATATATTATACAACACAGAGAATATAGACAAAATTTTGTAATAACTATAAATGGAGTATATAACTTTTAAATGTTTTTAATTATTATCTGTATAATACTGTATATCAACTATACTTCAAAAAAAAAAAAAAAACCTGGCAAAGAAAAGAAGAGTATGGCTCTTATGAGGATTAAGTGACATGATGTGTGTGAAATGCTTAGCCCAATGTCTTACACAGGGCAAGAAATCAATAAATTTTAGTTGTTATTAATCTAATTATTCTGTAACTAGTAATACATTTTTATTATAATACTGACAAAACACTGGCTGAACTACATTCCACTAAAGACAGTTAAGAATGCTTGAATCCACTGGTATGTGATATTCCAGGGAATGATTGAAAATCTTAATATTTATGGTAGGCAGGATATAAACTGTGATAAGTATTAACATTTAGAGAAAACAGAAACCACAGGAGAGTCCCAGTATCCTTTTTATCCTACTGAGCACTTTAATGAATATATTTAAATACTTGGAATAAATCTCTATGTTTATTTCAACAAAACTTGATAGCATCAAAATTCCTAAGGGTTTAAGATACTTAGAATTTCCATTTTCATGAATAGCCTCACTTTACAGACAAGTGAATATCTCTAATCTCCACAGGTTGAATTTTGATGGAAATCATTTTCGATAGCTCCTTTTCCCCCAATCCTAAAGACGAGTGAAATCAATTTTAACAAAGAATTTTATTCCAAATGATCTCTTTCGTCTACAGTTTCAAAAGTCATTATTCCTTGATACAGATAAGGTTCTAAATTGTTCTGAAGTAGAACATCTTTAATGATATTTATTGTATTCATTTATACAAAAGAGTATTAATATACTCAGATTCCATCCTTAGCTTTTCGTTTCTGCTTTCTTAGATGCATGAGTCAATATTTTAAGCTTAAAATAGTGCTTTGTTCTGGTTTTAGAATCAGGCAAGAGTTCTGACCCCTAAGCTTATATTTTACATTTCTTCAATAACTCTCCTCCTTAGAAACACTTTTTAAGATATTTTTATGCTCCTGTTGCTGGGTGATAGCTTCTCTATTGCTCTTCTCCATTAAAAACCTGCATTAAGCACCACTCTGAAAGCCCCACAACTGAACTGAAACAACATGAGTAATATAAACAATATCTTACCTAAAACAGAGTTTTAATGGTCAATTAGATTTTAGTCAACACTTTACACAGAATATAATAGAAACTTAAGGACTTACATTGGGTTAAATTAATTCATTTATTTACATAAAATATCTATTTATAGTACATAAAAATATGTGTTTTAAGTATCACAGTAATATGGAGTTAATAAAAAGATAAATAAGGAGAGTCAGTAACTCAATGAGTCTGCCAGCAATAAGGCAGGATGAAAGAACTGATGCACAAAATCTACACTGTGAGCAAGACATGAAATAACTGAAGTACAAACTACAAAGTTAGAAGACTGTTAGGCAGGTAATGAGAAAGCTCAATTAACAGCTGAAGTTTCAAAAGATTTTGTTTGTGCCATATTTTCAGGTACTCAAGTTATTACTAATCATGTGAAGTCAGTAAAAGATTCAAAACAACACTTTGTAAAGTGATACATAAATACAACCATGACTACGGTGTGAAGGTGGTTTATAGAGTATTCATGAGCATTCACAATTTTTTTTTTTTTTTACTATTCTTGGTGGCCTCTCAGCAATGCAAATTTTCTGAAATAACTGTTTATGCCACAATTCCCTTGTTTACCTGTAAGAACAAATTCTTAACTATGTCAATAGTTATGTCTTTTTTGGGACTTCCTTGATGTCATATTCTGTTTACACTTCACTGTGTCATACACCCTGCTCAGCTATGGTCTCTGCTCTTGAATATGTTTTTTATTATATACTTTTTTCTTCCTAGTTTCAGTTATCTGCTTATCTATTTAGTCTTTCAATGTTAGTGGTTTTCCTCAGGTATCTGACAATTCTTATTTGTCTAGTCATACTTGAAATGAGGCACTTACAAGTTTTTTGGAAACTCTGCAGGGAATTTAGTCTTGCCCATGTAGGGCATCTATATAGGATGATGATCTGGCTGAGCTATTTTGTTGGAGATCTCAAAATGCATATTACCTTAGGCCTACGCTTTGGATTTTTCAGGTTCCCAAGAGAACAATCTTCCAGTCTCCTGCCTGATTTACAGCATTCTAGGAACTGAAGGTGCCGTTTCTAAATACTTATGACACAAACATACTCTTAGACACCTCTAAGTTACAGGACAGAAAGAGTAGAAAACTGGTGTTGCAAATTACTGAATGTGTTTGAGGATCTGTGTTCTTACCCTGTTCCTACCACTAATTTGAAATTATTTTTCCTCCTGCCCTCCCTTTTTTCTTCTTTCCTTCTTTCCTTCCTTCCTACCCACCTTCCTTCCTCGCTTCCTCCCTCACTTCCTTCCACAACACAGAACCATTGATTACTCCTTCAAATTACAAATCCATTCATTCATTCATTACCATTCTCTTTCTCATTTCCTTTGTTTCTATAATTCTATGCCTTATGACCTAGTGACAATAAAGGGATACACACATGCATGTATACACATATGCACTCAGTCACTTTAGTGGATTTTTTGGAGGCAAGAGAAATAAAAATAAATATTTAAGTACATTTTTAAGCTGGAAGTCTCCTGCAGTTTTTTTCATTAGATACTGATTTCACAGGCAGTACAAGAATGTGACTTTCCACATGTGGAATGGTGCAGTCCAGGGGTTCTAGCTTTTCATGGGTGCCTCTTTCCATTCATAAACTGAGGATCATTTTTAGAAAACACAGTTCTCTGTTTTCCTCTGATTGTAAGATGCAAGGACTTATTTCCCAGGTTTATATAGGTAGACCTTAACAATATAGCACAGTGTCACCCAACTCATTCAGTTTCTCTTGCTATGGAAGGAACTCACTTTTTTCTCCCTAGCGTTTAGATATTCTGTATTATAGTTCTGAATTTAGATCTATATTTACATATTTTGAAAAAAGATATACTTTATCAATCATTTATGTTTGTAGCGGCAGTAGAGGATTTTATGTCAGATCAATTCTCTATCTTGATTCCAGTCTTCTTGTTACCAAAATACATTAAATATTGATGCAACTTCTAATGCTATCTCAAGTATTTGGCAGAAAATAAATTAGGAATGAGGCAAGTTTGCCATATGTGAATAGATGGCACTTACATGTTCAACATATACTTATATAATTGATGTTGCTCCTGGTAGCGAGGAGGTGCCCTGATTGCTAACAGACTGTGAAGTGTAATCAATTAAATCTTTCTAATACTTTCTTTTCCACTCTGCTAATAAGATTCATACCATTTTCTGCCTTGTATCTCGGGTTGTCTGTTTTTCATCTTAAATTATCATTCTAATCGGTATTTTTAAGCATCTTTACCCTTGTCTCTCTAATAAATACTTCCATCATTTGTTTCTGGATTATCTCCAATATTTCTACAGTTCTATTAATCAGCTGCCAAAACCAGAGTCAGACACATGGGTACACATTAACTAGAATGACAAGAGAAAATGGAAAGAGGGATTATCATATCCTTGTTTTTCCCCAGCAGCCTTTAAAAGTGTCTTTGTTTTTACTGACATACTTTAATGTTCAGCCAACAATGTTTATAGCTTTCATTATGACTGATTTTGCTTAATCCACTTAATCATGATGTATTAACTTTTTGTACTTATAAAAAATGTTAAAGATTTTTGCATATATGTATACAAGAGGTATTGGGCCATAGTTTTCATTTTTTATAATAACTGATGTTAGAATTCTGCTAGCCTACTAAAGTGAATTGAGAAAGTTAAACTTTTCCACTATTTTCTGAAAGAGATTGTGTAAGAATTATTTATTAAGTGTTTGGTAGAATTCACTGGTGAAGTTTTTGCAAGAATTTCCCTTAGGTGAAAGTTTTTGTAAAGAAATAATTTTCCTTTTTATAATTGGAAATACTCAGATTTTTATTTGTTCTTCTGTTATTTTTTGGAATTTGTGTTTTTCAAGGATTTGTGTATTTCATCAAAGTTATAATTATTTTCATAAAGATGTTCATTACTTCCCAACTCTTTTAGTGTCTAGAGGCTATGAAATGATGCTCTTTTATTTCTTTCCTGATATTTGTAATTTGTGTTCACACTCTTGTTCTCTTCATGAGTCTTGCTATGCTTTTATAATTTTTTTTGTCTTTCCCAAAGAACTAACATTTAACTTTGACTTTTAAAATATTTACCTTTGTTCTACTTTATTGGTTTTTGTTTTTATTTTTAGTATTTCTTTTCTTCTTGTGTTGTTTCCATCCCTCTGATGAAATTCTTCACCTAGGTACACAGTTGAGACTTTCTTTCCACTAGATCCTTTATTATACATATTATATTTATTTTAACATCCTTCTATGATAATTCCAATTTAAATGCCATTTCTCAGTCTGTTTCAATAGTTTTCTCTTAACCTCATGTCATGTATTTTTTTTTCTTTTCTTGTGCGTAATGTAATTTTTCTTGCATACTAGATATTTCATGTAAAAGAATATGGACTAAATGAATCATCCTTATTTCCCCCAATGGTAACCTCTTCTTCTCTCAGAACGCCAATGTGGAGAGCTATAATCTAGCCTATAGTGGAATTTGGTCTGGTCTTTGTTGCAGTTTTAACTATTTTCTGTTCATCACTTGCTTCAAATATTTTGAGGTGAGGAGAAGAAATTTTCCTTCAGTTGAGCCTGGGATACAATCATTTGCAAGATTCCAGAACCCTACTGTTTACAGTCGAACTGACACTTCTCTGGACTGTGGGATACATCTCACATCTTTCCAGCCAGTATCCCAGATTTGGGGTCACTGGGGATTTCGTCTTGCTCTTCAGCCCGGCTCCCAATTTCTGTGCCTTGGGAGATTTCCTGTTACTCTGCTGCCCTGCACCTCAGCTTTTAGAGAATCTCCGCATCATTCCTAGTGGAGACACAGACAGCCCTGAAGCAACTTCTCTTAGCTATTATGCCCTGAGCTCAGTCTTTGCAGGGTGACTGTAGGGCACAAAACCAAGGTCCAGAATGCCATAGAAGGATATTTCTCTCCTCTGCTGCCTTATGCTCAGCCTTTGATACCTGACTTCACACTCATTAAGGTTCTGTTTGCCTTGGTGAAATTTCTCTGGCTGCCTTACCCTTGGTGAAGACACTATGTCTCTCTCAGCAATTCCTTGAGCCAGCCCAGGCAGAGTACCCCTGGGTACTTTCTCAAGGTCAATGGGAAGAAATTCTCCAGATGGCAGATTGGGTTTATTTAGGCTTCTTTGTATTCTTAGCCTTTAGATTTTTTTAAAAAACTACAATTTTAGAGCTTTTACAGGTTGTCATTGTTATGGTGGATGCTGGTCAATGCAATTTTCTGCTTTCTAATCAGAAGGAGCAGTCTAATATAAATTTGCCCCAAAATTACATTTTTAGATTATTTTATAGCTTTCTTAGCTCACCTACTTTTTTTATTTTACCCTTTGCTTGTTATAATCTCAGCCTACTCTTAACTAATTGCTTCATACTTTTATTTCAAAGCAGCAATGTTTTCTGCAACTTATAAAGATGCAAGATAGTTTTATAAAAATTTAAAACAAAAATATTAAAGACTATTTATCAAGTATTTAGGTTTTATGTAAGGCACTTTACATGAATTACTTTTAATTCTAATAATAATTTTGGAGTGCTTATTATTGTTCTTGCTTTTCAAAAATGTGAACTGAGGCACAGAAACATTTAAGTAACATATGTAAGGTCATATCATTAAGCTAGTATATAATATAATTAGGGTCCTAACAGAGGTCTGTCCAATTCTAAATCTTGTGTCCTTAAACAGCATACTATATTTTCTCTTCAGATTCTTAATTCAGAGGTCTCCTTCAATATTTGAATACTTAGAATGGCATTCCATTTTCTATCTTATTTTTTCTCAAGTGATACATTAATTTTACTATTGTTATTGTTGTTTGTAGGGTTGTAAGGAATAATTATGGCACTTAAACCATACATTTAAGGGTTATTTTTTGACCATCAGTTGGGCCCAGACGGAATAACAGAATAACTGCGGGGTGGGTGGGGAGGGAAGTGGGGAGGCATGAATGAAAATGAAAGGGAGGCAAGACAACTGTGTAAGAGGCTCTATGGGAGAGGCACTGATGGAGTTAGTTGGATCAGGCTAGTGGGGAGATAAGAGAGAGATTGAGAGAGAGCAAGAGAGTCTGTGGGTATGTTTGTTGTGAGGGAGGGGGGTCAGTGTGGAGTACACAAGCAAAAGGCGTGAGGGGATTCCAGTGACTTATTTGAATGTCACTAGGGCACAGTCAGGGGAGGATCAGTAGGGGAACTTGAGGCAGTAACTAGCCTTATTGCACTGGTGCACCTGCTTGCCTGGGCTGGGTTCTCACAGTCTGCAGGGATGTTGCAGCATCAGGAAAAGAAGAAACTTACAGTACATTTGCTCACGTGTAATGCAGAAAAATGGATCCAAACTTGGTGTTTGCCAAAGATATTGAGAATGGATTTACCTCACTCTAACAAATTTTGTTTGAACCTCTTTCCCAGAGACTTCGTGCTTGGCTCCGGGTCCACTTCTGATCTGATGGCTCTTTTTCCACTTGCTCTGCTTCACTCTCTCTTCCTCTGCACAGATGGAACACCAGAATATATTAATATCAAGGCTCTTCAGTCTCCAATTCTGCATACACAGCTTGACTTGCAGGATTTATACCCTGGCAGATGTACAAAGCCAGTCAGCCGCCTTTATCCCAATACGGTTCTTTTTGGTAGAGCAGTCTCTAACCACATCCAGACAGCCTATGGATTTCCTCAAAGCCCAGTGACCACTCACTAGAGTAAAAATGCTTAGGTATTTTAGTAGATACAGATGTACTGCTTCTTTTTTTTCAATTGAAGTATAATTGATTTACAATGTTGTGTTAGTTTCTGGTAGGTATACAGCAAAGTGATTCAGTTATACACACACATACATATATATGTGTGTATATGTGTGTGTGTGTGTGTATATATATACACATACATATGTATCTATATATATATATATTTATTTTTCATATTCTTTTCCATTACAGTTTATTATAAGATCTTGAATAAGGTTCCCTGTGCTATACAGTAGAAACTTTTTGCTTATCTACTTTATATAGAGTACTTTGTATCTGCTAATTCCAAATTTCTAATTTATCCCTTCACTTCCTATCCCTTTTGGTAACCATAGGTTTGCTTTCTGTCTGTGAGTCTGTTTCTGTTTTGTAAATAAGTTCATTTCTATTATATTTTAGATTCCACACTTAAGTGATATTATGATATTTTTTATGTTTAAAAATTTTTTTTCCTTTTTCAGTTTTATTAGGTAGACTTATTACAGTTTGGCTGCACATATACATTATATTACATGAAAATACATATAAACAATATATTGCATTTTTTTTTAGTTTACATGTAGGTACTGATCATTGTTTCTAAGAACAGATTAGAGCTTTAGCTTCTTAAACTTACATAGTTATTAAAGGAATAAAGCCAACTACAAGATAACAATCAACAGAATGTGGGCAATCCAATCATAAAAGACAGTGAAATGTGCTTATGCATATTCAAGCAATCAATCATCTAAGTTATAAATAATAAGTAATTCATTTGTGTCTTTATTATTTTTTATTCAGATTCCTCATATAAATGATGTCATATGGCATTTTTCTTTTCTCCTTCCAGCCCACTTCACTTAGAATGATGATCTTCAGGTCCATCCATATTGCTGTAAATGGCATTATTTTATATTTTTTTTTATGGCTGAGTAGTGTTCCATTGTACATATGTACCACATCTTTATCCAGTCATCTGTTGATGGACATTTGGGTTGTTTCCATGTCTTGGCTTTGTAAATAGTGCTGCTATGAACATTGGGGTGCATGTGTCTTTTGAATTTTATTTTTCTCTGGATATATGCCCAGGAATGGGATTGCTGGATCACATGGTAAGTCTATTTTCAGTTTTTTAAGGAACCTCCATACTGTTCTCCATAGTGGCTGCACCCATCTACCTTCCCACCAACAGTGTAGGAGGGTTCCCTTTTCTCCACATCCTCTCCAGCATTTATCATTTGTAGACTTCTCAATGATGGCCATTCTGGCTGGTTTGAGGTGATATTTCATTCTAGTTTTGATCTGCATTTGTCTGACAATTAGTGATGCTGAGCATTTTTTCATGTGTCTATTGGCCATTTATATGGCTTCATTGGAGAACTTCTTGTTTAGGTCTTCTGCCCATTTTTGGATTGGGTTGCTTGTTTCTTTGGTATTAAGGTGTATGAGCTGTTTGTCTATTTTGGAAACTAGCCCCTTGTCAATTGCATCATTTGCAAATATTTTCTCCCATTCTGTAAGTTGTCTTTTAGTTTTATTGATGGTATCCTTAGCTGTGCAAAAGCTTTTAAATTTAATTAGATCCCATTTGTTTATTTTTGCTTTTATTTCCATTACTCCAGCAGCTGGTTAAAAAAAATATTGCTGTAATGTGTTTTTCTTTCTCTGATTTACTGCACTTAGTATAATAATCTCTAGGTCCATCTTTGTTGCTGCAAATGGCATTATTTCATTCTTTTTCTATGGCTGAGTAGTATCCCATTGTATATATACACCGTATCTTCTTAATCCATTCATCTGTCAATGGACATTTAGGTTGCTTCCTTGTCTTGGCTATTGTAAATAGTGCTGCTATGAACTTTGGCGTGCATGTATCTTTTCGAATTAGAGTTCCCTCTGGATATATGCCCAGGAGTGAGAGTGCTATATCATACAGTAATTCTAGTTTTTAAAGAAACTTCCATACTGTTTTCCATAGTGGCTGCACCAATTTACGTTCCTACCAACTGTGTCGGAGAGTTCCCTTTTCTCCACACTCTCTTCAGCATTTATTATTTGTAGAATTTTGAATGATTGCCATTCTGACTGGTGTGGGATGATATCTCATTGTAGTTTTGACTTGCACTTCTCTAATAATTAGAGATGTTGAGCACATTTTCACATGCCTAGTGGCCATCTGCATGTCTTCTATGAAGAAATGTCTATTTAGGTCTTCTGTCCATTTTTTGATTGAGTTGTTTTCTGTTATTGACTTGTTTGAGCTGTTTGCATATTTTGAAAAGTAAGCTCTTGGTCGCATTGTTTGCAAATTTTATCTCCCAGTTGTAGGTTTTTTTCTCATTTTGTTTGTGGCTCCCTTTGCTGTACAAAAGCTTGTAAGTTTGCTTAGATCCCATTTGCTTAGTTTTGCTTTTATTTCTATTGCTCTTGGAGTCTGAGCTTAGAAAATCTTGCTCTGATACATGTCAGAGAATGTTTTGCCTATGTTCTTTTCTGGGAGTTTTATGGTGTACTGTCTTATCTTTAACCCATTTTGAGTTTATTTGTGTGTATGGTGTGAGGGAGTGTTCTAACTTCATTGACTTACATGCAGCTCTCCAGCAAATATACTGCTTCTGAATGGCTTAACTACCATTTTTGGGAATGAGCAAATAGCTTTTGGATATCAACAATTCAGGTGAAGCAACAACTGCAATGTTGAATTAAGTTCTACTATGAGAAGTGGAAAATTTCCCATAATATTATTTAATAATCATGTTTTCTGTGTAGATCTAAGGTTTTATATTTTCAAGCATTATTATAAGTATTTTAGCAAAATGTATAGAGAGGCTGAATTCATAATTGCTAACCAGATGTTGTTTTAAACCAGAAGCTCTGATTTAATAACTATATGCTATTTTTCTAACCAAGGCTGAGAGTTCATTGAGGATCTCTGAGTGAGACATTTTAGCAATTCATCTTAGCAATAAACCTTATATTTGAATAACATAGTTAAAAAAGCACTTCTGAAAACTCATGGCTTATATCTAGAAGTCATACTCAAATTCTCAATTTTATTTAGTAATATGTAGCCTCATTCCAGAAATAAAATATGAGCCAACTTACAAAATATTTACAAATTCAGTAGAATTAGAAATATAAAACAACTGATGAGCTATTATAGCAAAATAAAAAGAGCATTAAACCCTGGGTAAGGTACACAGAAATTTACTTTAAATATCCTACACATAATATTGTTGACAAGCTGTGAATGTTAGTTGTTGTGACTACTGTGACAGTCAGAGTGTCCTTACAACAAATATAAACCATTTTCTAAGGAGAAGATTAGCTTTCCTTGCTACAGGAAAAAAATGAAATTTCTTTCCTGAGTTTCCACAGAGAAGACCTTGTATGATGTAGCGAACATCATCACATATTATCCTTCATGACAGGCAAATGTCATAATATCAGACCTGATTCAGTAAAGCAGATCCACAAGAAATGCAAAACAAACAGCTAAGTTTGAGTGTGCATCTTTATGAAGATACGGTTTAATGTAGGAACAACAGTTGTTAAAATACAGAGTAAGTTCAAGGCAGCAGATCCTTTAGGCTCCTATTTCCCATATCCAAGATTTGGAGAGGAGTTATGAGAGTAAGATCACAATCTCTGGCAAAAACATGGAGTGCACATATTTTATGGGGATAAAGTCAGAGCTATAGATTTTTACCCCCAATAGTGAAATGGAGAGGGCTAAATAGAACCACTCCATAATAGAAACATGGTGTCCTAGAAGTTTGCCTAGGAAGTGGCTAGGATGTTTTCTTCCCTGAAAATTCTTCTGGGTAATCTACACACTGAAATGTGTTCATTTGCAGTTATTTAGACTTATTAATAAAGCAATATGCAACATGACTAGGGAAAAAGGCAGCCAACAACATCACCCACTAAAAACTGTACAATAAAATAAAAATCTCAGAAATATTTTAAAATCTTTTTTGGGCCACCTAAAATAATGTCAGCTTTTTTTTTTTTTTTTTTTTACTAATTTTTAAATTTAATATATGTTAAATTTAAATATTATTTATAAAGAAATAATTTCTTTATTTATATTCTAGCTATAACCTGGCTTCTGTGTGCTTTACAGAGTCTTTAATCTTTAGTAATAGACCCGTACATAACATGTGCATTATTAATGTATTTTTATCTCTTCCCAAAATTCATATTGATTATGCCATATGTTGCAGAGAATCACCGATCACTTATCAATTCTTTATGCAGAGAGATGAAGTACAGTCTATAATTCCATGGCAGTAAATTTGTTAGTCCAATTTTTCATAGGAACTTTCTAGCATTCAAGTTAAATGAGGAACTTTACTGTGCCCATTTCCAAACACAGTACCATTTACTGACAGCCAGACATTGATTGGGTGTGTGTCCCTTTAAATCTTTGGATTGCCTGGAGTTGAACGATTTATGCATCAGCAGAGTGCACTTTAATTAGCCCTGAGAAAATCACAGTGGGAATGAAACAAGTTGGCTTGTTATTTTTCTGTTTGTACTAACGGCAAATAAAAGTATGCGATTGGATTTTTTAGAAGCATTGTCAGTCCTCTTCTAGAGTATACCCTGTTTACAGCCATGATAGCCTTATCTAATATGAGTGTCACAACTCCCTGTAAAGGGCCTTTTTCAGAGTCTGAAAGTTGTTGCTCCGGGAAGACTGTATTTAAATCGTGCCCCTGCTGTTTAGACCTGCACTTTTTGGACTTAAAAGGAGGGCCTGTCAGAGGACTCGGTATCCTGTAAGCTGACTGTCGCAGCTGTGCTGCCCAGCACTGGTATACCAGTGGTTTCCCACTTGGAGCTGCAATAACAGAGAAGGGGAAATCGATGATGGATAAAAGTTACAGGGGTCTATTTGAGAGAGTAAGTAATTTAGAGGCTTCTCTGTACTTCATACAAGTCACAAGGGTCTAGGAAAGAAAGCTAACTCTCTTATATCCTCTTGAGCACAATAGCTAGTATTATTTTCTTTTATAGACTATCAGTCTCAGCTCTGTAAGATTGAAGAGAATATATATATTAAACATATCTTAAGCACTTGGGGGAAAAATCATTCAAATTAGGAAAGAGTATTTTCCCCATTTCTGATCTCCCATTTCTAAATTAAAAACATAAACTACAGGTATATTTTAAAATCTTAATTTCTTGGCACAAAATATTTAGGCTAATATTTCTGTGAATGATTTCTTTTGGATTTGCTCTCATGAGTAAAAAAAAAAAAGGACTTTTTTTTTTTTTAAGACTCTTTGAATTTAATGATGGAAAAAGATCTTTGGGGGATTATTTTTATATATACAAAAACAAGACATAAAAGGACAAGAAAACTGCAGACCAATACCTCTTAAGAATAAACATGCAAAAATCCTTAACAAAATATTAGAAGGCAACATCCAGAAATATGTAAAACAGAAAATACTAAGTGATGGCCAAGTAGAGTTTACCCCAGGATTGCAAGTGTTTTTAACATTTGAGTATCAATCAGTATAATTCATGATATTTACAGAATAAAACACAACGTTATATGATCAATAGGCACAATTTATTTGGCAAAATTCAAAATCTATTCATGATAGAAATGTTCAATAAGCTAGATGTAGAAGAAAATTCTAAAGTTGATAAAAGCTAATGTCATACTTTAATCCTGAAAGAATAAGACTGGGAATAAGAAAAGGATGTACATTTCCATCACTTATTATTTTACTGAATGACTTAGTGTATAAGGAAAAAGAGTAAGGGTTGAGGGAGTCATGGGCAAACAAACTGGAAAGAAAGAACTAAAACTTTCTTTATTCATAGACAGCATGACTGAGTATGAACAAAAGGAATCTATACAATAAACTATTAAAACTAAAACGAGTTTGGAAAAGTTTCAGGATACATGCATAATCAATATATAAAAATGATTGTATTTTTATATACTAGAAACATATTTAGGAAATAAAGTTTAAAAGCAGTGCCACTTATAATGGCACCAAAAAATGAAACATTTAGGAAAAAATTTCTAAGGCTTATATACTGAAAACTCCAAATGTTGCTGAGGAAATGAAACCTAAAAACGAGTAAAGAAATATGCCATGATGACAGATTGGAAGTTGCAATATAATTAAGACATCAGTTCTCCTCAAATAGATCTATACTTTGAATCCAATATTCTAGCAGATCTTTGTATTTTTTTTTAGAAACTGAGAAGCTAATTCTAAAATTTATTGAGGAATGCAAAGAATCTATACTGGCCTATTTTTCTTTTTTTGAAAAAAAAAACAAAGCTGATCAAAATATCAAATCACTACTTGATTTCAAGACTCTATTCTGCTATCGAAAATGTTATAGAAAACAAGATGTAAAGGGAGACATGTAGATTAGGGAACAGAATAGCGTACAAAATTAGACTACAAAGATATAGTCAATTGGTTTTCTAAAAAGTATACATGGTAATTCAATGGGATGAAGGTTAGATTTCCTAACTAATGGAGCTAGGACAACTGCGTATTGATACAGAAAAAATGAGCTTCAAGACATATCCCAGAAAATGAACAAAAATGAACTCAAAATGAATTATAGACCTCAATTTAAAAGCTAAAACTTTAAAACTTCAAGATAATCATAATAAACAATCTTTGTGACTTTAGGTTAGGTGACATTTTCTTAGAAAGGACACAAACCAGAAAAGAAGAAGATAAATTGATAAAATACACATCCTCAAAATTAATGACTGCTGCTCTTTAAATAATTAGGTACATATACATACCTCAAAGTTCTTGTATTTGTAATATATAAATAATCCCTACAACTCAATAAAAAGACATCCTCCTCACCACAATTAGCAAAAGATTTCAACAAACATTTCACAAAGGAAGATATACATATGGCCAATAAGCTCATGAAGCAATGATCAATATCATTATTTATCAATGAAATTTGTGTTAAAATCACAGTGAGGTGTACCACATACCTCATTAAAATAACTAAAATTAAAAAGACATTTCCAGCGGGGAGGGCATGGCTCAAGTGGTAGAGCACATGCTTAGCATGCACAAGGCCCTGGTTTCAATCCCTGGTATATCCATTTAAAAAAAAAAAAACTAATAATAAATAGACCTAATAATGACCTTTCCCCCCAAAAAATTTAAAAAATGAATATATAAATAATTTTTAAAAAGACAGTTTCTAGTTTTGGTGAGAATATGGAGTAACTGGAATACTCATACATTGCTGCTGGGAATATATAATAGTAAAATAATTTGCCAGTTTTACAAAAAGTAAAATATATACTAACTACCACATAAACCAGCAAATACACTCCCTGATGTTTCCTTAGGAGAAATGAAAACATATGTCTACACAAAAGATTTCTATAGGAATATTCATAGCCACTGAGTCATAATACTCTTAAACCGGAAATAATCCATCAATTGATACAAAAGTCAATAGATAAACAAATCATGGTGTATACACAGAATTGAATCCTAATCAAGAATTTTTTTAAAAAAAGAAGGAAATAAGGAATGCAACAAAACAGATGAGTCTCAAAAGCATGTCAAACAAAAGAATCTAACCCCAAAGGAATTCAGGCCCTTTAGACATTGTTTACTAAAGTGACAATGAAGCCATAAAATTATTACAAATAAGATAAGGGATACATTGCTTATGGGGCACCACTATCAGTAAAAAGCTCAGATGGAGATGGAAATGTCTTCTCTAGGCCATAGGTAGCCATAGGAGACACTGTTTTGGAACGGTTTAACCTACTAGCTATTAGGCGGATAGAAACTCAAACTAGTAGTTTTCAGGTGTAAATAAGATGTGTGCAATCATCTTAGTGAGTGGTAAGATCAGATGGGGTCACAGTGGCTGCCTGGCATGGAAAGAGCTATGGAGATGGCTAACAGAATATGGTGTCTTTAGGATGTCAGATCAAAGATGTATAGTTAACGGGTCAAGTTAACTAATCTAATAGAGGTTCCCAATCCTGAGTCACTTCTCAGATTAAGAACCCATTGATTGAAGGAGACGCCCAGTTCCTGGTGGAGGAACCATTCAACACCATACAAAGTATATACACTAATGATTCTTCTATATCTTCCCCTAATAAACCGCAGTCATTTCCTGGAAAAATACATATACTGAAGGAAAAAAAAACATCTAGGCATTTTCTTGGACACAAAATCCAAGCTGTCATTGATATTCAGGGCCTGAATGTATCCTCATAACCCCCTGGTTAGGGTAGTGTAATATGAGGACTACGTAAGAAATTGAGTCCTGACTTAGATCCAGCTCATTTTGGGGCCCATGGACCTAATCAGTGACCTTTCTCCAGTCTCAGTATAATTGAAATGGACATATTTAGTAGTGGGAAAAACTCATATTGGTTTTTTGGCTTTTAGGGTGTCTGACTGCACTATGGTCAGAAAGATGATAGTGAGAGAAAGGTTTCAAGCAGATTGAGCTTTGGGCTGGTCACTCAGTTTATTTTGATCAACCATTTGATCTGGAAAAAGATGTGGGCTAAAATAAGAATATACAGAGATTCATGGACTGTGGTAAGTACCTTGGTCTATGAGATAGGAGCTATTA
Organism: Camelus bactrianus; assembly: GCF_048773025.1. Lineage (NCBI taxonomy): Eukaryota > Metazoa > Chordata > Mammalia > Artiodactyla > Camelidae > Camelus > Camelus bactrianus. The sequence goes on from NC_133555.1 coordinate 12,382,747, forward strand.
GAGTGGGGAAGGCTATCCTTAAGATCGTAGATCAGAGTATCACATTCCAGGGGAATGTCTGATATCACAGATTAATGTGTTTAAAGGAGTGAGAGGATAGCTTTCATCACATCCCAATTCAGCCTTTAAGAAGCCTAAAAAAGCTGCAGCAGTGAGAGCTGTGATTCACCCCACACACTTTCCTCTGCTGTGTTTCCCTAGGAAAGGAGACTATACTGAAAACTGAAAAAGCAGCTCCCAAGGAAACTGAGCTTACTCTAAGAAGCAAGTTCATCCTAGAAGCACAAAGGGTAAACTGCAGTGGATGCTGTGGTGTGCTGACCAGGTTCCTTCCAAGGACTGAGGTCTTCATTTGCCCTGCTATTGGGAGTGTTGGCTGCTGCTGGCTCACAGACGTGTTTCTTTGAAAGCATTATCCCTAGCCTAAAGGAGCTGCTTACAAAGGTTATGACCTTTCTCCAGGGTTAGTCTGCATCCAATATGTGATTGGCATGGGGATACAAAGACTTGATACCCTTGCTTAATTTGGAACAACTCTGAAAGGCTATTCTAGCTCCAGAACTCTCTTCTTGGATGAACTGAAACCTCCACTGTAGGTGAACTGTTGTTCAACTTGTCTCACTTCCTGAACCTGCTTCCCTCATTTACTTACATATGCTGTTGCTGAATGGATGCAATATGTCTCCTGCACACGAATCTCCATCTTAGGGTCTTTTTTAGAGACCTGACCAGAGAAATAGAACACATTGGAGATAGCACTTCCCAGACCCTTGCAATTAAGCAGGGGGCATGTAATTAATTTAGCTCAATAAAAATAAGATTGGATGAAGTGTGTCATTTCCTTGCTGAGGCAACAAAGCCCAGGGTATGGGTCTTAGGTCCTTTGGGAGTTTGGTACTATTTGTATCTTTGGTACCATTAAGTTTTACCTGAGTATTTATGATACAATTCTTTTTCTATTTAAATTTATTTAGCTGGATTACTTTGTGACCAAAAGTGTGCAATCTGATAGCTGCCTCTTATTTTGAGGCTTCACTCAGTACCAGGAGATCATTTGTTCTGAAAAAGAAATGAAAATACTTATTTTCTTGTATTTTATTTTCTTGGATCACTGTATGAGGCAGACTGTCTTTTGGTCAGAGACCAATAGTTTGCTATTGACCAGATCGTTAAGGTCAACCTCTCCCATCTAGGCATTCCTTGTGGTCCTGAAGTAGACTGTCCAAGATAAATAATGAGAACACTTAGCCCCACTTAAGCTTGGTTTTACTTTGACCGAAGTTACTACATGAACTTAATGCCTTTTTTATTCTGTTACACAGAGGTCACCACTGTGAGATTTATTTGATTTCACAGTCTGGCTAATTAATTTGTTAATTCTGTGCACTTAACATCAGCACTGTTTTTTGGAACAGTGCTACCACAGCAATAGATTAATTTACATGGTACAATGCATCTAGAATAATCATTACCCCATAGAATTGTCATTGCTTGAATTCTAAAGAGATAGAAGATGTTTCCCCACTGAGATAAAAAGTTTCTATTGCAGTTTTCAGGGGGATAAAAAAAAAGAATAGAAAAAAATGTGTACAAAATTTTTGAATAGCAGAGCTTTCTGAAACTTTTAACTTAATCATACTAGGTTCTAATGTGCTATTTCACTGACCATTCTGGACAAATATCACTCAGTTGCAAGGAGTAGAAACCCACCTAGAGGTGTCTTAAATAAAGGATACAGAGGACTCATCTTGAAATTTATGGAGGGAGATCAGTTTAGGTAATTTTGTTGGGAAACAAAGGACTGGACATTTCTGTTTACCAGTTCTCAAAGCAGCTTAGCTCTTTTCCATGCTATTCAGACCTCTCTATCACCTGTTTCATTTTTATCTCTGTGGGAATTGCTTCTTACTCTTCCTCATCTATTTGGACGTGTCCCATTATGGCTTACCATAAAATGGTAGCCTAAGCCCCTTAATCTTCAGTGTTATTAGCTCAGCTACCCATTGTCCTCAGATCAATCTGACTGGCTTAACTTGGATCCAGCGAATACTGCAGCCCCGCTGGCTGTAGGTAGGCAGGGCTGTGGAACTGGATTTCAGCAGACTCTAAGGACACTCCTTCAGCAGTGACATTTTGAAGGCAGGCATGCCCAAAATATATCTATAAAACTGATCCACAAGTTGTCAAATTTTCTGCTCTTTAGCTAGAAAAATAAAAATGCTTTTATAACCAAGTTTACAGCTGGATTCAATGACACTAATTAATTAAATTTATAGGGCCAAGTGAGAGTCCATGGTGTAGCACACACTAGACTAAGGAATTACATGCACTTCTAAAGCAAGTCAGGATAACAATATCAGCTGATGTACAATAAGTGACTGAATGATAAAAAAAAATGTAAGAGAAGTTGGAACAATGGCAGCCATCAGCTGCATGCAGATACACTAAGCTTTGGTCTTTGCAGTAGATATGCACAAAAAATAAAATATCTCTTTGGCAAATTTGACTTTTTTCATTCTAAGTAAATGTATACTTTGTCACCTAAATGTTAATTTGTAAAGAAAAATTCAGAATATAATTCAATTAGAAAGTTTGATGGGTATTTCTTTTTCACCCACTAGCACATTATTGGCCCAATATTTAACTATGGTATGAAAAATCTTTCCAGAATTTATTGTACTTTGAACTTCTGTAACTGTAAAAAGTGGTAATTGACACAGCTGAAGCAAGTCAACTCTTCCTGTCACCTGATGACAAATTGAAATGATAACTGAGTGATCCTAGTTTCCTCATACAAAAATGGAGTTGGGTGGCCATAGAGAATCTGGTTTCAGACACATCCCTGCACCAGTGAGAACTCGAGCCTTCTTTGAAATGTACCAAGCCCAAGGACACCATCAACTGTATTTAGAACAATATCACCAACTGCAACCTTATGATCTTAAAGATCCCCTCCTTGTAACCATGCAACAATTTCAGACCCCAACCAATCCTTTTTTTAACCAGCACCTTTGCTTCTTGCCAGCTCCAATTACAATTCTTGACAAACAACTTACATAACTAACTGTGGCCTTGTAGATTTGCCTTTATAAGCTTCCTCCATTGTGTAGTTGAACGGAAAGCAATCCAGGTGCTTCTGGAATCTGTGTCTCCTGGGCTACAGTCCTAATAAACCCCAAATAAGTGCCTCTTTGTTTCAATCAGGTCTCCGTTTCCGAAATTTTGGTTACCACACCAATACATGGTGTTAGCAGTTTGTATAGTCATTCTAATCGTGGCTTTTCCCCTCCTCATCACTATGTGAGTATGTTTATTGCATTTGTACTAAATTTATAATATTTTATGACCACTTACTGCTTAATAAGAACAAAAGCAGTAAAAGTGCCAAAGCTGCTGCTAAGCCATTGTTTATAATTAAAATAAAAAAATAAAAGAAGAAAACAGAACCAAATCTAATGCCACCAAAGTCTATACAACTTTTAGAAATTTAACTTTTCATTGGTTTGCATATATCTGTTAACTTCTCTACTAGGTTAATGAGATTAGAGACAACACATACTCACATACTTTGAGAACTTGTATGTTCATAGAGGAATTTCCTCATGTGTATGATGCATGCATATCTCTGAATGAATTAAAATGTTAAATCTGAGAAAAAGAGCTTTTCCCTTTTGTCAAAATCATGTCTTGTCATCTTACTTAATTCCTCAATTTACAGCATTTTATTTAAAAATGCATTAAATACAGATGTAAGATTAAGTAGAAAAATAAAATCATAATTTTTATATTTATGGAAAAATATGCTTCAATTATCTGGCCATTTGTAGTAAAAGCTATTTTTGCATTATAGTATAAAGATAATTGCTAGATAATTTCCTAGCTTGGTTTATGCTATAAAGCAGACTAAATCAACCAGTAGAACATGAGAAATGTTACAGATGTTTGTTGTATGTGTAAATAGTGTAGAGAATGAAGAAAAGACTGAAAACCATTGGACAAAATAAAAACATATGGTTATTGAAAATATACTTTCCCATGCAAATTTGTTCAACTGAGCTATTTGTTATTACTTCATTTATTTAATAACAGCTTTACTGAGATATAATTTGTATAGAAATGCACACTTTTAAAGGGTACAAGTCAGTTTTCTTCAATGAATTCAGAGTGTGCAATTATCACTAAGATCAATTTTAGAGTATTTTTCGCTCTCTGGAAAGAAGAAAAACGACAACAACTATACCTGTTAGCAGTAATTCACCATTCTGCTCACTTCCCAACTCCTGGCAATCACTAATCTCCTTTTCTGTTACTTTGCCTATTTTGGTATTTCATATGAAGGTAATCTATTATACAATATGTGGCTTTTTATATCTGAATTCCATCACTTAGCATGTCTTGAGATTTTGCTGTGGTTTGGAATGTATTAGCACTTGATTTTTTTTTACGGCTGATGGGGTATACGTGGATATACCACACTTTGTTTACCTAATCATCAGTTGATGGATATTTGCTTTTTTTTTTTTTTTTCTACTTTTACTATTTAGAAAAATGTTGCTAGAAACATTCATGTAGAAGTGTTTGTATGGCACACATTTTCAATTCTTTTTGGTATCTATTTCGAGTAGAATTTCTGGGTCATATGATAAGTTCATGTTTAGCCTTTGAGGAACTGCCAAACTTTTCTCCAAATTAATTGTTCTATTTTATATTTCACCAGCAGTGTACTGGGTTTCCAATTTCCCCACATCCTCATCTTTGATTATTTTCCATATTTTCGATCACAGTCATCCCAGTGGGTGTGAAGTAGTATCTTTTTGTTGCTTTACTTTATATTTCCCTAATTACTAATGACTTTGAGAATGACTTTGACTTTGTGTTTGTTATCACATCTTCTTTGGAGAAATGTCTATTCAACTTATATTCCTATTTTATAATTGGATCATAAGTCTTTTATGGTTGACTTGCAAGAGTTCTTTATATACTCTGTATACAAGTCCTGTATCAGAGATGTGATTTGCAAGTATTTTTTTTCCCGCTGTGTGGATTGTTCTTTTAGTTTCTTGATGGAATAAAAAAATTTGTAGTGAACAAAAGTATTTAATTTTGATGTTGTCTAATTTACTTTTGGTCACATGTGTCTTTGTTACTGTAGCAAAAAAAACATTAATTAATCCAAAATCACAAAGATTTATGCCCTTTTTTTCTTCTAAGTATTTTATACGTTAAGCTGTTACATTCAGAGTTTTAATCCATTTCAAGTTTATGTTGTATATGGTGGGAGTTAAGCATCCAACTTCACTTTTTTACAGGTGACTATCCAGTTGTCCCAGCACCACTTATTGAAAAGACTACTTTTTCCCTATTTGATGATCTTGGCATCCAGGTTGAACACCAGGTGACCACAGATGTGTGGGTTTGTTTCTGGACTGTCAGTTATATTCTACTGATATGTATATCTGTCCTTGTGCCAGTACCACACTATTTTGATTGATGTTGCTTTGTAGTTGGTTTTGAAATCAGGATGTTTGAGTCTTATTTTGTTCTTAGTTTTCAATATGGTTTTGGCTATTCTGGATCCCTTGCATACCCCTTGCTATATTAATTTAGAGTCAGCTTGTCAATTTCTATAAGGAAATCAGCTGGGATTCTGATGGGAATTGCATTGCATTGATAAATAAGTTTCAGGAGTACTACCATTTTAACAACTTTAAGTTTTCTGATCCATGAACATGAATGTTTTTTAGAATTATTTAGATCTTTCATTTCCTTCAATAATGTTTGTAGTTTTCAGAGTAAAAGTTTTACACTCCTTTTGTCAAATTTATTCCTAAGTGTTCTTTTTGATAGTCTTTTGAAAGGAATTGTTTTCTTAATTTCATTTTCAGATTATTCACTGTTAGTGTAGAATTACAAATGATTTTTACAGGTTGATCTCGAATCTTGCAATCTTGCTATTCTCCTGTATTGGTTCTGTTTTTGTGCTTGCTTGTGTATATTCCTAAGTATTTCTTATATACAAAATCAAGTTATCTGCTAGTAGAAAAAGTATTACTTCTTTTCCAATCTGGATCCATTTTATTTCTATTTATAGCCTTATTCCAGTATTATCTTGAATAACAATGGTGACAGCACAAACCCTTGTCTTAATCTCGATCTAATGAGGAAGCATTTGGTCTTCCATCATCAAGTATGATGTTAGCTGGTGTCTGAGATGGCTTTTATCACATTTGGGAGTTTCCCTTCTATTTCTATTTTGTTGAGTGTTGTTATCATAGTAGTAGGTACTTGGGATCACTTTATATTATCTCTTACAACTGCATATTAATCTATAATAATCTTCTAAAGGTTTTAATTAAAATAGTAATTCTTTAAGTAATAGTTCCAAATATCACCTCCCTATGCATTTTATGGATATTACTATGGGTTACAATTAATCATAAGAATGTTTCTACTCTATTAAAAATCAATATGAACTCTTCACATTAAGTATTTATGCCAGATTCTCCCAAATTTAGTACCATGAAAGTTTGGCCAGAGCATTCTTTTTATAGGAATACTGATTATTAATTAAAGGGCATTTTCTGTTATGACAAACCCTAACTATTTAGAGGGCTTGGACAAGATACTTTCACTGAGAAGCAAGCAAGAGTCCAGTATTTTGCCTCCATCGAAACTTATGACAATTCCCATAGTTGTGAATTCATGAATCATCTTTCTCTCTATTATTCAGTCCTGAAGCCTTCCCTCCTTGTCAGGAAAAAAGAAAATCATATAGGCCTCCATTATGCTCAGATTTCAAAATCACTCACATTAGGTTACTTGTAAAATTTTCTGCAGCCTCTACCATTCTGATTTTCCCATGTTTTTCAGTCCATCTTCAGATGAGAAAAAGAACACAACCCTTCTCTATGTGCTATGATCAGACAAGAGGGAACTCAGAGTAGTTGTACCTGGGTCCCAGGGTTTTACAGCTTTTTAAATTCACTTAGCTGACCAACTTGCATTCACTCCACCCTGAGGCACTTGCACTTCCAGGGTAGCTATCTCAGGATAGTTTCCAGTACCAGCTACAGGCTTTCTATTTCTACACACAACATAGAAACCTGAGGTCTAGAGCACCACTAACAGAATCTGGAAGAATGTATTATAATCTTTTTTCCTTGTAACTCACCCTTGGTCATTTGACATGACCCTGTCCTTAAAGACTGAAAATTTTGCAAATGGATCCGCATTCTCTAATTATCATGTCTAAGGATATCTCTGTTGTCTTTTGTCCACATCCAGCTGCAGTAGATTCAAGCACACATACACCAGAATTACATCAGCCATCCTTATTAGCCATGGTCAAGGCAAAAGCCATACAATTTAAGAACAGAGAAAATGTAGATTTCCATTGATAGTTTCTTTAAATATGTAAGGAAACTGTGGGTGGGATCAGTACCTAATCTTGATGAAAATCACATATTAGCCATAGCAAAAGGGCTTCTTTATTAGAATCCCAAAAGTCCATAAGCCTAATTGAGAAAGTATACTTAATGAGTAATTGTCTCCACATTAGCCATTTTAAATAATCTTCCACATAACCCTAGGAAAAAGGAATTATCTATATTTTATAATTAAAGAAACTGAGGTTAAGGGTTATTATATAAATAATGCCCAGACATGTAGTCAATGGCAGAGTGGGAATGTGAACATAATTCTTTCTGATTTCAGTGTGCATACTCCCCATTACATCTCACTGACAGCCTATGAATTACCACCAAATGTAAAAATAGTTGTACTAATATAACTGAAAAGACAGTAAGAAAATGTTGAGTTCCTTAAAGAAAAAATGTTTACTTCCATTTTAAAGTCATTCAATTTGCATTTGTTTTCGAATGTTTTGCAAAAATTTACAAAGCTAAAAGAAGAAATTCAAGTGATGAACAGTTTGTTTACTAGAATTTGGGTTCTAGTAAACATTAGGGGGAAACTGTCTTGGAAAATGGTGCTATAATAATTGATAAAAATATGCAAAAAATAAAATAAACCTTAGCCCTTACCTATTACTATATACCAAAAATAACCTGAAAGGTATCAAAGATCTAAACATAAGAGCTAAACTAACAAAATTCTAGAAGAAAACAGAAGAGAAAATCTCCATGACCTTGGGTTAGGCTAAGATTTTTTAATGACACAAAAAGCACAAACCAAACAAAATTTGACAAATTGGACATCAAAATTTAAATCTATGAGTGAATTCTATTATATATATTTATGTTATACCTCAATAAAATTGAATTAAAATATTTACTCTAAATACTGTGTTAGGTTTATAGGTAGTGGGTACTCAAAGAAGGCAAGAAGATCCTTCTCCTCAAATAATGACAACCATCTAGACACATAAGCAATAGCTACACAATAGTATGTTCAGGGTTATAACAGAGATATATAATTGGAGTGAGGAGAAACTCACCATCTGCTTTGCCTTGTGACAAAGTATATAGTATCTCCACTTTATAGATAAGGAAATTGAAACACAGAAATGTGAGGTAATTTGCCCAAGGTTACATATGAAATTATAAAAATAATTAAAAGAAAAAAATGAGAAAATACTACATAAGAATAGAAATATCTTTCTTAGCCATGATAAAAATCTCAGAGGCCATAAGAATTAATGATGAAACTGAATATAAAAATTATCTGCATGATAAAATACTATGTAGAAAGATAATAGACAATTGATGAATTGTGGAAAATATTTTTATAAAATATTATAAGCATAGATAACTAACATTCTTAATCTGTAAGGAATGCCTATATACTGAAAGAGTGTATTCAGTAAACATTGGTAAAGAATATGAACCTCATTCCTTGAATAGGAAATGTAAAGCACCCTTAAATATATATATAGATATATCATATATATCACAGCACTAGCATTAGAATTAACATTAAATATAAAGTGGCATGCATAGTGTCAACAGGGTAAATGATTCACACATGTTTGCATTTGTTAAGAGGTAGAGCACGCTAATATCCTTAGAATATGGTTTCTCAAAAAGAAGGAGAGGAGGGGACACACTCCCTGCCACCAAGTGTCTTTCTGTCTTCTCATTTGAAGATTACTGGTATAAATACTTTTTCGCAAAAGAGTGGAATGGAGGTTATGATTTTGTAATAATCTTTATTAATTATCTTAGAAGGAATTTTTTTGTTTGCCCATCTATTATTCTTAGGTATATATCATCTCATCATAGCAATACATAAAACATCACTGATGGGACATATTTGTTCACAAAAATTACTTTTAGCTGCTGAATTGTATTTCAATTAATTTTTTTTCCTGAGTAACTTTTTATTTCATTCAATTCCAGTTCCTGTGAAATTTCTAATTAGCTACCTGGGAAGAGGTCCTGCCTGCCTATCCCATTTTTTGGCCAGCTTATTAATCTTCTGGATTTTTCCCAATGAAGTATGAATTCCCAGTCTTTTCTGGTCTACACTTGGTATTTCAAGAGTTGGCATTTTCCTTGCTTATTTCTGGGCACTAATATTTAATCATAAAATCATGAGAATTGGAGATGGGTGAGACCTAATGGTTCACCCTCCATCTGCCTGCCAAACCTGCTGTTGTTTTCCCTCTCCTTTGGCATCAATTTTTACACAACTGGCAATTATCCACTAACATAGTTTTAAGTGCCATATTCTTACACATATATAAGGAATACCTACTATGCAAAGTTTTATGCTCAGTCCATGGCTGTTTCTTTTAGATGACTTCACTGCTTATGGTAAGTGGGAACCCATGAGAAGATATATATACAATATGCTCATATCACCAGCCACTGTGGTCAGTTTAGTGTACCTGTTATTTCACTGAGCAAAATATAAATCAAACAAATGGCTGAGACAGAGATGAAGAGCCTATTCAGTCAAAATTTCAGATCCAGCTTCCAAGTATCACCATCAGCACTCTGATTTTTTAACAGTAAAATATTTTCTCAACATTTAAAACTTCATTGCAGAGTCTTAGGGTCTTTTACTTCTTCTGAAGAATAAGTTCTTCCTTTTTAAAGCTTCTCATATTCTACAGAGATATGGTTCAGGTAGAAGGCTTATTAAATTTCAGATGCATGGTGGTAAATGGATTTAAAACATCAAAACCAATAAATATTATATTCATCTCCAAATATTTTCTTGCTTGTGACTCACTCCTGCCTCAAGCATTCATTTCATTTCTTAGGCTTCAGGCCACTAAGAAATATCACCACAGGAGTATTTGGAAAATTATCTAAAATATGGCTTTATGAGATTATTCTGATATTAGAATGTGGTTTTTATATGACACTTTCATGTAGCACTTATCATATATTCACACAGGTAGAGAAGATTCTAAATCCAAAGATGTATATTTGCAGACTGAAGCTTTATCCACCCCCACAGTTGTCATCTGCTCTATTCTTAGTCAAGGACTTAGAACGAGGGGTTAAAATGCCTCCTTATTATCTTCCATACAAATCCCTAGTATTCTGATTAGAAAGCCAGAAGATGATGAATCCATACTACTCAGCTATTTGCTGCTTTTGTTATACACACACACACACACACACACACACACACACACACATATTACTGAAATTCAGGTTGATCTTATTCATTCTCTTGTTCTATTTGTGCACCAGTATAATTCCTCCACTTTACTGTAAAATGCTTTAAGTGCAGATGCTACAACTTGTACTTCAGCAACCCCTGCATTTTGTACACTGCGTGTGCTTTATAAATTCTAAATGAAAATACAGTAAATAAAACACAAACCCAACACTGTCTCTTTATGAATTATAACAGATTATGACAAGATTTCCTGTAGTTCAGTGATACACCAGATCATGATTAACCAGTCTTTGGGAAGTTTTGTGTACTTTTAAGTTAGGCAAGGTAAAACTCACAGCTGATATTAAGATACTGGCAGAGATAACTGTGAACTGACAACTTTTTCACTAGCTTTCTAAGTTTATAATCCCCTCAAACTCCTAACCAACCATAGAATCCCAAACACATGTTCTTCAGACTAACATGTCACAGAATCTGTTTTCCTTTGAGGAATACTATTTCAATCCTATAATAGGGTAATGCACCCAACTTACATAACACAGATTATATTAAGCTTGCCTGAGATTTAGTGTGAGCACTTGGATAACATTTTGATTCTAAATCTTGCAAAGTATAATTCCATGTAAGAATCAGTTAACCTCTCTATACCTCATTTTTCTCATCTACAAAATAGGGATAATAATACTTGGTTATACTTACTTTGAGAGGTTGCTACAAACATAAGATAATAAATGCAACACTTTTATCCCATGTCTGGTACATTGTGACTGATCATTAATTAATAGCCATAATGGTTAATGTCATCCATCAGAAGAAATGCTAAGGTCTGAAAATGTTACCATATGTTCTCTCTGATTACTTCTTCTTAGTCTCCAAATAATTGTTTTACTTGGATGTGTTAGTGAAATTAAAATAAAACTTACTTATTTTTATTTATCTCCTTATTCATTTATGAAAGCAAGAATAAAAGCAATGCTTATTGAAGGACATAATCCAACACTATCCCTTAAAAACTGGTGAATTAAGTAATGAAAAATTAGTTGAAGAGTAAACAAAAAGAGCAATCACCAAACAAGATTTTCCATCTAACTGAGTGCTTTATCTGAGATCACATCAGTGCCTCCGATGAGTCTTTAGACAAAATTCTAGAGGTCATGCAAGAAAGGGATTCTACTATGTAGTTATAACTTTTAAAAAAAGTTTTTAAATTTCTCTAAGAAAACTCAGTAAAAGAAAGGGTGCAGGATATATATGTTGCACTATTCTGAATATCTGGCTTTAAAGACCATCAGCACTTATTGCCAGAGTAAATGCTATGTATTCAATAGCTTTCCCAAGAAACTGAAATATAGAATGCAACACTTTTCCTAAAGCAATACTCTAGATATACCTCTTTTGGAGAATCAACAAAAAATACAAAAGTACATGAAAGCATTTATTCTGGATAGTCAAGGACAAATACAGAGAGAAACAGAAAACCTCCCAGCAAAGGTACATGTGTGGCTTATTTTAGATCAGCAAAATCCACATATATGGGAGTGAGCAAGAAATGTGCAAAATCTTGTCTTGGAATCATATACAATGTGCTAATTCTTTGAATCCTTTTTAGAAACCATTTTTTTTTTTTTGCCCCCAATCTGTCCAAAGTTATAACGTCGTTGTCTTTAATATATACTACATTTCTTCTGCAGGGACCAATGACAAATTTGATCTTAATTTGGTATTGACTCTTTCATGTCTGAAAACTTAAAAGAGAATAGCTCTGATAGTATATAGAACAAAATAATTTTGTTACCTTTAATATTTCCATATTTTTTATTTATTAGGGTGAAATTATCACCTTTTTGCTTTTTGATTATTCTAAACATTTGTTTTAGTTCTGTGTTCTTTCCCGAGAGGCTAATTTGAGGGAACAGAGGCACTTACCAGGCATAGAATATGACACATACGTTATTTGTATTCTTTAATACAAATTTCACTGCCCAATGAGTATATGATATATATTCATATATTCTGATCTGTAAACATATGGTAAAGAGTATGGGTATTTGTTGATATCATAGTTATACTGAGCATAACCAATAACATCTTATTACAGTGTCACTAATCCTAATTATCCACCGCTTGTATAATCAATCAATAAATGTCATATAATATTTGCTTATTAGAAAAACACTCAGTGGTCCACTATGAGTCAACTTCTATTCTAGGTACTGAGAGCATAACAGTGATGAAATTCATATGATAACTGCTCTGACCTCATGAAACCTATATTCTGGTCAAAAGAGAGAGTCATTAAATAAGTAACCAAATAAAAAGATAAAATCTCAAAGGAAAATGTGATGAAGAAAGTATTTCAGGCTAAATTGATAAGAATGATAAATAAAGGGTGCTACTTGAGATGGATGTGTGTGTATATGCATTTATCATTTAGTATATATACTCAAGTATATACTATTATTTAGTACTTATACTAAATTATATACTACTATTTAGTATATTATATATACTAAATATAAATGCATATACATACACACATATACATATGGGTGTATTTTTAGAAAAATGAGTGTTCTTCATATATTATTCTATGAACTTAAATTTCTCTATGTTTTTGAAAACTTTCAGTATTTAGAGCTTTTCACTATTTACTTTTTGTTCAACATTTCTCCCTTGCAAAAAAGGTTGTCATAAATATGTACATACTCCTTTGTGCCTATGTATAATTGCTTCTCTGCAATACTCTATCAGAAATGGAACTGTAGAGTCCAAAAGGAGCCACAATTTAAATTTTAATAGGTATTGCCAATGGAGGTTCTGTAATAGAACTGTTTTCCTGTTTCCTTGGTAAAATGTGATGTTAAACTTTCAATTTTTGCTCCTTACTTAGGTAAGATAATGGACATAGCATCTCTTTATATTTTAATTTGCATTTTGCTGATTATTAGTGAAGTTAAGCATCCTTTTCTTTACTTTCATCATCATTTAATTTTTTTCTTTTGTGACTCAGGTTGTCTATTTGGATCTTTTGCCCATTACTCTTGGATTTTTATGTAATTTTATATGTGTGTGTTTGTATATGTGTGTGTGTGTGTATGTGTATATATATACAGATATATAATGCAAATATACAGGGGATTTATAGAAAAATAATCAACACATTTTATACATATACATGATACATATATATGTATTCATAGTACAAATATTTCCTCTACTGTTACCTTTAACATTGTTTCATTTTACCACAGAATAATTAAATCATATAGTTAAATTTATTAATTCCTTATGGCTTTTGTGTTGTTTGTCCATTTGTGAGTATGTGTGTATTTTTGTCTTATTCCTATTATAATATTAAATAATAATGACCTGTATTTTCTTCTAATGTATTTGTAATTTTGTTTCTTACATTTTGAAATTGAAATAACTGGGATTAGTTTTGTGAATTATGGAAGGTAAGATCTAATTTATTTTTCTTCCTATTGATAGACAATTTACCCAACACTGTTTATTGCCAGAGCATTCTTTTCACACCGATTCAAACTACCATGCTTTCATGTACTAAATTCTCATGGGTGTTTCTGGACTGCGATCTCTTTATTTCCATGCCAATATGACATTTTCTTATTCAATTTTTATAATAAGTTTTAAAATATGGTAGGTGAATCTCTCTCTACTTAACCTATTTATCTTTTTAAAATGTTCTGTTGGTTATTCTGGCATATTTTCCTTTCTAAGTGAAACTTATGAGGAGGACTTTGAGTGTCATGAATAATGTTATAGGATTTTTTTATTATACTGCAGTGTATTTACAGATTAATTTGGAGGAGTATTCTTATCTTTATAATATTGAGCCATCCCATTCAGAATATGGCTTAGCTCACCTTTTATTCAAATCTTCTTTTATGTACTTCAGTAAAATTTTATAACTTTCTTCATATAGGTCTTATTTTTATTAGTATTATCTTTATGCAGTGTATAGTTTTGTGGCTACTGTGTGGCAGATCTCATCATCTATTATATGTTCTGTTATTGCTAGCATACAGTAAAGCTATAGAAAATTGCACCTTTGCTTTCTGAAAAGAATGTCATTGTCTTCCTATTTTTGAATATGTATACAATTTATTTCTCATTATTCCTTTCCAATATTTAATCCAACTTAAAAAAAAATCTTGGATTGGCAGATTGAGTACCACCAGTCTAGTCAATCAAGCACAAAGGTGATTAATAATATAATAGTAAATCTTCTTATAACTGATATTAAAGGGAATGCTTCTAATATTTCACCACTAAAGGTGGTGCTTGCTCTATAATTTTCTGGTAGATAAATTTTAATAAATCAAGGAAGTCCTCTTTTATTTCTAGCTTGCTAAGAATTTTACTTCTTAATTTTTTAATCAGAACTTGGGGGGTTATTTTAATAAAACAGCTTTTAAACATGAACCTTTTTTTCTCCCTATAATCGTTTAATGGCATAAATTAGCTTGGTGCATTCTCTAGTGCTAAACAAGCCTTGTATTTCTTGGAGAACACAAACTTGGTGATGGTAATATTATGATTTTCAGGTTCTGCTGGAATTTATTTTCTAATACCTTCGCTAGGTATTTACATTTGTGTTCATTAGTGAGATTGGCCTATACTTTTATTTGTTCTGCTATCCTTGCTCAGGTTTTTCCACTAGTGGATTTTTCCTGTTTTATTTCTCTTAAAATGAACTTAGAAGAACTACATCTTCATCTATGATCTGAGCAGTTTATATAATATGGGGATTATATTTTGTTTTTTAAAATATTTTTTAGATAAATTAGATCTGACACTATTTTCAGGGATAATGGTTAGCACGTCCCTTAAATTTTTATTTTATTTACTATTACTCAATTTGTTTTCTATATTTTGAGCCATTTTTTATAACATAGATTCTCAGATTTTCAAGCATTTCATCTAAGTTTACAGATTTGTTATAAACAAAAAATTGTGTTGTCTTTGTCATCAATTTCTGGATTCCTCCTATAATTACATAAGCCCAGTTTTTCATCTCTTAACATTTTCTGCACCTTGCTTCTTTTTGTTGAAAAAGACACATCAAATTTTTGACTATCTTATAAATCATACCAAGTAACCTTTGGTTTGTTGATATTCTTTCCTTAGTTTGATTATATTCTCCCTATTACCTGTTTCTGTTTGTACCAACCTTCCCTTGGAGTAGACAATTAAAATTCAGTCTTTTTACTCTGTACAACTTCAAATTATTATCTCTTCAGACAATCTTTTTTGAGAAGGGGCAGAGGAAGAAAAATATCACCTTCAACAGGTTCATGATTTGCCCTTTCTGCTTTCAGAAGAGTCATCTTTAGTCCAAGCTCATACCTTTCTTTTAGAGTCTTACTGAACACTCTATTAAGGGCCAACACACCACAACAATGTGACTTTTCCTACCAAAGTTCCCTAATTCTGTAACTTCAGTGGGTAACTCACTGGTGTCCAATATACAAGACATGTGACAATGTAACCAAAATTTTTTCCACCATCTGAAATAATCATTAAAGTGTCAGTGGGTCTTCAATTACCTTGACCCATATAATATTATATTTTAGCATATTTTTTTGCAACCCTCCATTCCTAATACCGTATCTTGTAATTAAAATATTTATTTGCTTATATGACAAAGACCCTACATGTGTGGCAGCTCTGGAGCCATTATTAAGCCAGAGTTCTACTTCATATTCTCCTATTTCCTATTTTCACAGTCATCCATCTGTTGTCTTTATCCTTAGCCTGGTAGTGACATGGTTGCATCAGTTCAGGGTGTCATGTACAGTCACAGTCAACATGTTGGTCCTAGAACAATCTTGATTTTGTGGTACAAAGGATATGTCAACTTCTAAGACATAATGGTGGGGATTGGAGGTGGAGGTGGAGGTGGTACTATTGGGAAGGGAGTGGGGAGAGAGGAGTCTGCTACTATCATCTGTTGAAATAATTTTATAAAATTAAATGAAAATCCATAGGATATCAAAGAGGACTGTATTTTTGCCTCTCATCAGAAGAATAGCATTATTTATTAACATTTCTATTACTGATTCGATTACTCCCCTATTACCTCCATTTAATAATGCTGATCTCAAAAACTGTCAAATGTGATACCTCCCTCTTAAAGTGTTTCTGGTTCTTTACATCGCCTGTTTTGTATGTGACTATACAATTTTATAACGTTTTTAATACCTTTGGTGACTTTCCATAGTTCTAAGCAGCCATTCATTTACAATCAAACCATAGTTTACATTTCTTGTATATTGCTTGTTGTTGAAAACATCAAGGAACAGATATCCTATTTTTTACTCAGCAATTCCTGAGTGATATAATTGCCTATTTTTCAAGAATCTGCCTTGATATTACTAGGACAGTAGTTGCCATCAGGCTCTCAAATTGCTCAAGTCAAAATTAATTAAGTGCACTGAAAGGTTTACTGTTTACTTAATGCCAAACATTTTGTCAGCCAGTGTATTTAAGCTAAAATATAATCAGTTATGGAGATGTTTTGGCTGTGAAATTATTTAAGAAAACAGATTTAGGAAATTCTTCCTCTAGCCTGCTCCTATCTACAAATTCTTCATTCCTTAAACCCTGAGAGTAAGTGATTCAACAGCACAGTTTCTGCTTCACAATGTTTTTCCCTGGCTCAGAAATCTTTCTGCCTAGATTAGATATGCTTATTATCTTGTCTTTTTTCTCAGTTCCATTGAATTTCCTGATTTCTGTCTGAGATCTCAGTTTTTGGCTGTTTATTGCATCTTGATTTTCATTTTAATGCTCCTGCCTGCCCAGCTCTTCTGACTTTTGTAACTTTTGTCCAAATGAGATGATAGAATGCATCCTCCAAGCCATGTGCTTAATTTCTAATCCCCATGCACTCTTTATTCCTAGCCTCACAACACTAATTTGTGCATGGGCTGCAAGGCACCTCTCTCAGGTCAGGCTGCTTCTATGCCTGAGCTGTATTCTGACAACTCCAGATATGTGTACTTCAACTCTACAAATCATCTGTATCTCCAGAACTGACTACTTCATGGTCCCATTGGACTGAATTGATTGAACACACTGAATGGAACTAATTATTTAGAGCTTTGATTCTAAACCCTGGCTATCAGTTAAAATTATGGGGAGAGCTTTAAAAAATTTTTAAAATAATAAATATACCAGCATCTCAGTCATGGGCATTTTTAGAAGTCTCTGGATGATTATAATGTGCAACCTCTGCTGAGGACCATTCCTTCAGAGTAAAAATGAAACAGGCAGAGTCAGAGACACAGCTGAATTCCCTGTTTATAGGGGCTAGAATAAAACCCTGTGATATCTTCCTCACCTTTCTCTGAGTGTCTATTCCCCCCACCTTTCTTTTTCTCCCTAGACCACTTAAGGACTACATTGGTAGAAGTCACATCAAAAAGAAGTAATGAGTGACAGTAAATGGAGGAGGGAAGAAGCAGAGAGGGTCCCTGTTTTTATTTCCTTCTGCCTTACCTGAAGCCTGGGCTTTACTAGCATGTCAGCTATAAAAGGCAAGCTCCTTAACTACAATATCCTGTATGAATAATATCCAGGAAGGAAATTTTAAATCCATCCCTGAATATAAAAGAGCATTACTAGAGAGAAATAATTTATGAGTAAGACACTGAGGGATACATACCATAATTTATTTTTATATCTTGATCTTTGTTCAGACCACTGCAAACTCCTCTTCAGAAAGAGTGCATCAATTATGAGCAAGAAAGAAAAGGGAGACTTTAATACTAGAAAATATATCTTTCATACTTACTGTATGCTTATGCATACACACTGATAATAGATACTTTGTTGGTTCAAATCATTACAAGCTGTGAACCATGAAGAGAAATGAGCAATAAATAAAGGTCCCTGTTTCTTTTAATAAAATGTCCCCATGTCACAGCCTAGGGAATGCCTTGTAATCACAATGAGCTCAAATATGCTTTACCTATTCTTGAAATGTAAATCCTGAGACTTCTTTAAATTGATTTTTGGAATGCCTTATTTTTTTTTTTTTGTAGGAGTGCCTTTAAAGTGCCTTACATATTCCACTGTCAGAAAATTTAGATGGTGACTGTGTATACAAAGTGAAATGATTGAATTGGGGGTGTATAATTAAATCAAACCTCCAGATATTTATGGAAAGGTCCTTTTAGCATGTATTAATAACTGTTAACTGTTAACATTTATTGAGTACTTTCTATTATCAGACACTTCTCTAAATATTTTAGACGGATTAATTTATTCCAAACTAATAATAACACAATAATACCAATTTTAGAAATGAGGAAACTAAGCAGATAGAGGGTGAGTGACTTACACAAAGTCACATAGCTCTAAGTGTTAGAATTTGGATTCTGACCCAGACAACAGGAGTCCAGACTCCTTGCTGTTAAGTACTGTGGTATACTAACTTAGATTCAATGCTACTATAAAAACAATCATTATATTAGGATATTTGGACAGGATTATTATTTAAGTAGTTTCTAACTCTGAGTAAGAGCTGCAAGAATTCCTTAGATATAAGTTCCTTGCATTATGGAAACTCTGATGGTCTTCTCACAGGAGAACAGACGATGACATTAAATAGAGGGTAACGATGTTATAAAGGGCATGAAATTAGTTACAATCATCAACACTCATTAAAAGTGGGTTAGACTTAATAACCAAAGAGGTAGAAGATCCAACAGTGCAAAAGATACCTTGACCTAATGGTTCTTGGAATCTAGTGGTTAGTAGACATTAACCAAAGATCACAAACATGTTAATTATAATAATGATACATGCTGGAGAGTGGGGTGGCTACTAAGTGCTAGAAGAACATACAGTTGGGCATTTAACCTAGTCTGAGAAGGATGGGACAGACTGAGAAAGTCATAGTTAAGCTGAAGGATAAGCAGAAAATAACCCTACTCACAGGGCAAGAGCATTCCAGGTACAAGGGAACAGCATGTAGAATCTTGAGGGAGGAAGGAAGTTGAGTGAAAATGACAAACTTCATTGGGTGGGGAAAGAGAATGTTAAAGCTTTCATTTATATTCACTTATTTCAACCTTTAAGATGTTTATTTTTACATAGTTTTTATAAATGCATACTGTATCAGTTTATTAGTATTTGCATGAATATTATAAATAAACATATATTAGGATGGCATGTTTAAGAAATTTTATTAATGGGCATGTAGAGTAAAAAAATGTTTGAGGACCACTGGTTTGAGCAAGTGCAAAGGGCACATGATGAGTGAACTCAGGGGTTGGTGGTGATGGGGAAATTGAACAGGAATTTATACTGGATGCCCTGGAGATCTTCCACTCTGGGCCTGGTGAGCCAGGTCAAGTATTCAGGGTTTAACAGGAAAGGGAAATAGCTGAAAGGATTTTACTCAGGAAATACACATTTGGCCTTCTGGAAAACAATCTAAGATGGCTACCAATTAAAACCATTTATAAATAGGTTAGATAAGACAAAAAGGTAAGTTTCAGTGTAGATCTGAAATCTTTAGTATTAATTTGTATGTTTATTCTCTCTCTTTCTAGATTGATCCATGTTCTATGGACTGAATATTTATGCTCCCCACAGAAATATATACACTTAAATCTCTTTCCCCAATGCGATGGTATTAGGAGATGGGGCCTTTGTTAGGTAACTAGGTCTTGAGAGTTGAGCCCCAGTGATGGAATTAGTGCCTTGTAAGAAGAGCTAAGAGAGAACTGGTTAACTAACTCTCTCTGCTCTCTGCCTGAGAGAATACAAGGAGAAGACAGCTATATGCAAACCAGGCTATCACCAGATACCAGATCTGCCTGCACCTTGATCTTAGACTCCCCATCATCCAGAAATGTGAGAAGTAAGTGTTTTTTGTCTAAAACATCCAGTCTCTGGTAATTTGTTACAGCAGCCTGAACTAAGACACCATGTGAAACATAGTTATTTTATCCATCACTTACCTCCTCTCCTTGCAAAAGCTGTTATATACCCACTTCCAAGTGCACAGCAGAGTACTTGGCCTATGATAAATGCTCAGTAGGTTTGGCATATGAATTAAAATATTACCTCAAGTTTATCACATCCTAAATGGGTTTAATTTAAATTCTCCAAAATATGTTTGTCCACCTATATTTCCTGCCTGGACAAATGGCACACATCCACTCAGGACTCCTGTGACAGCTTTATATACCATAGCTAGTCAGGCCCTAAATCCCAGCCTCTCCTTGTCATCTCACTGCCTTTGCCATAGCCCTCACAAGTTCTCCTATTTAGTCGTGGAATTCCAGATAGCCCTTTCCTTATACTTATTAACTAAATTTTATTGGATTCCAAGTATGTGCCACACACTATAGTTAAGCCCTTAAATGCATTATCTCCTTTAATCAACATAATCCAATGAGGAAAGTACTATTATTGCAATCAGTTTATTTTTGAAGAAATTAGAGTTTAGGAAGTTTAAGTAATTTTTCCAAGTTTGGCCAGCAACTAAGAGATAGAGTAGCCATTCACACAATCGGTCTTCTCTTGGGCTCTCAGTCTTACTAACAGAGCTGAACTCTATTTCTCTCCTCCCACCTACAGTTTGTTGCAACTGCAGAATATTCATCACAGTTGATTCACTCATTTCATTTGTTTATTCCTCTATTCACTCGTTTCTTCATGTATCCTCTTCTCATTCACTCACATGCACATATGATGAGTGATTGCTCACTTTCACCTATTTTACATGTTGAACAACTCCACCATCTAGTAAGGGACGAACATTAAACCAAAGTTACTTAAATAATTACGTAATGGCAATAAATGCTAAGACAGAATATGGTCCTTTTAAGTATAAATCTGATCATGGTATTCACGCCTCTGCCACTGAAGCAGTGACTTACTTTTCCTGAAATACCCTTCCCTTTTCTCCACTAAACAAACCCTCAGCATTGTTAAATGCTCGGATTTACAACTGTCTGTTAGTTCGTGGTCAGAATTCACAGTTTTCTCCTTTGTGTCGTCAAAGATAATACTTATTGATTCCTCTATTGCAGCAACTATTGTACATTACAATTTCTTAGGTTGACTGCTTGACAGTCTTCAATTTACTTAGGAGTTTTAGTGGTATTTCATATAGTTTTTGGTTAAAAAAAAAGATAATGCCTATATAGCACCTAGCATATTGTAAGTTCTCAACAAATGCTAACTATTATAAATGGTATCTGTTTTACCTATTGACTAAGCTCCCGGGGAAGCAGTTTCAGTGTTCGTTCACTAAAAAAAGAAAAAAATATTCTCTATTTTGCACATGACTCTACAGTGGCAGGTGATGTGGATAAATCTATGTATTCACATCTGGTGACTTATCTGTATTTTATTATCCATTCTTTCACTCCTTTTGTCTTTTCTATTCTCACATTAATGCTGGCGGCTGAAAGAAGACCACAGTTACCATAGAGGTAGAAATCTGATAATCCTTGAGTCCTTAATTTTTCTCTCCAGCCCCTTAAATCCATCAGAAAATCTTGTGAATTCTCAACAATTATATCTCACATCTTCACTCTAGACTGCAGAAAGCATCTGAAACAAACTGTTAAGAAGAATAACATAGATCCTAACAGACAGACATAAAAATAGGTCTAATATACATGATTAAGAAAACATCAATTTCAAAATGTTATGTGAAATATTCAAATTTGAGAGAATGCATGAGGAAACAGTCTCTCTTCTTTGCGTCTTGCTTGTACTCTCTTGGTGCACATAAACCAGTATTTTATTCCATCACTGATTTCTATCTCCTTACTTCTGCTTTGACCTTTCTTCAGTCTGTTCCCCACTCAGTGGTAAGAGTGATTTCAAAATATAAATTAGATTATGTTTCTTCATTGCTGAAAACTATTCTGACTCCCCATTTCATATGGAGAAAAAGGTCTACAAGCCCCTGCCTTGTGTGGCTTCTGCCTAGCCCTACTGCCTTATATGGTGCCCCTTCTCCTAAGTCACATCACTCTCAATTTCTTTCAGCTCCTCAAAGATGCTAAGTTCATTGATGGCTTAAGGGCCTTTGCCCTTGTTGTTACTGTAATTGTTCTGTGAAGTCTTCTGCCCTTCTCTTCATTTGGCTACTTCTCTTCTTCCCATGTGTCTTAAATGTCACCAACTTAGGGCTTCCCTAATCATTCCACCCAAGGAAGGGTAACTCTCACTTTCATTGCTTGTTAAAGGCTGTTAATTTGTTACCTGATAGCACTCAACACAGTTGGAAAATATTTAATTCATTCACTTTTGATCCTTTTAAAATTATTTGCTACTTATCTTAGTTTGGGTATTCCCAGAAGTAGACATACATTTAAGTAGCTTACTTTGGATATTATCCCAGGAAGTACCAGTAAGAAAGTGTAAAAATGAAGGAAGGAAGCTAATTTAAGTGCATCATTGAGCAGGCTACTGTTATGGGCAGCTGAGGCTCAGTCTCAAAAGAGAAGTCTGGGGACAGTTCAGACATGCCTCAGAGCGGTGCAAGGGAGCAGGGGTATTTATGCACCTAATCACATCTCACCGGTTGAGGGCTGATCCCCAGTGACACACGGGCCAAGAAGGCTCCAGCAGTTTTCAGCAGTCAGAGAAATTACTCAAGCAAATCTCTGCAATGCTTGAATCAGTGTGCTCAAGAATGATGTGTGGGGACAATATGGGTGGGGCATGAATGGTGTTTGCTCCTACATCTCTCCAAGGTCTACCCTTGTACTTGGCACAGAGCTGATACTCAGCAGATGAAAATGAAGGAAGAGATAACAGGGCTAACAGATAACAGTTATGTTTTATATGATGCACAGTTTAATTGGATTAATAAGTTTATTTGGATTTATAGTTTATATAGATCCTATTCACCAGAGGAGAATCAGGACGTTCAGCCTTGTGATGTAATAACCAGAGCTAAATCTAGTAATGACTTACTGATGTAACAAATCTGTATTCCTTTCCTAGGGCTTCCATATCAAAGTATGGCAAACTCGGGGGCTTAAAATTACAGAAATCTATATCTTAGAATTCTGGAGGCTAGAAATATGAAATCAAGGGGTCAGCAGGGCAATGCTCCTTCTAAAACCTATGAGGAAATCCTCCCTTGACTCTTGATAGCGTTTAATGATTTGCTGAAAATCTTTAGTGGTCCTTGGTTGGCAGCTGCATAATTCCAGCCCCTGCTTTTGTTGCCAAACAGTGTTCTTCCTATGTGTGCCTGTTTTATAAAAACATCAGTCATACTGAATTAAGAGCCCACCCTACTCCAAACTGACTTCATTTTTACTTAACTAATTACATCTGCAACAAATCTATTTCCAAATAAGATCACATTCAGTGGTACTAGGGTTTAGGACTTCAACATCCCTCTCTTATTTTTTTGGAGGACACAATTTAACCTATAACAGTATCAATGAAGTTAAAGTCTAGGGAAGAGCTTATTACATAGTGAAAAACAATGTTGTGTTCAAGTCTCAAATCAATCTTTACAGTCAACCAAGAAAAATGCATGTTTCAGGAAAGGGAGAAAAAACTTTCAGGATTTTGAAGGTCTGGGCTCACATATAATGTAGCGGTAGGTTGGTCGCATGTCAGCTTGCCAGGAGGCAATCTGGTAGGTACAGCGAGTTTGGTTCCAGAGAGACAATACAGAGTGCATGTGGAAAGAGAGGCAAGATTTGAGGGCAACTCTGGGATACCCTTGTGATCTCATTAAGGAGACAACTCCAGGGCTTTCCCAGAAAAAAAAGTAATAATTTCTTTACTCCTAAATCCCCACATGCTACTCAATAGGTTTTCATGAATCAGACATTCTAGCAATTATTTTCAAAAGCCATTGCTTCTGCTCATGATAATCTGTAGATAATTACTCTATGCTTGTATTTATCAACTGTGTCTGTGAGCCTTATTAGAGAAACAAGTAGAATATTTACCTTTGGACTTACTGCATACATCAGGTGTTTCTCTATCCTCACATGTAATTTCCATAAAATCTGACAATAAAAGACTATTTTGTATTTAGCTGCTAAGAACCATTTTGTCACTTTGTTTAATAGTGAAATGTTTGATCACAGATCTCAACTTCTTTTAGAAATCAGTGTGACACTTCAGATAAGACCCTCAATGTAGAAGAGACAAAACTCTACTTAAAATGCTAAAGTCCATTCTTATTCCGCATAATTGCTGTGATGATTCTAAGTGACCACTTAACCCATGATTTTCAGGCAAATGTCACTGTTTCACTTCTCTAAATTATTAACAGCAATATTAATAAGAATATTAATATGTGATTATATAAGCAGAATGAAATGATGAGTAAAACCGACTATAGCCATGAGCCAGGATTTATTTAGTTTTGTTTTTGTTTTTAAATAAGTGAGACTTGTTTAGGTCACGATGGCTAATAGTGTGAAGGAAAATCCGGGCTGGTCTAACAAGACAACTCACAAGTCTAGGAATGTGAAGGAGAGGCTGGGCTGGGCTGGCAGGATAACTCACAAATCTAAGTATTGGAATACTGATCTGAGTTCTACTAGACTAACTTGTAAATCTAGGTTAATTAGTGTTGGTTTGCTGTTCATGTTTTTTGCTAGCCAGCTGGGTTTTCAAAGATACATATCTGGCTTTGGAATGTTGGTTTGCTGCCTCCCCGCCTCCACTTTTGTGATGATAATGCTGCTAAAGCTGTTCCATGCCTATTGGCCTAATACCCCAAGCTTGTACTTTACCCTATAAAACCTCATGCGCACGTCTTGGAGGTGCTCAGAGCTTCGGAGCAGAAGCCCCTCTGAGCCCGCCAGCGTAATACATCTGAGTACTCCAGCCCTCCGAGTGGTGCTTGTTTCTTGATTGGCCTGTCGTTTCCATAACAATAGCTCTTCCCACATATTTATTAATTTAAATTTTATGAATAAAATTATCTTGATTTTGAAAATGAATATAAAATCCTGTAATACTTTACATGTCTTCAACTACTGTAATTGTTTAAAAGTAAAACTTACATGGAAATAATTAATACTGTATTTCAACAAAATTTTGCAAGCAAGCTGAATCAGTTTATTCAAAAGTGAAATATTTTGCTTGTATGCCACTTAGCTTTAAATGTACAAAAGCCACAAAATGTTTATGAAAATTAAATAATTCTAAGAATATGCTGTACCAGTACATCTTATAAGAAGCATATTTTCTCCACTATCTAGAGTAACAAAAATTGGATGTTAGCAGGCAGAGAGAAGGGTGGAAAATCTATGTAATATCTAATGTTCATAAAAAAATTAATATCTCCTCTGCATTTTAAATAGTCCATCTTCCAACCCCATAAAGAATTTATATTTCATAGATAACTATAACATAAAAAGTGAAAAATCTCATTTCATCATTGATCCCATTGATAACCACAGGAATTGTTTGGTATATATTTTCTGGAATATATTTTCTTTCCATGCAGAGACTGAGAGGGATTATTTTGCAATCTTATCTTCCAGTGAAAATATTATATAGCATTCTCTTTATTACATACTAATTCTGAGATGTTTAAAAATGTCTGAATTTCCCACAATATGAGGAGGTGAACACATAATTTTTTTTTGGCAATTGCAAATGGGAGTTGTTTTTTTTTTTCAAATAATAGTTGGTTTGAATCATTTTCAACTTTTGTTAAGGTAGACAGAGTTTGCAGTGATGGCTGTGAATCAGAGTTGCCACTCATGGCTCTATTACTTCACTTGAAACTTATTTTATTTAACTCATTAACGAGAGA
Source organism: Camelus bactrianus (assembly GCF_048773025.1). Classification (NCBI taxonomy): domain Eukaryota; kingdom Metazoa; phylum Chordata; class Mammalia; order Artiodactyla; family Camelidae; genus Camelus; species Camelus bactrianus. The sequence goes on from NC_133555.1 coordinate 12,409,136, forward strand.
AATAGAAGGATGCCAAAGCACATTCAAAGAGAAGAGAATTTGAGAAATAGGATTTTTATAGTCTGGGAAGGAGGAGGAGGGAAGAAATAAACATTAATGTCTACAAGGCAAAAACCAACAATAACAAACCATAACCTTTTGGTAAAATCATATCTAATGAGTTTTATAGAACAATACATTATCTGAGTCCTAACTTATTTTACAAACGAAGTTTCATTCCCCTAAATTAACAGATGGACCTTTGTTGTGGGTTTATAAGAAAATGCCCTAATGCCCAGTAGAAATGACTTACTGTCATCCTTTTGCCTTTTTTCCAAGTTTTGGATATTTGTCTTACTATCATTAATGTTTTATTTGTTTTTCTGAGATATGTTGTCTACCTGGCCTGGTAAAATTAATTGAAAACCATGGTTATCCCTTTTTTTGTAAATTTCTCTAAGTTTAAAGCCTACCAAAGGAAATGTGATAAACATTTTCTTGAAACGTAGCTGCATAATATTTCATTTTATGGATGCACTGTATAATAGGAAACTCATGTTTCACTTATGGACATTTAAGTTATTTTCAGTATCTCATCATTTTAACTAATTCTCAATAAATAGTATCATCATTTCCAACTTTGCACAACTATACATATATATTCATAGGCTAAATCCTAGAAGTGAAATTGCTGTTTCATAAGTTACATACATTTAAATATTGAAAACAAAATTGTCAAATTTTATCTGAAAAGGAGGGCATTTTTACACTTACAGTAAATCACAGATCTAATTTAAATAGAGAGTCCTTTGGGCCATCTGTTTTGTTTTTTCATGTATGTCTACATAATTAATCAATTGGCTGTCTTAAGATCTCTGGTCATTATCAAGCTACTTGAGAAAGAAGAGCAATGAGAAATGAAGGTGGTGAGTCCCAGGGAGTTCAGGAAAAACTGGATAGCAAAAAAACCAACAAGTAAACATTGAATTTTGATTGTAACTTTCCAAAGCCACTGCAGAAAAATTTCCCAGGAAATAACAGTGAGTTGTTATTTGAAACTCATGAGAAAATAAAAGGCTAGTAACGTAATTGCCTAAATGATTAAAGATGAGACTTGGGGCTAAGGTCCAAGCTGAAGAAAAAGAAGAGGAAAAATTACAGACTCTTTTTGATTGCTGATTCATTCAACAAGCACTTAGCTGCTAGCCATAATTGAAGGTCTCTGCCAGTAAATGATGAAGTCTGCAGTAGCTAGTTAAAGAAACACTGGACAGAGAAGAGAGGTAGTAGACCTAAATGTTAACTGGAGAAAAATATTCTAACTTTTGGTTCAAGAATTCTTCTAAGATTAGGAACTAACTTTGCTTAGAAAAATAATTGGTGATAGGGAATGGAAGATCATGGATTTAATGTCATAGGCTAAAAATGAACAGTAAAATAAAGAGGTAGATAAACTGATTTCATGTACAAGAAGAGGAATTGAAATATGAAGAGGAGAGAAAAGGATTCACTCTCCAGAGGAGACAAGGAGCCAGACAACATGGAATCTTGATTCTGCAAAAGAAAATGATCAAATCAAGGACGGACATTAAAGTTGTGACTAAAAGACTTTAAGAACTAACAAGTAATACCTATGATCCAATTTTAAGTTTCAGTTGACTAAAATCTTCAGAAAAGATGCTATATACAGAAACTGGCATATCTGGGTTAAAATAAGAGAAAAGCAGGACTAGGAGATGAAAAGTAAGTGAGTCTAAAAGTTCAGCAAAAGCATGAGCTCCAAACTGGAGATAAACATGAGGTTTTAAGGGGCTCAGAATTCTCAGAAAACACAGGGAGACCTTTTTCTGACATTTCTACATTCAATATTACTAAAAGTGAGGATGACCTTAGTTAGCACCACGATTACACATTCATCAAGATTAAAAAATGAAACACAAACGCAGGCAATAGTATGCTACAAGAGAGGGTAGTGAACTAAGAATTGGAGTATCTGGTTCCAATGTTTCATTGTCTTCCTCTGATAGCAATGCATTCTTGAGTCAATTTCCTCACCGGTAACAGAGATGTAGTAAGATGTGTCCATCATTGGGTAGTTGTGAGCAACGAATCTAGACGTATTTGTATATAAAGTCTATATAAAACATTAGTTACTTATATTAAAAATGTTACCACCAATAATAACTACATATATACTTGCATATCCTTATTTATAGCAAAATAATTTATATCTTCCACTTTGTCTAGAACTAAACCTTATTTTGACTTCCACTTCTATCAATGGGAGTTTCCAAGTTTCTAGAATAATTAGAAAAGTTTTTCTAATTAATACTTGCTTTTTTTTGCAGAATCACTGCCATGATAATCTGAGCTACTTTTGAAGCCCTTTGGAGAAGGGCATTCTATATTTATCTTCCAAACTCTATCCCAGGGTTAAGAGACATCAAATCACCAAGCCTTCCTCCATTAAACTCTAATCCCTTGGGAATTTTAAGGTCATTATCAATCATACTCTTTCAAAATTAGACTTCAGAACCAAATGCTTCTATTTCCCTTTTAATGCTATTTTACCTCTTCCTTAGTTTGAAAATCACGTGACAATTCTAATTAAGAAGGGGGATTTCTTTGTACAAATTCAATATACAATCCATGTTCCCACGAGGTAGCTTAGAATCCAGTTTTGTTTTCTAGATGTTTATATAATTGTCGCAGCTACACTCTTGAAACTTGTTTTATCCCTGTACAAATTAAACAGAAACTAAATAAGCTCTGTGAGGTAAAAAAATCCTTCAGAAATGTAAACACTTCCTGTGGGAATATTAAAAGATTTCCACTTTTTTCTTCAAAGCAGCATTACTTTAGATTACAATAAAAAATAAATGAGCGATGGGATTTAGTCAACACTATCACTCTTGAAATAAGGAAAGATAAAAAAAAAAAAAGGCAACTTGATCTCAAACTCCCCTGTACATTTCTCTCTGTAAGCTTTCTTCACCATTTCAAGAATGATGATAAACTCTCTAAGACTCTTTGGTCACCAAAGAGGGAAGATGATTCACACCTCTTCACAGCCAGAAGGAATTCTGAGGAAGCAGCACAGTTGGGGATTGCTCTTGATAGGTTTTCCACAACCCTGGGAGGCATCAAACCATAAAAAGAATGCTTCAGCCTATAATAGATGTGTCAGAAAGGTTGACTCTGGTTATCAAATGGGATAGGAAAAAAATATACCCACTATTTTTCTGGTACAAAGATTGTTTTCTCCATTACACTGATTTTCTACTTTCTTTGATGTCATTTAAGTTTTCCTCCATTCATTCACTGTTATTAATGAAGGGAAAAGGTGTTATCAAATATGGAACTGTCTGAATGATCTCTGCCTATCTTGTAAAGTCATATTTTCTGGAGGGTGACTTACATTAGTGCACAGTCAGCCTCACTAATAATGATTCCTATCTGTAAGGCATAATTCTTTTATACTACGGGAAATACGTTACATTGATCTTCTTTATCATTGATTGATCATTGATCCTTGCAGCATTTTTGTCAGAGGGGTGAAACATTTCCCTTTGGGCAAAAAATGGTGAAGCTCTGAAATGATAACTATAAAATGATTCATTGTACCTAAACAGTGTGATTTGTGCCCCATCAGTGTTGGTGATAACAAGAAATTCATGTTATTAAGGAGTGCTATTACTCACTGCTTAAGAGCTTTGTGTCAGTGTTGCTTTTTAACAAAGCCTCCTGGTCACCATTGATTTTAAACAGGAAGTTTATTTCTAAAGCAGATGTCTCCAAACAATCTCACCCAACCTCAACTGATCTGTTGTGAATGGAGTCATTTTAACAACTGCAGAAGTTGTCAAAAATTACAAATGCATAAGATCTGCTCTTTGCAGACTGTGATTTCTATTTTACCAGAGCTAGTGTCACTATTTCAAGACTTATCTTCATTGTGGGACATTATTATTTCATGAATGAACCATTTCAAATGATAGGTGATAGCCATTTTGTTATGAAGTAAACATAGTGAATTAGGATATCTGGGTCAAAATACAGGGCTGTCTACTTGGCTGGTGTGTGGCTCTGGGCAATTTCAAAAAAGGTATTTTGAGGCCTTGAATACATGATCTCTAAGATTCTGTGCAGGTCTCAAATATCGTGACTGTGAGATTCAACTCACTGGTTCTTGCCATTGAAAACACCACTCTTTGGCATAATGCTTAAGTTTTGTCTGCAATATGTGGAGAAGATATAAGATATTGACACATCCTCAATCCAGTATACTAAAGTAGTCTCTGCCTTTGAATGAAAATTAAAAAAAAATGAAATAAAATAAAACAAACACACTGGGGCAAAGAATAGGTACTTTTTCCAACAAAATTCTTAATTTTTTGCCACATGCTAAATATCTCTCATCACTAACAACAGGGATTTCCATGATTCTTATATCTATTTGGAAAAGACCTTCTTTACTAAAGCAGTCCAGTCAGTAAAAGTGCCACATAAACAAAATGGAAATAATTAAAGAGCTGATAATTACAATAATTACACACTGCCTCTTTTGTTAAGCCAGGAGGGGTAAATTTTTAGACTATGTACTGGGGATTCAGCCATGTGTCACCCATTAAAGTTAATGAAAATCACAATCTAATCTTGCCCATCACATTGAACTTTAGTTCTAAAGTTTACTCAGAGGGATTGTGAATGAGTTCCCTTCCTTCTCATCAAAATTTTCTTTAACAATACTAGTATACATTTTTAAACTATAAATATCATTTTGGTCATATTATTGAATATGAATGGTCCTTATTTATTTTTCAGTTACATATCTCAAAAGGTATACAGATAAAAAGAATTTAAATGTATAAAGAGTAAAACTTAAGGTGTTATTTTAGTATTTTAAAGCAAGATACTATAGGAGTTTATAACCCAGAAGCCATAATGAAAATGACTGACAAATCAGAGTATAAAAATTTTAAACTTTGATTATGATCATCATTTTTAATGTTAATAATTTAATCAATTTTAGAAAAGTTTGATGTGACAACTAATTTACTTTTTGTAACATTTCATAAAAATGTGACTTTTAACACTCAACAAAAAATGACTGTAATAATTCTGAGTGTTTAAATTGGAAAAAGCTACTAAGAAAATAAATTTAAAGAGTTTTCTAAGTATCTGTCAGGGTTTTATGCATAAATAATAAGGAATGCATGATATGAATGAGATAAACAAAGAATATAGTAAGTCCTGGAATCTTGGTGGTAAAACTGTCAGAGTTTATGCAAAAAAAGAAACATTAAACATGAAGTAACTTGCTGTATGCTAAAATATTTAGAAAAGAAATATGCACTGGTATAAATTGTTTACTGACATACTAAATTCAGATTTCTCTCCAGAAATTCACTGAAATTTCCTAGTTCCAAAAGTGACTAAAAACCAGGGAGTTACATAAGTACTAAAAGACTGAGTCAATGTGTGTAAGACTGAATCAGAAATTATAGGTTTATGTGGAAGTGGAGTGGTTTTTACTCTTTTGTTTGGAAAACGTATTTATGCATATAATAAAGTATATATATAGGTGAAGTATACATGCATATTATACATATATATGAATATGTTTACATTTATATATTCAAGGCACAACTGTTTTCACCATTGTAAAATCACATACACATGTGATTCTCTGACTCATCTACAAAGGTCATAATTGTGCAAAACACCTAAAGGAGCTTTGATTCTTATTAAAACAGTGCTAAAAGAGGCTGGAAAATTAATTAAAAATATAATGTCTTGAGAGACAGAGCTTGCGCTGCTTTCTCTTTGTTCCTTCTGTTGAAATCCCTACTAAAAAATGTAAAAAGAGAAGCCACTCAAATTCCATTTGCATACAGAGTAAATAGAAATCAGCAAACTATAGTGTAGCTTATTAAATTTGCAGTGTCTTTTATGAACCTATCTGCTCATTGTCTGTCGTGAATAGCTTTGCATTTCCTGTAAAGGATGATAAATATAGCAGTAGTTTCCTTTTAAGTGTTTAAGTTCTAGAGACCAATAAATAGCTTATCTGTTTCCTGCTGGAAATTATAAAAGTAATCATCATACAGATATAAAAATGGCTGCATTTATTCCTCTGGATGGGTTTTACTAGATCAGCTCAGGAATTTGAAGACATGGCAGTAATATGGTGATTAATTTTTTTCTCAGTCTAGCTCCACACATTAGAAAATAACCTCAAAATTAAGTCTGTTAGAAAATTTAATATACATTATCAGGAATTCATATATATTTTAGATAAAAATGAAGAAAAGATGATTATTCATCAGTAAAGTTCAATGAGGATTTTCTTGATGGCAAAGATTGAAATTTTGGCAAGAATTCAAGGCCTCTGAACCCATTCATTAGACTTCTGTGGCAGGAGAACAAATGAGACTTTAAAGCAGTGTATCCCAAAGTAGGGACAGCAGCAATCAGGCTCCTACTGGTGGATCCTAAACTGGTATCTACGCCAAGTGAAAACAAAAGGCAATCCATTGATTCACACAGACGCTGTATGCAAAAGAGAGTACTGATTAAGAGGGAAGACTGCCATGAATCAGATTACCAGGTTTGAAAAATAGTACCACTAACACTGTACAAGTTACCTTTGGAAGGGTGTTTAATTTTTTCATATCTTTGTTTCCTCTTCTGCAAAATGGGAAGAAAAATAGTACCCACCTCTCAGAGATTTTATGAGGCTTAAATGAGATAATGAATATATGGTACCAATAGTCCACTGTCCAAAACATAATAATCACTCATTAAATATTGGTTGCTATTGTTATTACTATTATTACTACATAATAACATGTGGCTAATGGTTTCTTTCTAGTAACCTCTGAGTGAAATATGAGAATTATTAAAATATATTCAGGACTCACTACAGTTTATTGGGGACTTTTTTCTGTCTTCTTTCAGCAGTTACATTGTCGCACATTTTCAGCAGTATTGCAAACTGAACACTCACATAGGCAACTGCAATTTTTACAATTGCCAGTAACATTCTTTGTGATCATTGTTTGTTGATCATGGTTTCTAACTGCCATTATTCATGTATTAATCTTTAGCCATCACTTGCTTTTAATTGTTGTGTTACTTTACCTGAATTGTTATTTCTACCCTCTCTATTCTTTGTGTAATGCTTCTTATTTCCACTAGAAACTGAAATCTTGTGGGACAGTGGTCCCTATTCCACTGTCTGTGTTAGGATTTTTGTTCTATCTAAAAAGATGAAGGTCAGAAAAAATTAAGAACCACTATTCTAGAGGCCTAAGTGAATCAATAGATATTTTCCAGAAGAATTTAATGGATTAACACAATGTGAGCTAATCAAGTACTCCTTGAATAGAGATCTGTTATAATTTATTCAGTTTTTAAAATTAATTTCACCTGCCACTGACTTTATATTTTTCCTCTTTATCTCTCTAAACTGAATTGTTACACAGCCGTATCTTCTTTTTCCATTACTAATCTCTGCCTTCTCCATTCTAGCCATGTATTGCATTAGTTGTGTTTCCAAAGACCAAACACTAGATATTTCATTAAAAAAAAAACAGTAAGTTTGATGGCTACTCCTCCCGTCTCTTCTATATATTCATATATGTGTGTGAGTGTGTATGTATGTATGTGTGTATATAAATACGAATATGGCAAATGTAAGCAGATATAAAGCCGCTGACTAATAGATTTTGCTAATTAATAACAGCAATTTTTACTCCTGAGCCCAGTATACTGGATAGTGCGTTGGATACTCTCAGCCGAGATTATCAGGTAACACTACTAACAAGAGTCTGTAAAGGAGATGAGATCTGCCTGCCATCCTTGGCTTATGGAATCACATTCATTTCTTAGAAGAAATGAATTAGGAGAGCATGAAGATCCTTTGCTTGGTGGTCTCAGACTACCTTTCTAGTCTTACATTAATTTACTCACACTGTACTACTTAACATCACTCTACCACATCACAGCACACTTCCGGTGATTTTAGGTCATCTTTAAAATATTGTAACATTTCTCACCTTTCTGCCTGTATCCTACTTGGGTTATTTATATTCCTACAATAATACAGACTATAGCATAACATCCATTGATCAATGTTTACTCTACTGGATGTCAGGCATCATTGTGCTTTACCTAGGCTTGGATGATCTGGATCGTGACATATAATACAGGAAACAGTACTGCATGTGAACCAATTTAACTCTTAATTTGAGCAAAGTTAACCCATTCACAGCTATGCTAATGACATTAATATATCTGAAAAACACCATATCCTTTTTTCTTCCTCAAGTGAGAGGTTCTGTGGTGACTAAGAGACTTTCTACAAGACGAGCCAGTAAAGGGGAAAATACCATTTTCAGTTCAGTTTCTACTCTTTTGAAAAAGGAATACAGCTATTTGTGACCACTGACATCTAAGTCTAAGTTTTTAAATACTGCCTAGACCAATAAAGTGAGATTCAGTTGATTTATTTTAGGCCAAATGGGTCTTCTTGAGCTGGGTTTCGAAAGTCAAGATACTTATATTCATTTTAGTCTTTATACAGACGTTAAGAACTGCTGAATTTGGCTTTGTTTAATTCTCAAGTTTAATCCTCTAATAATACACTATCCTGCCATTCTTGTTTTATAACATTTGTCAGCTAAATTTTTGAAGACAGTTATCAGAGTATGGCTTAGAAATCACAAGCATCCTATTTCTGCAAGAAGGGCCAATAATATGTGTGTAGAAAGGTAAGTCCCCATGTTCATGGAGGATGTAAGAAGTGAAAAGGAATGTCTGTCGGCTTCAAGATCGTGGCTTTAGTCCTTTATGTTAAAACAAAAAACAAAAAAACTTATCTCTAAGAATTGTCCACCAAAAGCCCCACTTTCTTGAGAAGAAAAATAAAATACAACAAACCAATATCAGGTATTAATGCCTTACTTGAAATTAATTTCATATATTAATCAGTCAAGTAGTAATATTCTGACAAAAGGAGTAGGATGTAGAGAAATATTTGATTCTAGAAAGTTTCATTCTTCCTTCTTTCCTTCCCTACTTCCCTCTTTCACTTCTCCTTTCACTTAAATTTTTATTTACATTTACCTAAAATATATCAGACATTTAATATGTTCTAGGAACAGTAGAGTTTTCATTTTTAAGGAATACCATATCCAAGTTATCGATACCCAAGAATTCTAGTCTCTTTTTCTGAGGCTGAGAAATAAAACAAAGATTACAGATTTTTGGAGGATTTCAGAGGGAAGGTGACATTTTGCAGGAGTCTTGGAAATTGGCAGAGTTGCCAGGTGGCATCAGGGTAATGAATATACCAGATAACTGAAAACGGCTATCAAATCTATAGACAATTCTCAGTCCTTATTGACTGGAACTGTTAGAATTTGACAGTTTATCTGTCCTTCGCACTTGAGAGCCTTTGTTGACTTCCTGATTACTGCTCTTTCTTTGTTCTCCTCTTATGTAACTGGTTGCTCCTTAAGGATCTCATTCTCATTATCTGTTTCCTCCTAAATGTGTGCCTGCAGCCCAGACCTCTCCCCTGTACCCCCATCTATTATATCCAAATGCTCATGCAGCATCTCTATATGAATGTGTAATAGGCAACCCGAGCTTTATTTTTCCCAAACTGAATACATGGAAAGTCTCAAAGGAGAGAAAATGATCATTGCATTCAAGTAACAGCAAGAAATCTAGTTTTCTTGGAGCAAAATAAGTAGAGAGAGTGACAGCAGAAAAAGTCTGAGAGTGAGCCTACAGCATGATTCCCCCCCCGCCCCCCCGCCACCTCATCCTGCTTAAATCTGTTCTTCGGCACTATCGTATATAGCACTTCCAAATTCAAGATGGTAAACTCTGGTGTCCATTTGTTCTAGGCATTTATTTGGAAATATCTTTGATTCCTTAGTTTCTCTCTCATAATCCTGCTCCTCTCCCTTCCAAAAAACCCCCACAGCATTGGTTCTTCCTTTAAAAGATATGCAAAATCCAAACACCTCTAGCCATCATCACTGTTAACACCTTGATCCAATCCACAGTCATCTCCTGACTGGACCATTGCAGTAGCCTCCTAAATGGTCTCCCTGTTTTACCTGGTTCCCTAGCACTCTATTCACTCTACTCTGATGGGAGAGATCCTTATGTGATCAGATCACGTCAGTATTCTGTCCAAAACCCTTTGGTGACTTTTCTTAAAAAATTCAACCTCCTCATCACAAACTACAATGTTCTGTATAAGATCTAGCCTTAGCTACCTCTCCAATCTCACTTCCTACCCTTCTTGCTTTACCCACTTTGCTCTAGCTTTTCTGGCCTCCTTGCTGTTCCATGACATTCAAAACCTCTAAAATGATCATCCTCTTGGGTATAATTCCTCCTTTTCCACATGTCCCCAGGTTTGCTCCCTCTTTCCATTCATGCCCCCTCTCAAGGGCATACCACCTGATGTTAGAGAACATGACCTCTGCCACTTTACTCTCTACTTCCCTTGTGCTTCTCGTTTCCTCACGCATCACTGCCAGCTGGTATACAGTTATAGTTATTTGAACATTGTCTGTGGTCCTGTAATCTATAAGTTCCTATTGATCTTGTAAAGTTCTTTTGGACATGTACTGTTGCATTCTCTGCTGTATCCAGGTCCTGGCTCTTTGTCCAGCTGATAATAGTTCCTGAAAAAATAGTTTTTGAATGAATCTGGAATAACTTGAGCACTGTTTTGAAGCGGGGGGGGGGTCATACAAAGCATATGGAGCTTCAGATGGGCAAAGGAAGCTATGTAGAGTTTTTGGTAGCTTGAAAATACATGTACAGTGGGAATTAGAAAGAAATAGAGGTGCAAATGTAAGGAAAACAAAAAGGCATTTTTTTTTCAAATTGTGCCCAGTATCAGCTCTAATTTTTCTTACAAATAAAACTGACATATCCATGACCATTTGGAAGGGCAGGCATGTTGTCCCTTTTCTTAATTTCTAGTCACCAAAATTATTCTTTTATACTAATGTGGAAGATGATGAGTAGAAGTATTTCCAAAACATGATTTTCATCTTCCAAACCTTAACTGAAGATTTACAATTGACTTGCCATAAAATTAATAGAGGAGATTTATTGCAAAATCCCTTCTTCTGTATTATGTTAGGCTGGTTATGATGGCTCTAAGGTCTTCGAGCAATTTACTATAAGTACCTCTTATTTTCCTATGGCTCATTTATTTCTACTACATCTTGCTTATGTTAGGAATAATTTGATTTTCTTCCTCCATACCTGCTGATCTTTTCACAATTAAAGCAGTTTCTTTTCTCTGTCACATCCCGCCCTAGGCCCCTTCTCTCCAGTGGTTATGCTGATACTCTTCCAAAATGCCCATAACAAAATTATGATGCTAATATATCCAATGAGTCAATTAATGTCAGAGAATTTTATTGATTTGTTTTTCTTTATCTCCAGATTGACATCAATTCTCATTCTCAAGAACAACGTGTCACTTTGAAAGAGTGACAGTGAAACCATGAGATCTTGTTTTGGTTTTGCATTTTAAAAATACCTGAAAAATTTATGTTTCAGCTGCTAAGAACTGCATACTCACTATGATACTTTGAAATAGTAATCTAAGAGAGTGAGAAAAGATCATTTAGACCAATGCTTCATTTGAGATATGAAGACACTGAGGCGTGAAGTAACTTGACTAGGGCCATATTACTAGAAACCTTGAAGTGAATACAGCAACTTAAGACACGATAGCAGATATGACATCTTTTAGAGAACAAAGTTAGTCACAGTGTTTTCAGATAAGAATTAGATCAGCTTAATTAGAAACATTATGTAATACATACACAAGTTTACATAAGTATACTGAATATTTCCATTACTATATGTATATATGCATATATTACCAGACATGTTGATGTGGGAGACCAGTGCTATATCTCCATAGGCAAGTGAAGAGGGGGTGGTGATCAATATTTAATCAATCATTCATTATGACTAAATCCCAAGTCATTGTTTTCAGACCTCTAGTTCACTCTGCCCCTGTAAATACATTCTGTATCTCATGTGTTGGTCTGCATGAGGGAGGTTCCCTGGGTGAAATCTAATTATACTAATGTTTAAATGTAAGCATTCCATGAAAAGAAAGTGAGTTTACTTTTGTAATTTCATATCTACTCAAGTCTTTTTTACAGCTTATGAAACTGTTAAGCATAAGTCACTAAAAACATGTTTATTCAAACATCCATTTATGAAATGCTTTTATATTCATCTTTTAAAATTTTAACTTTTAGTGCATACGGCTATAAACTTTATTTTAAAATGTATTAAAACTCTTGTGTATTTCAAAATGATAAGACAAAGATATAAAATATACTAAATTTAGCTTATATATACATTTAGAGGCACATTTGTTTGAAGGTAAAAGAATACACTAAATGATCTGTGATTCCTGAGATAGTACAATGTCCTATCTTGGTTCACATTCATGGACCGGTAGACTAGAAAAACAAACAAACAAAGAGCAGATACGGGCTTTGTTAAACTTAAAGACTATTTGAAACTGTTTTAAAGATGATTTTCTAAAACTAAAATGGAACAATACATGCAGGATGACTGCATAACTTGGAATTGACATATATTAATCTCTGCAGAAGTCATGAAAAAGCAGCTCAGCATAACCAAATAAGTAATTAAAAACTTTCCAATACATTCTTCCCTCAGTCCTCATTCATTCTTTTATATATCAACTTATTCTCAATCAATTTCAGTCTTTTTCCTTTCCCACCCACCCTTTCAATACCTGGTTTCCTGGTTTTGCATTATAAAAAATTAAAGGTTGTTTGCAAAGATAAAACCTTCTTATACTGGAGGTGGGATGAGGATATGAGCTGAAGTTATCGTCAACCCACCTCCAGGGTAATAAGGGATCAGGAGACCAGACTCTTTATCCCTTAGTAAATCCTATTCCTCTTTTATCAACTGGGTTTTCAGGTGCTTGAATTATTATGCAAAAGAAATGTTGTTTGTAATGTCACTTACAGATTTGCTAATTTGTTCCAACATAGCAAATACTTTACATGAAAGAATGATATTCCAGGAAAAGATTTCAATTGACCAAATGCAATCATGAAATAGGTAATAGGTAACTGTAAAGTTTGGGGTATAAAATAAAAAAATAGAACACTGCATTTATGGGAATAAGATTTGAGTAGGGGATAACTTAAATGGATAAGAAAGCATAATTCTTTGTTACTGGCCCATGGAACAATGTGATTGGCATTATGCTGCGATGAGGAAAAGTAGAAAAAAGCAAGAAGTGATGGCTGCTACATGGGATTCCCTTTCACGAGCTACTCAGGCATTGTGTTCACTCCTGTGAAAACTTGAACACACTCAGTACAGAGAAACAGAGATGCTGAATTGACTAGAAACCATGTTAAATTAGAAAGCATGTCATACAAAAAAGAGCAGACATGAAAGGGAGAAGAGCTGTAACAGCTGTTTTCAAAATCATATCTAAAGTTTTATCAGATGGAACTCAGAATAAATTCATTTTATATGGCTTTCATGATAGAGCTAGAATCAATTAAGAGAAGCAAGAGAAAGCATGGTTCAAAGAGAAGAGGCATTTTCTATTACCAGATACTTTAAGAAGAAAAGACACATGTCAGGGACCTCTGAGTGAAAATGGATACTTCATAAGAATATTTTGTCAAAATAAAAGAGAAATAAGGTTGATAATATGAAGGACTAAAAATCTCTGCCATTTCTTGAGAATTTTAGATTAAACAGGCTAAAACGATCCAAATAAAATAAAGTCTTCTCTCTTTTAAATAGAATTACTCTTGAAATTTATGTGCATTTTCCAAAGACTTCAAAATTTTTAAAATTTTATCTCCATGAGATAAGCATACCCATTTTTATTATGTCATAAGCATCCAAGTGCATCATACTTAAAGGTACAACCATAGCCACAAAAATAATAATCAAAATGTATCCTATATTGAGTATATAAATACACATCAGGCACTATGCATTTTACATACATTTACATACATTCATTTAACCTCCACAACTTGTTGGGTAGATAGGATGGGATTCATGGATTTGACACAGCATACAGCTGGTAAGTAGCAGAGCTAGAATTTCAACTCAGGTTTGTCCGAATTTAATCACTACACCTAACTATTATACTATCATTATTCGTTGTTCCATAATGCTCCTCTAAATGAATCATGAATAAATGGAGCACAGAAGCCCATATTACACAGAATAGAACTTGTTATACCATTCAGATATCCCCAGGTATAGATCTGCAATTCGTAAATTTTCAAAAGGCACTTAGTACCATTGTGGAAACCTGTTTTTAAATAAGCCTTACAAAAGAACCAAATGGGCATTTTGCAATACAAGTCAATTCCTAAGATATTACCTTCTAAGCTCAATGCTGTCAATGCTTATATGAAAGATAAGGAATAATTTATTATAACTACCCAATGAGAGGAACTAGTTCATTATAATTCATAAATATAGAAAGGTTTTCATATCTTCTACACAAAACTAGTTGTTTCCCTGTATACCTGGGAATGAAGCTAGTCATGCAACAAAAATGTCTTTGTGAAACTGTATAGAATAAAGGCAAAGTGAGAGAGCAATGGTTTTGCAGTTTTTTCCTTTTCTTAAGCAGGGTTCTTGCTGAACTTTTAATAAGGTACAAGGGGCAGTGATTATGCCAAAGTAGTTTTTTCTTTTGAATCAAACCTTAACTAAAAGAATAAAAACAGAAATGACAAAAGCATGGAAACCAAACAAAACAACAGCCATTCAATAATACTTCATTCAAAGTAATTCTTCATATGCTGAAAAAAAAAATAGTTAACAATCTGAAATGTCAAGAACACAACTGAAAATGATAGAGTAACAAAAAAATTTAAATGCAAAATATAAGCTCAAAATCTACCTACCAAGGTTGAGTCATTCTACCTAAAAATACAAAAACAAACAAACAAACCTGTCAGACTCTCTTTAAAGCTTGGATATTGATGCATATAAATTTGTGACAAAAAAGTAATTGCTATAGGCAGTCAAATCAACAGACTAAAATCAAGAAGGAAGAGAAAAATATGATTAACCAAAATAACTTTCATTTTGTTTGGGATAATGCATTTTTGGAACAGAGTATCTGAACTGGCTGATGTGAGTCTCCTTGGTCTCCTTGTCTCTTAGTAGCAGAGAGAAGTTCAAAACAAAGCTTTGAATTACACTTTCTCCATTCCAGGGCTGGAAGAGAGGTGGTTAAGTTACATCAGCAAGGTTACCTCTTTGCACTGTGAACATTGTCTGTACACCTGCTAGGACACAAATAAGTAGTCAGAAAAAAAAGGCTACCACTTGCCATCTAAGGTAGTCCCTCTTAGCCAGAAATGGGAACAAAAAGCAGCACAAGGAACAAATGCATCACAAAACTGAGCTGTAGGGAGAGATTGATGACAATGAATAATAAAAGTTATGAGGCCAGAGGATGTCTAAGTGTTGCAACAAAGAAAAATCTTAGAGATATATTGTGTGAATTTGAAAAAAGCACTAGTAGGTGAATAGAAAGCCAGCATGATAAGAAATCAGGGGAAACAAGAGCAAAAATAATCACCAAATAAGCTTTCCAAAATTGAAACAATCATAATTGCAAATATGTGGAGATGGAAAGACAGGGCTCTGACAAAGTTATACTAAAAATTAAGTTCAAGGATCAGATATGATAGAAAGACAAGTGGCTTCATTTCCTCATCTGAAAATAGAAACAATATCTATTCAGTCTACACTACAGAGTGATTGGGAGGATCATATGAAGACATCTCAAAGTGCCTTGGGGTGCAAATATTACAAAAATTTTAGATGATGATGATAATGATGTTGATGATAAAGATGATGAAGTAGAAGAAGGAGGAGGAGGAAAGGAAGAAGGGGAGCTGGCAAGGGAAAAGGAAGTGGGAAAGGGAGAGGGAGAGAGGAGGAGAAGGAGGAGAAGGAGAAGAAGACGACAACGACGACAGAGGAGAAGGAGAAGAAATGCCACACTGATGGGCAGGGCTCCCCATAGAATAAAACACTCTCTGGAAAGTTGAGTTACAATTATGGCATAAATGTAAGCCAAATTAATGACTTTATTTATGTATTTACCAGTCATAAATACTCAAACACATTCTACTTAAAAATAAACTATCTTACAAAGCAAGGAGAAATACATTTTAACAGTACTTTTACTAAATTGGGTTTTAATGTTGGTCTAAGAGGCAGGACCAGATGTCAAGAGATGTTTTTGTTTTTTAATCCAATTCAAGAAAATGTTATTTCAGTAAATGGAAGATGAAGACAAGTTTTCCTGAGAAATAAATTTGTTGAAATATGATACTTTTTTTCCCCTGAAGGATATGCTTCTTGGATATGAGAAATCCTGACAGAAAAAAATATACAAATTTGAATTTTCCTAGATGTGGCTTCTGTTTTGAGTCATAAGAAATGAGAAGAGGTCACATGATTATTCCCTATTCCTTTCTTTGTAAATTGCAATTGATTTTTATTAGTAATCATAAGCATTGGAAAGAGATTTTGTCTCTGTTAATGAACTGAGGTGTGCAGGTGCATATATGATATGTTCATAAAAATCAGGGCTTTAAAGTGCACAGATTCTCCCCAATTTCCTACAATATTTTCTGTTTCTTATCATTATGACTAAATAATGATGGCAAAACTAATGATGCCATTACCCTGTAATTGGGAAGTGAGCCTGTTTAGCAATGATAAAAGCATGCACTGAGCAGAGTTAATGGACCAGCCAAGCAGCCCCACTGGGTAGCTAGTCCACAGAGCACAAACACTGAACATTTGCAAGGTAAGGTGTTGTTCATAAAAGGCGATGAACATCGGGAAATGTTCTCTACTAATTATTGTCTACTGCTCTATCAGCCTAGGGAAAGTTGAGAGCTCAAATAAAAATTTGAAGTGATTCTTGATGTAAAGTGTAAAGAACTGTCCTTCTCAAGGATTCAATGTTTTACAGACTTCTTATTGACTTTACTTTCTCAAGATTTCCTTAATTTAATTCTACAGTACTCTATATTTTACCTCCTAATTTAAATGAGGATGATGTTATAGATTTTAGGGGCTATAAGAATAATACGTATATTCATATATGAATGAAAAATTGTGCTGTACACCAGAAATTGATACATTGTAAACTGACTATAACTCAATAAAAAAAGAATGTATTTTTATTTATATTTGTTCCAGTTTGGTGCCTGCAATATAGCAGGTGCTTAGATATTTGTTCAATCAGCATGCTTGAACCTCTTATTAAAAATATAAAGTAATATACCCACTCAAGAATATACCATAGCTCAATTCAAGGAAAGAAAACTAAAATTCTCACAGATTTTAACATCAAAAATTTGTTTTCCTCAGACTGGTGAGATCACAATGAAATCAGGATTCTGGCGGTTAAGAAATAAAGATTGGGAGGTATGGAGAAAAAAGCAATTACAAAGTAATATACCCTTGAAACTGTTCCCAGGATTTGGATACAGCAACAGCAGGACTTTTCCCAAAGAACCATTCCCTTTGTACAAACAAGACATATTGTTTTTTTCAAGTAGGTTAGGTAAGAAGTAAAATGTCATTAATGTTAATGAAACAATGCCTCTCATTTAATAATAATGACATTATTTATTCAGGTTTTATGCCAGGCATTATGGTAAATACTTTAGATAGACTATTTCATTAATTCTCACAATAATCCTTCGAGGTGAGTTTAACTTCCCCATTTTCAGAGAGGTAAAGTCAGTGTGCCCACAGTTATACTGTCAGTAAGTAGTAAAGTCAGGATTTAAAAGAAGCCTGATTCAACTTCATGGTCTTCATTAGACCATACTGCATGCAGTACATCCTACAAACTGCTTTCCATTCATTGCTTTAAGTGAGCCACCCAAGGTTTTTTCAGTTAGGTTGAGCTGGTTTTGAGCTCCACTGTACAGATGGAGGTTTAAAGAAGTAAATAACTTGCCTAGGATTTACACAGTCATCAGATGACAAAATGAGGTCATAATCCGTCCTTTTTCTCTCTGAAGCCAGTGCTCCCAGATGTGCCTCGCATTAGGTATTTCCTAGTCAATCCTCAAGTCAAGCCTTCAGCACTAAATGTTAGAGGAAATGCCTTATTTTTGGAACGTCTACATCTCTTTCTTCTTCTAAGAAGGGACACCTCCCCTGGATGTCATTCTTTCCTTATAAAAAGAGAGAAGGATGCTCCTGGGCCTAAGGCTACCTCCCTTGTCTCTTTAAATCTCTTCAGTGAAGTTCTTTTCCCACTCTCTGGCCACACACATCTGAATCTATACATTCAATTTTTCAGGCCATTTTAAGGTGGATCTTTTATCCCAGATTTTGATTTTACTGAATACAAAAGGACATTCTGCTCTCAATTATACCCACCAGAATGGTTGCTCTGCACCCTCTAATCCCTAGAAAGCATCTCTCCATGGTTTGGGGCTTTAGATATTAGAGGAAGCAATTGTGAGTACAGTAACATTCATCCAGTTGCCACTGTCAGTCTAATAATTATGCAAAGAAGCTACACCACATACCACAGAGGCAAAGAGTCACAGCACAGATCCTGGGGACCTCTGAAGTACTTGCCGCAGCCCAGGAACAGCTTCATTAACCTTCGCCAAATTTCTGATTTATTTTGTTGCTGCTGATTGCACTTAAGGTTACCTAAATTAAAATATTATGTCACACACTCCTCCAGAAATAATTCTGCTCAGCCAAATGTTACAGATCAGCATAAGTCTTCTGATTAAACATTACTCTATCCAAGTAGATTCAAACACATTTCCCCCTTCTGGATTTTTCAGGATTTAAAAAAAAAAAAAGGACCCTTTTATAGACATGTGTTGACACATTCTGGGCGTGTAGCTGAGGAAACAGTGACAGTTTAATCAAGTACTCACAAATGTGTATGTTTGTAGCTGGGTATACAGATACCACATAGGAGAATTCAATAGAGTGCTCCTAGAAACCTTTACATATAGAGACCTGGCTGAGATCCCAAGCAAGCATTACAGAGTATGTAGTAGTAAAGCACTGTCATCGGTCCATGTAGACAAAAGCAAATCAAAGTAAAAGGGAAGAGGAAGACTGAAAGCGTTGTGATAGATGCAAGGAGCTGCATAGTTTTTTCACTTAATTTATTTTTTTTCTTCCTTCTTCCCTTCTATTTTTTGAGTTAATGTGGATTAGGAAATTTCTATCTCTTTCAACTCCTTCACTTGATGGAAAAGGTTCATATAAGTAAGACTTAACAAAATAGTTCTTTCTTATAAATAGACATTTTTCCCTATTCCCTTCCACTGAACTACATCAGAGGATCTTGACTCTAGTTTACTGTTTAGAGTACTGTGGAGTTTTGGTTACAACCACTCATGTGTCAAATCAATTTATTTATTACCCACTATCTGCTGAACAATTGCTGAGGACTGAATGATTCCTAAACAGACATCACTGATGATCGACTATCTTATCGGAAACTTGAATTTTTGTGCTTATTTTCACTCATGTGTTCCAGAAGCAACCAATCCTTTATTTACATTCTGACATCACAGTATGAAGATATTCCATTAAAAAAAAAGTAAGTCTTGCCATTAATTTCAGTGATCTGCTTTTCAATTGAAGAAGGAGTACTTTGAGTCTGTCATCATATTATATTTTGCTCAAAGAAAAAGTCTAAATTGCCAGTTTAAAGAGAACACTGCAATTAGGAAGTGTTCAGTTTAGGGCAGATGTTACTGTCTGTGATATTATAATATTTATTCATTGCCTCATCTGTTGAAAGTGGAATTTAATACAAAGTTCAATAATTTTTTTCAATGTTACCACTGGCCCTTGGTATCTGCTGATGTGGAACCAGCAGATACAGAGGGCTGACAGTGGTAAGTCATTTTCAACAAAGGACTTGAGAATCCTCAGAACTGGTATCTTCTGGGACCCTGCAACCATCCCTCAAGGATACCAAGGGACAACTGTAATTCACAATGATAATCTAATTTTTTAAACTATGGAGGGAAATTACCACTAGTCATAGTAATAATGGTGCTAGTAGTGATAGAAAATGGAAGCAAATGGAAGAGAACAAACATTCACCACCATATCTACCAACCTTAGCAACATCTGCACTTACCTTCTCTGCTTTCATTCCTCTAATTATAAGTGCACTGCCCATACTACTATCTAAGACCAATACTCCACATATGTACAAGATACCAGTCTTTTCCAGCTACTCAGAACCACCACTCCAGAAAATCCCTCCCCCTCTCAGATTATCACTGTTTTCCTCTCCCTGCTGAATCATCATCAATGTATAAATATTTTGGTATTTCTGAAATACCTCTCTTGACTATCCTTCCTCTGTTCTAGTTACTGCCATTTTGTTTGTTCCCTTATACAGTAAAGCTCTTTGAAACAGTTTATATTCTTTGGCTCAGTGAGGTGTTTAACTCTACTACCATTTTCCTCCCGCAAAGGTGGCTAGTTACGGAAGCTGTGATTTTCATATTACTGAACCCAAAGTCAACGCTAAGGTGTGTTACTGATCCAACAAGAACATTTGCCACAGCAGACGTCCTTCTTCCTGGAAACACTTTCTTCTCTTGGCATCCTAGATCTCTCTCTCTCTCTCTCCCTTTCTGCCTATATCATTCACTCTTTTTCTCCTACCTTACTGGCAGCTTTCTCTAAATCTGTGTCTCTTTCTCCTGAATTGCTGAAATCTAGATTTCTTTGCTTCTCTGCTTACTCGATACCTCTTACAAGATGCTAATATGTATCTCAAGCCAAATATGCCTAAATCTGAGCCTCCAATCTCACTCTTCTTTCACAAGAGGTCTTCAAAGGTCTAGATACAGAGCTAGTTTACTGTCATGTCTGTTTTATTTTATTGATCCAAGCAAGTCACGTGACAAAGTCCAACATAAAGGGGCAGGCACAAGTAAACACTACCATCTTTAAGCTGAACAAACTAGTTAGATGTCAGTGTGTTAAAATTTGGAAAAATGATGATCTGGACCAATAAAGCAATCCATCTCTGAGGTGTCCATAGCACACCACCTCCACTATTGATATGGTGGTATGCTGTGATCACCTGCTCCTCAGTGATTCTCTTTTTCATATTTTTTAAAATATATCAAGCCAGGAACAAAAATGGAAGCAGAAAGAAGCAAGAGAAAATTCCAAGCCTGTGTGAGGATGGAGGAATCCAAGTTTCCACCTGACTTGCTAACTCCCTTGAAGCAAACAGTGAGGTTTCTCTGTTTCAGTGATCTTTGCTCATTGCTCCTGCACTGGAAACATCAGGGATTCCCAACAGTGAGCCACTTGATTTCACCTTCTAACTCAAAGATGAAAACTTTCAGACGACATGGATTGTTATTCTACAAAAGCAATCAGTCAATCTAAATGTATTTTCTAATATTTTTTCAATATGTAGTGGCCAACATTGAAGATTCACTATTCCATTAACCTAGCTTTCAAACAAAGCAGCAAATAGTATATTTGCTTTTAATCTGTCTTCTTCAGATCTTAAATCTTAAAAAAAAAGAGAAAAAAGGAAAAGAATAACGAGTACAAACAATAAAAACTATCAGTATGACATTTTCTCTCAAATGAACAGCTCTTGCTAAAAATGCAAAAAGGGAAAATGTAATATTTTCATAAGACATTTGATATAGGACACAGTATCTGTTAAAAAAAAAAAGCAATATGTCTTGGAACTTAAATTCTTTTTCTAAAAAATCATGTAGTTGGATTTCAGCTTGTAGACGATGAAAATGTATGAAGGTTACTTCTGGTAGTCTTACCAAGTTTAAAATATGAATCCCTGAAACATTTAAAACATAAGTCTTAGAGAATCTCATTAAGAGCCCACTGTATACTTCAAATGACACTTTGTGTATTTGAAAGTGAACTGAGGCCCAGGCTACAGAGAAATGCAAAACTACCCATAAATTATGTGCGAATGTAGTTGAGTAAATGAATACTCAGCCTTCAATTATTTCTAGAGTCTTCAACTCTACAGTCTAACATAAAACCATGAAACAAAACACAGGAGCTTCCTAAAATATAACTATGTATAAGGTAGTATTTTAGCTATATTATTTTATGTCTGAGATTTCTCATCCAGATAGAAGATTCTTATCTTAATCTCCATTAACTTTGGTTCTGTATTTTTTTCTTAAAATTTTTACCTATATTAAGACACAGAGATGCCAATATTTTTGCTTAATTATGCAATTTTGATGATTAATGCATGCACACCCACACAAATGTAAGTAAAAATCTCTCCATATACCTATTTTATCATTTAGCTAGTTAAATAAATTAATTTATGGTTTACTAAGCTCTCTAAAATCAATTGGATAGTGTAAATTAAGAACAAAAGCATTTTCAGAGCTGGAAATATCTGTAAAGATTGTAATCTCCAACCCACTCATTTTACGATACAGAAATTGTGCCTACAGAGGGACAGTGATTTAACACAACACTAAGCCAGAACTACAATGGAAATACCCATGTTCCAAATCAGCTTTACTTTCATGGACAAAATTTATTTTTGGGTTAAGATTTTGTTTTTATATATCTTAATGCCTTTGGGGGTAACATTTATTAATGAATAAAATGACTTAAGGGTCATGATTAAAACCATGACTGTGGAAATAAAAACTGAAAGTAAAATTCCCTTCCCCTCCTTTAAAAAGATCGATGACAGTATATAACATTCATAATCCAACACTAGGCATTGGAGTAAGATATTAATTAACCACAAGATACATTCTAGAGCTTCCTTGTTAAAGTGCCATTTTGAACCTCCACTCTCTACAATAATTAGCCAACTCAATTACAAGTGACATTGCACCAAATTAATGATGGTTAGGTATGTAATGTCATTTTACTATTTTTATTATTGCCTACAGTCTATTTTCATTATTTTATCTATTCCCTCCACATACTGTAAATATATTATCAAGTTATTACAAACTTAGAAATTTTCAATTCTCTTTTTAGCTTGTGGCACTGTGTGATGCCATCCATGTTTATAGTTACTTGGTTCCAATCTACTTCAAACCTCAGACGTGAAAAGATGACATTTCTTACACATTAAGATAAACAGTGCATTCCTTCTATCACTTCAGGGAATATGTTAGTCAAAGTGCTATAATTTTTGCATTTTTCTTTTTATAATATTAATAGCTATGCAATAAGAAGTGTACTATTGAACTGTCAGGAATGATTTGTTACCAGATGTTAGCATAATTTGCCAGCTGTCAAATTTTAGTAATTTTTATTTGCTTAAAATGTGACACTTAACTTTCATGGTAAATCAAGACATATAGCAGAACTTATTTGATATTACAGAAGCTGAGAGAAAGCGTGTGTGTGGCTGGAATTGAGCATTCACTTCACACATGGTATTCTGAATGCATCTTTTTGTGATAGACAGGGAAGTTTGTACTTTGCAGCATGCTTTTTAGTCACTGTGCTTTGTGCAGAATGAGACAACCTAAAGGTCTTCAATACTTATAAGCTAGATGCCACAATAAGAAATTACTTCTAAAAATGTTAGTTTCCTTATTTAAATGTATTTCACCTTATTTCCATCCCCTGATAATCTCATGCAGGAGCAAAACAGAAAAAATGATCCCTTAAAGTGAACATGTCTTAATGTCTAATTTAAAACTATTTACATTTTCTTCATCCATTATATGCATAAGGCTAAACTATATAAATTCAGTCTACCAGTATTTTTTTCCAGGGTCTATGAGATAGTCATCTTTGATACCATGAGTATTATTACCCTTGGACTATACTACAAACTTGATTTGGTCAGTCCAGTCAAGTGACTTGCAATCTAGTACAGAAACCAATAGTCTCCAATGGTATTGGCTTCACTTCGATTCCTTTGCCGTATTTAAAAATCTTCAGCCAGTTGTGTTTAGGGCAAAGAAAGAGAAAAAAAGTATCTATATCAATCAATTTTCCAAATCTGAAAAATTTTATTTTTCTCAACTTTATAATCTGTGCCTGGGAAACTTTAAAAATCTGCAAAGCAGGTTTCATTGAGTTCACATTCAACAAAATCTTTAATGCTGATTTAGTAAACTTAATGAAATTTATTATCACTAAAATATTCAAAAGGAATTAAATGATGAAGAGCAAATAATATTTGTATCCATACGAAGCATAGGACTGAGCATAACAAAATTATTACTAAGTAATACAAAATAACAAAAATAATCATAATACACAAATAATTCCAATCCACTACTTGTGTTCAATCTCCTTACATATCTCAAATTTGTCCACTTCTTCCATCTCCAACAATGTCATCCTGGATTCAGTCCAAAATTATCTCCCAATTGCACTACTATCAAGCTGCCTGATTTGTTTGCCTACTTCCATCCTATCTCCCCAGTCTGTTTTTCAAAGTGTGGCCACAACGATCTCTTGGTTCTTTCTCCTGCCAAAGAGAATAAGGTTAGAAAACTAGGCTGTCTTATTCATTGCCTCCCCAGAACACATGACATATAATGAAGTTCAATAAATATTTTTAAATGAAGGTCCTTTGTTTCCTTTTTCCTATTTGATATTCATTAAAAAGAACATGGGGAGGTATGTTGGCTTTATACTAATTTTCTTGAGAGTTTTTATCATAAATGGATGTTGAATTTTGTCAAATGGTTTTCATCATCTATTGAGATGATCATACGATGTTTTGTTAAGGTGGTGAATTGCATTGATTAATTTGTGGACACTGAATCATACTTGCATCCCGGGAATAAATCCTACTTGATCATGGCATATGATCCTTTTAATGTATTGTTGAATTCAGTTTGCTAATATTTTGTTGAGGATTTCGCATTTATGTTCATTAGAGATACTGGCCTGGAATTTGTTGTTGTTGTTATTGTGCCTTTATGTGGTTTGGGTATCATGGTAATGTTGGCCTCCTAGAATGAGTTTGGAAGCATTCCTTCTTTTTCAAGTTTCTGGAATAGTTTGAAAAAGATAGGTGGTAACTCTTTAAATGTTTGGTAGAATTCCCCTGTGAAGCCATCTGTTCCTGGACTTTTGTTTGTTGACAGTTTTTTTTAAGACAGATTCAGCCTAGTTACCAGTGATTGGTATGTTCAGATTTTCTGATTTTTTCCTGATTAAATCTTAAAATGTACATTTCTAGAAATTTATCTACTCTTCTAGGTTGTCCATTTTTTCCCATATATTTATTCGTTCATAGTAATTTCTTATTATTCTTTGTATTCCAGTAATGTCAATCGTTAACTTTTCTTTCATTTCTTTTTTTTAATGCTTTTTTTTTCAAGTATAGTCAGTTCACAATGTTGTGTCAATTTCTGGTGTACAGCATAATGTTTCAGTCATACATGAATATACATGTATTTGTTTTCATATTCTTTTTCACTGTAAGCGACTACAAGATTTTGAACATAGTTCCCTGTGCTATACAGTATAAACTTGTTTATCTATTTTATGTATACCAGTCATTATCTGCAAATCTCAAAATCCCAATTTATCCCTTTCCACCCTCTTCCATCCTGGTGACCATAAGTTTGTTTTCTGTCTGTTAGTCTGTTTCTATTTTATATGTAAGTTCACTTGTCTTTCTTTCTTTTTTTTTTTTTTTTTTTTTAGATTCCACATATGAGTACTATATGGTATTTTTCTTTCTCTTTCTGGCTTACTTCACTTAGAATGACATTCTCCAGGGCCATCCATATTGCTATAAATGGCATTATTTTATTATTTTTTATGGCTGAGTAGTATTCAATTGTATAACTACACCACAACTTCTTTATCCAGTCATCTGTTGATGGGCATTTGGGTTGTTTCCATGTCTTGGCTATTGTAAATAGTGCTTCTATAAACACTGGGGTGCAAGTATCTTTTTGAATTAAGGATCCCTCTGGATATATGCCCAGGAGTGGAATTGCTGGATTATATTTATGATAAATCTATTTTTAGTTTTTGGCTGAAAAATTAGCTGATGATCTTATGAGGGTTCTCTTGTATGTAACTAGTTTTTTTCTTGTTGCTTTTAAGATTCTTGCTTTATCTTTAAATTTCGTCTATTTAATTACAATGTCTTAGTGTGGGTCCCTTTTGGTTCATCTTGTTTGGAACTCTCTCTGCTTAGTGGACTTGGATGTCTGTTTTCTTTAACAGGTTAGGGAATTTTTTAGCCATTGTATCTTCACGTAGGTTTTCCTTCCATTTCTCTCTCTCTCTTTTCTCTCTAGACCCCTACGATGCAAATGTTAGTATGCTTGATGTTGTCCCAGATGTACCTTAAACTACCCTCATTTTTTAAAATCCTTTTTTCTTTTTGCTCTTCCCATTGGGTGATTTCCACTACACACTGTCTTCCAGATTGCTGATCCATTTTTCTGCATCCTCTAATCTGCTGCAGATTCCCTTGAGTATATTTTTTATTTTAGTTTATGTGTTCTTCAGTTATGTTTTGTTATTTTTTATATTTTCAATTTCTTCATTGAAGTTTTCACTGATTTCATCTATTCTTCTCTGTAGGTTAGTGAGCAATCTTTATTACTTTGAACTCATTATCTGGGAAAATGCTTAACTTTGTTTCATCTAGTTCTTTTTCTAAGGTCTGTTTATTCTTTTATTTGGATCCTATTCCTTTGTCTCTTCATTTTTCCTACTTTCTGTAGTTGTTTCTATGTATTAAGTATATAAGCGATGTCTGACAGTCTTGAAAAAGTGTCTGAATATAGAAGGTGTCCTGTGGGATCCAGTGGCAGAATCTCCCCTGGTCACTAGAGCCAGGTGTTCAAGGGGTTCCCCCCATGTAGGCTATATGTCCCCTCCTGTTGTAGCTGAATTTTGATTGCTCTGCTCATGCTAGTGGTAGGATAGATCCTCAGGCTGGTTTGTTACATTGCATGGCCGTACACTCTGATAAGCAGAACTGGCCCCTGGCCCAGCTGGATAAGAGGTCAGGCAGTCAACGCTGCAAGTGCTTGCTGCTCCCCACCCCAAGTAGGCGCTTCTTTGGAGGGGTTCTGGTGATGGGAATAGTAGTAGCCTGCCAGGTGGGAAAGGGAAGGAGCCACCTTGAAGGGCCAGTGGAGATGGGCAAGTTGTGAGTTGTGTGGGTTGGGTCCTCAGGGGAATATACTCGGGGGTGGGTCACACAATTTTTGCTAGTTTGATAGAGAGTGACAGAAATGGCATCCACCATAGCTGGATCAGTATATTGCAAGGAGAGTACGAAAGTGCCTGAACTTCAAAGCCAGATTTTATGGGGCTCGTCTTTTCAATGAAGGTCCCCCTGATGTGGGGGACCTCTGCAGTGGTGATATCTTTCCTGCCTATGGGTTGCCACACCAGGATGTGAGTCGTCACACAGGGTTGTGCATAATGACTAGACTGCATCTCTGCTGCTCCTACCCATCTTGGTGTGGCTTTCTCTTTATATCCCTGGTTATAGAAAATCTGTCCTGCTAGTCTTTATGTTGTTCTCAGAGACAGCTGTATGATATATAGCTACAGTTTTGGTATGTCCATGGGAGGAACTAAGTTCAGGATCTTCCTACTTTGACACCTTGATCCAGACTGCCTCTCCTTCATTTTTGAAGTTTTTTGTATTTTTTTTTTTTTGCCAATATTAAATGTTTGTTCACAATCTTTTTCTTTAGCACTTGACAATTTCATCCCAGTGTCTTCTGCCCACTGTGGTTTCTGAGGAGAAATCTGTGGTTAATCTTATAGTCATTTCTTTCTTGCTAATTTCAAGGTTTATCTTTGTCTATGGCTTTTACAGCTTGATTATGATGTTGTTAGGTGTGGATTTCTTTGAGATTATCTGATTCGGAGTTCAATGAGCTGCTGGTTGTACAGATTAAAATTTTTCATCAATTTGGGACCTTTTAAGATATTATTCCTGATTATATTCTTTCTGCCTCTTTCTTTCTCTCATATTTCCATTATTCATATGTTAGTATTCTAGATTGTGTCTTAGAGGTCTCCAAGGTCTTGTTCATTTTCTGCTTTTTTCTGTTCTCCATAATAGATAATATCAATTAACCTCTACTCAAATTTGCTATTATTTCTTTTGTAAGAAACAAAATGTGCTGTTGAGCCCCTCTACTGAAATTTTATCTCACATAATGTATCTTTCAAGTCCATAATTTTTATTTTATTTTTTTAATAAGTTCTGTCTCTGTTGATACTTTCTATTTGGTGAGGAATTATTCTCATACATACTCTCTTTTAGATCTTTAGACATGATTTTCTTTAGTTTTTTAAACTAGCAGATTTAGTCTTTGTAATAAGTCCAGTAGGTGGGCTCCTCTGGGACAGTTTCTATTGACTACTTTTTTCTTGTGTATCAGCTATACTTTCTCATTCATTTTATGCCTCATGATTTTTAGTTAAAAACTGTATGTTTTAAATAGAATAATGTGCCAAGTCTGAACATCAGAATCTCCATCTTTACCAAGTTTTGTTGTTGCTGCTCATTGCTGTTTCTGTAGTGACTTTCTTGAATGAATTCAGTGAAATCTGTAATCTTTGTCATACATGGGCTCTGAAATCTCTGCTCAGATAGTCTCCTGGTCAACTAATGATAGGACAGGGATTTCCTTAAATGTCTAAGACAGAACTAGTAAGTCTACCATCCTTGTGAGGTACTCTTAGTACTTGTTGGGGGCATGCCATCAATAATAAGGCAGAGTTTACAATTCTGCCTTAGTCCTCAATTTTGCTTTCACAATTTCTCAAGATCAGACAGAGGTAAGAGAGTGGGCATTCTTGGGTCTTTTCTGGGCATGTGCACAGTACTATACATGAGCCTAGTCTACTAGATCTCCAGATATTTTGGAGCTCTTCACAGATCTCTATGGATAGGTCACTCCCCAACTTTTTCCTTTACATATTTGGCCAGCTTTTTGTTTGCTGCAACTGTTGTTACACCTCAGACAGCTGCAGTGCTACTGATTATTTTTAATAAATGCTCTGTAAAAAGTTGGTTGCAGTCAGTGAGTTCTGAGTCAGGTCAAATTATGACAAATTCTGTGAATGGTAATTTCCAGGAAACTGGCAGACAGGTCAAACCATAAAAATTTTCTGGGAATGGAATGTTGGGGGAACTCAAAACTGTTTACTCTTTCTAGTGGCTGCTGCTATGGTTCTGTTTTCCCTGACTACAGTAATTGCAGGGCTGTTCATTTTCAAGGGAATCATAAAGCAAGTGAGTGGGTAGTAAGAATAGGACAAGCTAAGATGACACAAAGATGACAGTTATTACCAATATTCAACCATTTTTCTTGAGTGATTGCTCCTCATATTGCTGCAAGCCTTTGGTTGATTTCCAGAGTTGATTTTGACAATTTTTGCTAGTTCTCATTGTTTTTATGGATGAGTAGGTTTTTGGAGATCCATACTTTGCCTTTTGTGTTACATCTCTGGGTGGGTCAATTTTAATCCATATAAGCTTAATTTAGAGTGGTTGGGCCTGGAATATTCACTTTCAAGGTGGCTTTTTCACTTATTGGTCTGATACTTGGATGTACCATGACTTCTCTTTCTCTCATTTTCCCCCCAAATCTCTTTTCATGCCCCAGAACCTCTTTACATGGCTTAGGCCCTCCTCACAGCATGATGGTATCACAGTAGTTTATGCATAATGACACACTTTAACAACACCAAGTCAAAGCTGTCAGTCCTATTAAAGGAGATACCATAATTTCTACCATAGCTTATTGGTTAACACAGTTACAGTCTAGCTCAGACCCAAGATAATCTACCTTTTACTGGAAAAAACACTAAATAATTTGTGGTACTTCACAAATTTGCCACATATATGTCATCTATTTTATCTTCACAAAAATTTATGGAATACACATTGTTATTCTCACCTTACAAATGCTAAAACTGAGATTAAGTAAGTAAAATATATATAAAAAGTACAAAGCAGTATTTGAATCTGTTATGTCATACTAACGCTAAACTCATGTCTTTCAGTGATGACAGAGGAGACAAGCATTTTTCCCAAAACTTTTTCACAGAACCCAAGTAACGAAATTTTCTGAAAAAAAAAAAGGGTTATGAAATAAAATATTTCAAAAGCAAAAATAAAAACCAGTATATTTGAACCCCTTTTTAGACACAATGTATATTTTCATACAAGGTCTTTTCTCTGGAAAATAACTTTTCTGTAAATAACTGCTATTATAGTCAAATGAAAAATTCAAGGAATAATATACCCTTTGGGAAAGACTTAGTAGATGAAATCTCTTAACATTTACTGAATTTACTTTAACAGGGGAAATCATTAGCCAGCATCACTGAAATTTCAAGGATTAAGTAAATTGCTACATTTCTAGGCATAAGTTGAATCATGTTCTTTAAACAAGGAGATGGACAGGGTAACACACATGCAGTTACTCTTCATTTACCTAGTAAGTATAGCAGAGCTGAATTACTGTGGAAACAGGTTGTTTTATTCGATGTCATGGAACACAGCACTTAGGAATATGAAGTCAAGACCCGAACTGCCAACCTTCAGATCTTGGCTCCTCCTCTGAATATAAATATAGCATTTGCTAAATTGTCTAAACTCTGTGCCTTTGATTCCTCAGTGTAGCATGAGGGCAAAAAATATTACTCAGTTTATAGAGTATTTAAAGTTAAAATGAGGGAATGCTTATAAAAACCCTTGGCACATTGTGGGTAGTCATTAAGTCTATATGAGAGTAGTAATTACAAATTTGGGGTATTCAAAAGTCTAACAACGTCTATTGTGTTTACAACATGATTAGCCTGATGCAATAAAGTCAATAAACTGAAACCAGGACAATTTTTAAGGCATATCTCAACAAGTACACAGAGAGAAAAGCAAAGTAGTTTCCTTGCTGGGATTACACATTTCAAGATATGTTGAATAGATCAAGAGTTGCTTTCTCCGTGTAT
This sequence comes from Camelus bactrianus, assembly GCF_048773025.1. Taxonomy (NCBI): domain Eukaryota; kingdom Metazoa; phylum Chordata; class Mammalia; order Artiodactyla; family Camelidae; genus Camelus; species Camelus bactrianus. The sequence continues at coordinate 12,440,189 of NC_133555.1, forward strand.
CTATAAGGATAAATAGAAGAGTTGAAATTACAGAACAGAGTCAACTTTTTTCATATTTAGAATACCCATGTAAGTCTCAGGCTGTGCTCAGACTAATCGAGTGTTTTTTTAATCCAATATATATTGAATTTATTCATAACTAACCTACAATATTGAATGAAAAGGATAAGTTGCAAACACATCAAAAATGTACATGACATTTTCATTAAAAAAAGAGATACATATAAAATCTGGAGAAATATGCATCAAACTATTCAAAGTGTTGTGTCTTTGAGGGGAATTGCAAAAAAATCCCTCTGCTATATATTTCTGAAGTAATTATATTTTTAACAATTACATGAATAATTTACTGCAAGTTCAGGAAAAAACGTTGATTTTAAAAATTAAAATTTGTTCAGGTAAACAATTTAGAAAAAAAATAAAATAGTACTGCATGAATTCAAATATTAGCTAGCTGTACCCTCCAAATGCCCAAATAACTTCTCTGGTTAAATCCAAATGCCTTTTTCTAAGACTTTGAAAATAAAAACATAGCGTTAATGTCCAATTATTAAAGATGAAATTTTAAATTTCATATTTGTTATTATACACAGTTAGAAATATAGATACCCCAAAATTAGCATATTTAAAAATGTGTTATTAAATATTTTGTGAATCATATCTCTTGGTTATAATTAGGCAATATAAAGTTTCTTCAGTTAGGAAATATGGTACAGTGCCTTCATATAAAAATAATTCAAGTAATTGGCAGAAATAATGTTTATTATTTTAAACATTAAGTTGAGAAACTATTATATTTGCAGATTCCCTACATAAAAATCATTGTGGAATAACAGAAATAAAAGAGAACTATTTAAACAATTGGTTGAGTTCTACCAAATTTATATGAAAATGATCCATTTGCTCCCAAAGATTAAAGGCTTATGAATTCAACAATTTAGCAACTTTGCTTCAATTAAATGAGCTTGGAGATTTGCATGTCATTTTGATTCATGTCTGAAATGCTCATGATAATGAAAGTTAAAAAAAATTCGTGGTGAAATAGTATCAGGAACATCAAACACATTTATTGCTTGCTGTAAAAATATGACATCATATAAAATGCAGTGAATATATTAAAAAGGCATCTTATTTATTGTAACAATTAAAATAGCAAAAGCTTAATAACTAATAAACCCTGAGAGAACTTTGTTTTCCAATAAATTTTTTGGTAAAAGATAACCTTGACAAGAATGTTCTCCATGAAATACCTACAACAGTGGTAGCTATTTATTGGATTTAGTAAGTGATGAAAAATATATTTTCTCATATACAAGTAGCTTAAATATGCACTTTGAGAAATTTTAGCCAATTCTCATTAAAGGTTTCTAATTAAACTTGTGCAGATAGGAAGGAGATTAGTGGCTTTATTTGAACTATTTGTTTATTTCATCATCAAGTGTACCACGTATAATTGCAAGGCCAAGAAGAAATCATCAAAATTATTCTTTACCCTGTGGATTTTCTGTTATATCAGTTCCTTTCAGAATCTCCTTTTTTTCCAGCTTTAAAGAAAGCAGAGGTAGCTAAATATAAGACGCTGACCTAGGCGACTAGTAACCCCTGGCACTGTTAGTTAGAGACAACATGTATTGAACAAAATAAAGGTTAAGCTTCAATTAAGCATTCTAAATATATTAAGTGAGATGCTGAAAACTCACAATGCCTCTACCTACACAATTCACCAAAAGCTTTGAATAAAGTAAATTATAACAGAAGTCAAAAGAGTGCTCAGATGGTTACTGCATCGTGTGGCTTTCCGTGGTAAATTACAGTTGCCCTTACATTATATACAGTTATTTCTAGGAGAGGGGGAAAAATTTATATAATCCAAAAATAAATAAATAAATCTGTTTCATAAATGTTGCCGACACTGCAGAATGTCTTTGAGAGAATGACTGAAAGTAAAGTCACACACATACTTATTGTCTCCTCTCTGGATTTAAAGCTCTTTCCAGAGCCTAAAACTTAGGTGGATCTAGGTAGTCATCTTGTTACATTCAAGTCCATCATTGCAGCTAGGACACTAGAGGTTTATTTGCTGCCAAAACTGGAGGGATTAAACTATGGCTTTAAAATCAGAACAAAATCTCAGCACTAACATACAGACGGGGGAGGACAGTTTTCCAAGGAGGAAGTGGAGATCATTCTGTGGTCCTGGAAGGAACTATGGTTTTTCTCTGCTTCTCTAATTCTGAGAAAGATTCAGTGCAGTGGCTTCAGTGCAATTTTCTGATTCCTAACAGTGAGCTGTCTTGGCATGTCTTTTTTCCCAAATAAAACTCTTCTCTTCATGGTCTGAAACAGGTGTTGGGAGCTCACAGAGTGTAGCACAAGGGCTTCATTAACATAATTGTCTGAAAACCTGGCTGAGCAAAGATCATCACCGAGGTTGCTGTAGGTCTGTCTCTGCCACTTCCAAAACTGCACAACGCAGTAATTTTGGTGAAAATACTCAACACTTCAGGGGGAAAATGATTGTTGGGAAAATGATCCAGAAAAGTTATTTGGCATCATGTATTTGTTCACTCCCTCTCTCATTCCGAGGAAGGTGTTGTGATGATTGTTTTAGATGTGTGCAAACTGCGTTTGCAGAACTTAAGTCACTTAAATAATGAGAGGGACAGGCAGGAATCTAATAACCTGGCAAGTCTAATTTTATACCTACTCTCTCCTCAATACATTTTATTGACATAATTAAAGGTAGTTTTTGTGTGTGTATGTGTGTGTGTGATAGAGAGAAACAGGGAGACAGACAAAGGGAAGAGATTTTTTGTTTTACTAATGTTTGGAATGATTTTCTTTACTTTTTATAACAACATCTATCTTTATGATTTATGGAATTTAATTTTTAGAAAATGTGTTTATACTTTGGATCTTTGAGTTATCAGCTTTCAGGGATATCTACTTAGATGTGGCAATTAATAATACGCTAACACACTGTGGTGGATTTACATTGTGTCAATTTAGCCAAACTGGAACAATGGTTTCCAGATTCTCTCCCTCATATATGTAGTATCTGGTTAACATGGGCCAAAAGTGACAACTCACATGAGATCTGAAAGGCAAAAGTGGATGCATGGGAGAGAAGGAGAAAGAGAAAGAGAGCTCTCCTCCAGTGATTCCACTTCTCTGATTGTTCCCTGAATGATACAATGACAATCCTTCTTCCCCTTCCCCATTCTCATCTCCACCACATTCTTTGGTTGATTTTGTCACTATTCTTGTTTTGTCTATACATATAACTGATTATTTTTATTTAGCTTATTACTCTCAAGGGATTCAATTATTTGTATGTTGACTCTGCTTCATCTTATATTTCCATTATTTTTTCTCTAACACTGGAAGCATGTCTTCTTTTCAGTCTCATTTCATTCATTTTTCTGAAGGTGACTTTACTGATTTTTGCTGTTTTAGAGGGCTTTACATTTTGGTCTTTCCAATGTGACTTTTGCTTTCATGAATTCCTTTCAGCTGACTTTATAGTTTCTAATTCTGTTGCTTTTTCTCTTCTTTGAACACTCTGAGACTTTGACATTCTAATTTTCTTTTTTTTTTCATGTATTTTAAGTCATATTTATTTATAACTCATAATATAAATCTGCTTTGCTACACAGATACCATGATTTGAATTGTTTTTCTCCTTGCTGCTCTTCATGTAAGGAGCCTTACATAGTTTCCTTGTATTTGTCAATCTGGATACTCATTTTTAAATAACCAGATGATTTTTTAAAAAGTGTCAGAAAGTAGGTAAGACTGTGAGTTAGATCAGCATCTTGGATTTTAGTCTATCGTTTCAAAACATTCTCAGAAATAATCTGCTCAATAATGTATCTCCAGTCTGGCCTTGATCACAGTGCAACCTGATTTGTTAAAGGTGTCTATTCTGACTTAGACTGATTGCCATTCACTTTTATTTGGCACTCTGTCACACTGACATTCTGATTCTTGCTATGATGTCTTCTCTACACTTCCTGGCTTGGCCTTTGAGACTCTCATGCTGTGGTGTTTAGGAGGGCAGAGGCTAGGAAGGCTCTAACAGTACAACTAATACTTTGATGTTCAATGAAAGGAATTTCCTTTTCTCTTAAAGTTAAGAAAGATACTTCAGGAAAACTTTGAATAGTTGGTCTGAAATATTCATAATCAAAGTGTTTTCCTTTGTATAGTTGTAACTTTCAAAGCATTTTTAGCTTTTTCTTAATTATGATTCAGCATTATTTTTATTTTTTATTTTATGGAAAATCTCATTTACTTTTTTTTTCTTTTGTCCTTTTTATTATTGGTTGTTTTGACAGGTGAAAGCTATACAGAGACTCTCTTTACTTCAAAATTTTCAGTAAAGCCTATGTTATTTTTAACCATAAAGTAGAAATAATTATATATGTTATTTAAATAACATAAATATGACAGTGTTTGACTACTTCCTGTCCCTACTAACTAGTAGTTATTTACATCCCTCAAACAGCAGTTTATGCTCCACTGAACCCAATTAGGATAAAAACTGACAAAAAATGAGGAGCTCTAACTAACAAAAAGTTAGGCTCCTAAATCAAAGTCTATGATATGCCTGGAGATAAACTGCTTGACATGTCTAGGGCCTCTTTTCATATTTCTGATTGATGGCTGGGATTCTGTTTTCATCCAAACCAAACATGACTGCTAAACTGGTCCATCACAGAGTAGTTAAAGGGCATCTGAGCCAAATTAAGATGTTGCCATCAACCTGAGGAGTATCATCAATGTCTGGAATCTTCTGTTGATAAGTATTGCCAGTCTCATCATTATGTCTTGAAGATCTACAATGGTTCAAACTGGACAGAAGTTTGCCAATTTGGAATTGTGACTTAGCCTGCTTGTCAACATCTTTGGAAATTCCAGTTCTATAGCCATGTTGTGTCTCTTAGTTCTGGCCTATTCACTCCTCCCTTTTCTCACCAGATATTTTCTGAGGTTCCTGGAATGTCCTACATTAAATATGAGCAAGCTATATCCACCCTATTGTAATGGGAAAAAAATCAATATCAGAGTTACAATCTTACATACAATGATAGATGCCAGAGGAAGAACAAATTCTCCACGGCAAGTGTCACTCCTGATGAGAAGAAAAATGAAAATGAGGAGTCTAGTCTGAGGTCCTTCTGTACACGTCAGGAGTTCAGCTACATCATTTCTCATGAAACGCTAAGGCGTCTAAATCAGTTCCCCTACTCTGCCAATGGTTAATTCAATCACTTGTAACTCCAATATGCAATTTCCTTTTTTTCCCCTAGATATAAGGAAAAGATGACAGAGGACTTTAAGCAGTGAATCTCATTTGCTTATGAAAGCATTTGAAACAGTATTAATTACACTGTTTGTATACATTCACATATATTATCCCATTTAATCTGATTTAATGGAGACTGAAGTGGGCATTGCTTACACATTCACCATAAGCCTTGTAGGAAGCTCAAAGAGGATTTCCATTAGCTACTTTAGTGTATAACTACTTCAGTAAGAAAGAATGATGTGACAATATATATCTTCATCCCTTATTAATGATTTATGAATAACTGTTATTATTTACTAGGATAAATGATAAACCTGATATTCAAGGGTTGTTTCCACCATAAACATGTGACTGCATAATTCATCTAATTTCTCATCTGAAGTTTCCTTCATAATTGTACTGCCCAGGGCTATATCAACCATTAAATGAAAATGTCTTGTTTAAAGAATAACCAAGTATCATTAAGTATATATAAGTCACACATCTTGAGGGGTTAGAGGGGTTAGAGATCAAAATAGTAGAGGGTCATAATGATGCCTTATCCCATGCCTATTATTTTAGGCTATTTTTACAAACTATACTCAAATATTACTCTCTTTTTACTTTATTAGTTTTATATTGAACCACTTGCATAATACCAGTCTGGTGATTTGTATGTGTTTTCATGTGTGCGTGTTTCATTGTTCTACAGTTAGTACTTTTGTTTGTTCCAATTTAAAGATGTAAAAGGAATACTGTAGCTAAGTAGCTCTAGGCACTTCAAGGACCTTGTTTTCTCATTTAAAAAAATTCAGTTTAATGGTCTCTGTATTTTAACTGGGATGTTTTGACTATTTATATTTACTGTGATTATTGACAAGATTTCTTTTCAACATACCATTTTGCTATTTGTTTACTTTTTGTGACACCTGTTATTAATCCACTTTTTTTTCTCTCATTGATTCTTTGGGGTTAAGCATAGTTTTTATAATTCAATTTAATTTCTTTTAGTGGATGAACAATAATTTTTCAATGATTGTTTTGTAGCGTACAGTATACACTTTTAGTATCATAACACTTCAGTGTATTATTAAAAAATACAATGGTATAATTGCTTTACCATCCTTTGTGCTATTGTTTTTATATTTTACTTTTATATGTGTAAAAAAACACACTATATATTGTTATAATTTTTTGCTTTAAACAGTCATCTTTTAAATACTTTTTAAAAATCAGAAAAGTATTATATATTTACATACAGATTACCATTTCCATTGCTTTTTACTCCACTGTGAAGATCTGGTTTGCTATATGGCATTATTTCTCTTCTGCCTCTAGGTTTTACTTTAACATTTCTTTTACTACAGGTATGCTGGTGATGAATGCTTTCTGCAGATTCATGCCTGAGGAATCTTTATTTTGTCTTCATCATTGAAAGCTATTCCTGCTCCGTTTAGAATTCTACATTGATAGACTTCTCTTTCAGTATATACTTGGAAGATGTTGCTCCACTATCTTCTGGTTTACTTTGTTTCCAGTGAGAATTTTTCTGCAGTCCTTATCTTTGTTTCTCTGTATGTTCTGGGTCTTTTTATTGTTGTCGTTGTTCTCTCTCTCTCTCTCTCAGACTGCCAATAATATATTCTCTTTATCATTAGCTTACAGAAATTTGATTTTGATGTGCCTTGCTGTAATCTTCTTTATATATTGTGTGCTTGGGGATGGTTGTGATTTTTAGATCTATTTATAGTGTTTATCAAATTTTGAAAAACATTCAGCAATTAATCTTCCAAAGTTTTTTTTTGTTTGTTTGTTTTTGTTTTTGTTTTTTTCCTCTTGCTCTTTCTCCCCATTCTATTTCAGGACCACAAATATACACGCATTAAGCCATCTGATGTTCTCACACAGCTTAATGATGGTCCATTTATTTTAATTTTTTTTCCATTTCATTTTAAATAGTGTCTGTTTCTATGTCTACATCTTCACCAATCTATTAATCTCTTACTTGGCCTTTTTGGAATCCTAGGTACATTTCCTAAACTCAGGACATCCACTGCCTTAGGTCTCTTCTCCTCTACAGCTCCCTGGAAACATTCTCCACATAGTAAACTGCTACAATGTAGGACCCACTTCACTTGTTTCCACTTTCTCAGGGGTTGCTCCCTTGCACTGCATAAAATTCAGCGCTGGAAACTGTTTCACATTTTTTCCAGTTTTCTAGTTGCTTGTAGTAAGGTAAATACCTTGCCTAGAAGTGGAAGTACTATTTTAAACCCAATTAAATATAAATACAATGGTTGGTTAATGGTAAAAAAAAAAAAAAAATGGAAAAACTGACACCATTCCTACATTCATCAACGTGAAACTGGAGGACCTATGTTGATGTTAGACCAAACAGATTTCAGAACAAATAATACTACCTGGGATAAAGAGGGTTATTGTTTAAAGATGAAAAAAAATCAATTCAATACAATGATGGAGCAACCCAAACATTTATTTATTTGGGTTGGAAACAACCCAAATTTCCATCAACAGTGAATGGATAAACAAATTGTGGTATGGGATACTACTTAGCAACAAATGTAAATGAACTATTGATAGACGCAACAACACGGATGGATTTCAGAATAATTATGTTAAGTGTAAAAAGTCAGGCTGAAAACCCCTATCTACTCTGTGGTCTTATTTATATGAAATTCTAGAAATGAAAATTAATCTTTAGTAACAGGAAAAGCTACCAGGGTTTGTCTGATGATGTATGGGGAGGGAAAGGGAGAGGGAATGACAAAGATACTCTCATGTTCATTATCTTGATCACAGTGATGATTATGTCTGTATACATATAACAAAACTCATCAAATGTTACACTTTATGTTAGAACTATTTATTGTTAAATATACCTCAATAAACCTGAACAAACATTTAACACATATATGGGAACAGCTTCAGGATTCCACATCTCCGTGTATTCCCCCATCTCAGTGCCCTACCAGTAATGCCAACAATTCAGAATCATTGTGAGAAAATACTTCACTCATTCATCAAATATTTATTGTTCCTTCAGTGTGCCAGTCCCCACTTTATTGCTAGAAATAAAATGGAAACAAGATTAACAAGGTCTCTAAACTCATAAAGACTATGTTTGTTGGTGAAGGAAGACAAAATCAAGTGAAAATAAGAAACATAACTTAATGACACACAGAGAACAGTATTAGGGAGTAACAGAGGGATCTACATTAGAGTGATTGGGGGAGGGTCATCTGAGTAGACGATGTCTGAGTTGAGCCTGAGGTTCGAGAAGGAATCATTCAGACAAAGATACTAGAAAAGACAATTTCAGGTATAATGCTAGGATGTATTAAGGCTTGCCAATGAGAATAAGCTAGGTTTGTTCTAGAAATTGAGAGAAAGTAACAATTATGACTACATCTCTAGAAACAACACATACAGGACACTGATTCTATGCTCATTATTTCACTTTAATTTTGAAGACTCAGGCCCTCCTCTCAGAGCAGTCAGTTTCTCTAGCAACCTTTTATAATTTTTTCCAAAGCATGCATTCCAAGGTTAAGAAAAAAATCACTGTGAAAAACTAGAAAAATAAAGAAGATTCTAAAACTCTGAAATATGAATAAAGCCATATATTGGAATAGGGATGTTCTTGTTTTTAATCATTTTTGCCACACCTTGGTTTACAATCTTAAACTGGGAACAAGGATTATTTAATTGAAGCAAGACTCCTCTGGAATCAGTGCCACTCTTCTTAGATGTCTGTACAGCATCAGAGCCAACACCAGAAAGAATAAAACAGAGAAAGAAAGAAGGTAGAAAGGAAGGGGAAGAGTGAGGGATGGAGGAGAAGGAACATCAAGGATAGGATCAAAGATTTAAATTTGTTTAAAAATATATCTTTAAATATTGCCTATAATCCTTACCTTTCCATTACGTTTTCAAGAAGTGCTAGAAGGTGACAACAGTGTAAATACAGCAGTTTCTCTATTCTCCTTATCAGAATGAAGGAAGCATCACAAGTACTAAAAATATCAGTACTCCTACCCTCACTGGAATAGCTACATATTCTTCATTTGTGAGTGTGTTCTGTGAAAGACGAGGATGCTAAGATTGTTTGCCGACACTGTGAGGTACCACTCAAGGATGCCAGGGAGTACTAGCTAATGTAAAGCAATCAGTAAAGTCCAAAGGTTGCCTTCAAGGAGCAGAAGTAATGATTATAAATATGTGTCCCAGCTGCCAGGAAGCAGAATCTGCAAAACCAGCAGGTTTGACATGAAAAGCAACACAAAGATTAATAAAACCAAGGAACTTTCCTGCAGAGGAATGAAACTACAAGATACATAATTTCTAAAAAGCTCCTAGATGTGCTTTCATTTGGTAAAACCTGGTCTTGAATATTGCCAAAATCTAAAGCAGCTGAACTGCAGTGAGAAGGCAGTTACCGAGGGAGAAATTTCTAAAACAGCCATATTGCCTTGTTTCAAAGTTTCTCTTAGGGATTAGTGCCATAAGAGCCTTCTTTTCCTGATAGCTCAAGAGGGACAACAGTTTGGAATTAGCCAATTAACTTGGACTGACCCAAAGGTCAACGGTCATCGGACCAATGGTCCCCAGTCAAAAGTGGTTGGAGGGAGAGTGCTGATTGATGTTATTCAAATGACTCCTACCACAGGTAAAAATAATAACCCCAGACTTCTCATATCAGAGAATATGAAGAATAAGTTAGAGTTTCCACAGGTATCAAAATAAGCACAGATGATGATGACAATTATGGAGAACCAAAGAGAAGCCAGAGGGTTCTGGCTCCACTCCTGCACTTTGAACAAATCACAGAGAGCCACATGTATCTGTTTCACCTCTAAAACAAGGCCATATTTTCCTACTTTACAGTTACATTGTAAAGATTAAATAAGATAAATAATATAAAAGGACATTGCAAATTGTAAAGCCCACACAGATGTTACCCATTGCTATGGCAATAAAGCCAGGATGACACAGTGTTCTGTTTCCCATTGCATTACTGTGAAGAAAAGGTTTTGGCTGAAAATAAATTTGGATGACAACATAATTTAAGTCAACCAGTACAGTGGCAGAAAAACAACAGCTGGTTGTCTATATTAGTCTCTTTCATTGTTTTCTTCAGTACTGGGTTTCTATCACAGATAAGATAGCCCCTAATTATCAAACAGCGTGTGGCTTGGAAGGGCTCACTGGTTTGTGAAATGAAAACCTTCCTGAACACTCACCATGGTCATAAGCTCAAATGGACCCAGAGGGGCTTATCAAGAGGCGATACATGCTTTAATAACTTTTTAATTTGCTTTTTTCTTGAAAGAACTGGATTCTTGTGTCTCATTGAGCAAATAAGACTCTGAAAGGGAATTGTGCCCACAAAAAAAAAATGCATGTTAAGAGAGAGAGTAAAGGAACATGACAGGGTGAGTTATAAGAGGTTAACATGGCAAGAAAACTTGGATTGAACTCTTGGGATTAAGACTTAAAAGAAATCATGCTGTGGGCAATTATGCATTTTTATATATAATTGGGAGCCCAACATTTTACCACAGTAACATTTCTGAAGCTACAAAAGACGTGCCTTAACTGTAATTCCTGTGTTATTGGCAGATACAAGGTAAGAATAGATAGAAAGGCTAGGTTAGTACCCACCACAACCCACTATCTATTGTTTGCCCCTCTGTATTTTCTCTAGGAAACTTGTATTACTAAATACTAACGTCAATGAAAGAAGACTTAGGTGATTTTCACCTATCACATTTCATTAATTTAAACATATTTTGAGCACCTACTATACTGGGCCATGCATGCTTTATTCAGGGGTTAAATTTTTCAAATAGTTTCCAACAATAAAAACAGACAAAAGATATCACTGTAGGCTTTAGAGAAAGAGCTGATTTTAAACATTTTCTACTGTCACCTTGTCTTGGACTTACAGCTAACAAATGTGGAGCCAGGATGTGAACTCAACATTCTGACTCAAGTCTGTCCACATAACCACTAAGTTATACTGTTTCTCCACATATTCTGAAGAATACTACAGACTGTCTTCATGTGTGAAGTAATCATAGGATTATCCCCTTAGGAAAGCCATGGCCAAGGACAGCTATAAGTCATGAAGTCACCAACTGGCAAACATCACATAAACATAGCTTTCTGGTAGGAAGGCTACTTGTGAAAGAGGAACCCATGAAAACATGACACTGTTAAAAACCACCAGCATCTGGTGAATTATGCAAGAGAAGCTATACCTCAAGGACACAATGAGCTTAAAATCCGCATTGCCCCTTTCTAACTGTGTGCCTTCAGACAGGGCACTGCTTTAAGCTTCGGTTTGTTCTTGTTTAACATGTGGAGAACACCACCTCAGTTAATCATGAAGAATAATATCTTTGCAGTTATAAGTAAACAATTTCAATACAAAATAATAGGGATAAACACATAAAGGTACAAAGTGATACAGTAGCCTAATATCAGTTGTCATGGGTTTGTCTCAAGTCTGAAAATACCTAGATAAAAGTGACTTTAAAATAAAGATTTATTTTTCCTAAGTAACAAGAAGTCTGGAGGCAGGTGGCACTTGGATTGGTTGAGCAGTGCAATAATGACAGGGCTATGAATGGACTTCTCTGAGATTGTTTCAATTTCCCCATCAGAGTGGTGAATTGGTGACAGCTGATCTATATCACCACATATCTCGTTCTACAGCTAAAGCTAGAAGGGAGGGGAAGGGACTTTCCTTATGTATATTGATATTAATGAAGGGAATTCTTCCCTAGCAGATTTCTCCCTGTAGCCTGTTGGACAGGAGATGGTCACTTAGGCACATACCCTAGTGATAAAGAAGGTAAGGCAAGCATATATCTGGAATATTCAGTGTGTTTACACTGGCCCTACTCTCAATGAACAAAGATGGAATGACTGCTGTTGGAGAGGCTATGAAAGCTCAGAGAGAGGGAGGAGATACTCTTCATTCATTGTATAGCAGAGGCAAAGGCACAGATAGAAGGAAATGTGAAGGCAGGTGGAATACAGTGGCGGAATACAGGAAGATAAACATTTTGATTTGCTCAGAGTGTGTGAAATTTTAAGGGAAACAGCAGAATAAGATTTGTTTTCTTTCAGTTACCAGTTGCTGAGTTCTTTTTATACATAAGAGGTATGTATGTACCTGGAGCCAGACTGTGGAAGACCTTAAATGCAAGGTAAAGGAGTTGAAACGACTGTGCTTGCAAATGTAGCATTTCAAGTTTTAAAACATTAAGAGTCCTAAATACTACGGCACAAATGTTGGGTGACTGAGGCCAGGAGGTCTACAGAAATTAGTGACAGATTCATGACAAAAACAAAATTTTTTTTAAAGGGGCAAGAAGGCTAGTATATATTTACAACCACTATTTTCTCCAAGGAGTTAGGATTCCCTAAACTTTCACAGTGTGCTGACATGTTAGACAGGACTGAGCCATGGGGCACACACTGGGTAAATTCGCTCTCCAACGCCTTATGTTGTATTTCCCTTTCCTGTTGTTTCCTGAGGATGAGCTGGCTTCTCTACATTCTGTGGGGACCAAACTGTACCTGTGGCTGCAGCCAGCTATTTTGCATATTCATGAACTTTATCTCAGGGAGGACCAGCAAGAGATGTGTTTGTACAAATCTACCCATACTACCAGAAAAATGCAAAGGATCCTGACTATACTAATGATAGAGTGTAATTTTTATAAGTGTGATGAGAACAGACTTTATTTGTCTTGTCCAATGCTACATCCCTAGAGCGCAGTATGTAAACGGCACATAGTAGACAGCCAGTCGGTGAATAATTATTCTACTAACAGATATATTTACCATTTATTAGCTTCCAAATCAGCTACTTTCAGAGACAGAGAACTGCACTGGATTGTTATCTCAAAATAAAACATTACCTGGGAATTTGTTCTTTTCCTAGTTCTAATACAAATTCTTTGTAAACTTGGATCCATGATTTAACTTCCATGGACCTCAATATCCTCATCTATAAATAAAGGGGATTTGATCAAATAATTTCAACATTAGCTTAATTTCATCAAGCAGGTAAAATTTATAAGGACATAGAAAAATCTCACAACACTCAAGAGCAAAATTGCAACAGGGCTTCCAAAAGAAACCAAACCAGGGTTTGAGAACCTCAGCAAGAAATCTCTCATATTTGAACTTTGTTTCCCTTTTCTCTTGTTGATCTGCCATATTTCCTTCCCAGTCCATGTAAGCCAGAAAACATTCTGAAGAAACATAATAAGATCCAAGAACCTATAAAGGTGGGTTCATTCACTTAGTCCAAATTCCAGACTCTTACAAATGGGGTTATAGTCATATATAATTTGAATTAATTGTCCATAAGAGTAGCAGGAATGAAGGCTTGGAAGATAGAAGATAATATTGCATAAAATGGCAGCTTGGATTCCACTTGTGCCTCAGGTATAAGTAGTCACCAAAGAGGCACATATTGTTAAGAGCTGAGAGTGGAACACAGTAAGGTATCTTAACATTAGCAATTAAGACTGGAGGACAGAATTCTTCCTTTTGTGACAACCTACATCAGCTGGCACTGGAATGCTGTCCTTAACACTACAGAAAATTGAAAAGAAAACCATCTGATTGATGATTAGGAATTTATAACTTAAAGTTATGACAGTGTTAAGCATAGAGATTAGTATAGTCTTGATTATTGAGGAAATGAGCCTTGGGATTAAATAATCTAAAATATCTGTTAATACAGATAGGATACATTATTTATCTTTGAGAATGTATTAATTTATTTTAGAAAACATTCAGCCTTTTATGTGTTAGTTAAGACTAATAATAAAATTAGCATGTATTCCCTAATCACATATTAACTATGGGAACAGAGAGTGATATCAGATGTGTGCTGGAAGGAAAAAAGAAGTCAGCCTGAGATTAACCAGCTCTGAATAATTCATACATGGATAATTGAGAGATGATTGATAACTGGCAATTGACTGACAAAAAACTTTTGCAGGTATTTATAAAACTTTTCTTATGAACATAAAATATATTTGAAATGGCAAAGTGCATGGTGACACTTTCCCCATTTATCACCCATTGTTATCAGTCAGGATCTGACTGGTCCCTCAGGCATACAGTGTCTCCAAAGAAACAGAACCAATAGGATAGGTAAATGGATAATTGTTCTTCTGTCTTTTGTTCTACTCAGGCTGTAAATAGGTTGAATGATGGATCACCCACATAGGGGAGGACAATCTACAGAGTCTACTGATTCAAATATCTGGAAATACCCTCAGAGACACCCCCAGAAATAATGTTTAATCTGGGCATCCTGTGGCCAGCCAAGTTGACATATATAATTAACTTTCACACTCATGGTCCAGGTCTTCCAACACTGACTGAAGCAGAGGTTGAGTAATTTTCTATGTGCTCAGGAATCTAGGGCATAAAATAAACTTTAAACCTTACGAGACTTAATTTTGTTTTGTGTAGGTAAAACATTTTGGCAGGACTGTAAAGCCATTTTAGAGGTTGTATTAGTTCACTAGGGCTGCTGTAATAAAGTACCACAAACTGGGGTGCCTTAAAGAATAGAAATGTATTGTCTTACAGCGCTGGAGGCTAGAAATCTGAAATCAAGATGTTGCCAGTGTTGGTTCCTTCTGAGGTCTATGAGGAAGAATCTGTTCTGTAATTCTCTCCTCGGTATGTAGATGGCTGTGTTCTCCTTGTGTCTCCTTACTCTGTCTTATTTTATGTGTTTCTGGGTTTCCAAATTCCCCCATTAAAAGGAAACCAGTTGCATTGGATTAGGACCATTCTCATAACCTTCAAAGACCTGATCTTCATGTAAGATCACATTCAGAAGCACTAGGGGTTAAGATTCCAACATATCTTCATCGGAGGGACATAAGTCAGTCTATAACAGAGGTGACGACTTGGGAATAATAATCAAAACAAATATTAATGCAAAGTATGTAGTTTAATGGCAAAATACTATCAAATATCAGCTGTTAGTGAAGCATGTATGCAATGCAGGGCACACATGATATTGTTATATTTAAACTTTCCCCATAAAGAGTTTATATATGTGAAAAATAAAGCAATAAGATTTAGTTTGTTGTTTAAGAAAAATCAAAGGAATTTCAGAAATAGATCAGGGAAGTTCATGTATAATTGACAAATTATTTAAATATGTAGTAGTGGCTGCCAAAGTTCAGAAAAGGAGAACTCCTCTGTAGATTGGGTGGTGAGATGTTCAAATACTTTCAAGTAGGTTACAAGCTTTGTCTACATATGTCTAACACCCACAGGAAAATTATCCAGATATTCCATAATTTATGTTTCTGCTATGCTAACCTGCTTTAGTTTGCTAGCCACTGTCCCACAAATTCACTCTAATTCTTATTTTCCTGCTTTGCTTCTATCTATATAGACTTAAGATGTCCTTTCCACCCTGTATCATCCCTTTTTAATTCTCTCTCAACTCTCTGTCTTCAAATTCAACCTCATTCTTTAAATTTAAACCTGTAAAACCCCAACTAATTTCCTAGTTTATGATATGAGGCCCTGTACCATGTATACCTCCCATAGGACTTATCAAATTATTAGATGAATAATATGATACTATATACTAAATAATATAAATAGTTATGTGTCTGTATCTCTTCTCAGTTTTTATTGCTATTTGACATGGGAAGTAAAAGTTCACTCAATACAAACTCAGAATAAAATTCTACTCACGATGTCCTGTAGTGGGAATGGAATCATCTACAGATTGCCTGAAGGAATCTGAGTATCTAACTGCCACGCACATGAGAGAGCTCAAATGGGAAAAACTCAAAAGTGCTGGTCACTGATCTCACAGCTATGCACATGCACAAAAACATCTTCCCTGAGGAAAAGTGATCAACTGGTTTGCTTTGTGACAATAATTGTTTGCACTTCCAAAAACTTTAAAAAAAAAAGAGAATCTTCGAAAAATTAAAATTTCCCAGTGAGAGTATCGCATGTCTTAGCTACAATCAGATACATAGTGTGAAATATATTAAGCAAAGACTTCATAAAAGAAGAATAAATTTAGCCTATTGGGACATGTTATGTGGATCTAGTTCAGCTCCCCTATTTCACAGATAATAATGACAGGAATACACTGAACACTTTCAGTGAATGGAGAAAATGCTCAGATTTCATAAAGTGATTTGCAAGCATGTGATCATAAACTCAAACTGCAATTTAAAAACATTTTCCAATTATAAAATTTTCAAACTGCACTATCTTTTGTATATCCATTAATCACATGTGTAAAAGATGTAATAAACTAGATAAAATGCTGCCTGGTTTTTATGTATCATGAGATTCTATTAACAGAGTCTTTCCTGTGTTTTCCAAGGCTTAGATGACGTTTTCAATGGAATAGAAACAGTACTAAAAAGCCTAAATAAATGAAATATTTTTCCCAATATGCAAGTTACAGCACATTCTATCTATATTACTTTTCAATATTAGCAACAATGAACTGGTAAAACAGATCAATACATTATAATTGTACTGTAAATCTTTTCTCTGATGTTTTTGTTCTATTAAAATTACATAATGTTGTCCTCCCTATGTTTAGAATAATACGACATAATTAATTTCTCCAAATCAGGGATTTTATGATCAAAATATTTTAATGGTGAGACTGTAGAGAAAAAGGAATATTTACAATTTAGCAGACTCAGTAACCTCAGTGAAGATAACCCAAGAAATACCAGAGAAAATCATGAAATTCCATGTTTCCAAAGCAGATTTTTTAAACAAATTAACCTGACCCATGCTAAGGTATATATTGACAGAGACAAATTGAGAAACCAAGTCATCAGTAACTGAGTGACTCTACAGTTATTCTAATATTTTGATCTTTCACACAGCTAGTTTGTGTATTAAGTCTTACTGAACTAAAGATAGTTCAATTCTTTGATGACCATACCAGATTCAACTTAAACTAGAAAACACACTGAACTTGAGCACCAAATAAAATAGTCACTGAATGATTTCTCTCTTTTAAAAAAAATGGTTGAAGTCATCAGGATATTCATAGACGTATTACATAGACATTTGGAGTGTGGAAGAATTTTCTTATATGAAGTCAGGAGCATTTGCTGGTCACAACATGCAAGAAAACAACAACCAAAATAAGTTGACTGAAAGAGCTAAAGGAAGTCCAGATAGAACAAAGGCCAAAACCTACGTGATTCCAGAGTGTGCTGCCATTAGAGTAAGTGTGCTGTATGTGGGTCATGTAATTACATTTGTGTAAGGGACTTCACCTCTTTCCTTTCCTCATTTGCAAAACACAGAGGCTCCGTTGAATAAAATCAGATTATCTCACAGTTTGAGGAGGCCCTTGAAGGTACTCAACCAATCTTGCAGCTAATATAGAAGACCCACTGTGCAAAACCATCATGGCTCAAGTTAAAGAGAACATATTACTTGGTGAGATGCCTTGTTTCATGAAGAGAAAGTTCTAATAAGTATAATGCATTTGAGCAGAACACTGAAATTTAGAAGAGGCTCTCATCGATATTTTTTTAATGTTCATATAAATTTTATGTAAAAGGACAAAGCTATTCTAGTTTTGCACGTCAAGAAATTAAGATTTAGAGAGAGTTAAGTGACCTTTCTGAAATCACAGGGCCATTAAGTGGTATTGTAGGCTCAAACCAAGTATCTCGATTCCAAGTACAGTGTACTTTCTACTATACTCTATTGCCTCTCCAAAAGTATCTGCTCATATTGAACTAAAATCTACCTCTCCAATCTCCACACACTGATCTCAGTATTGTCATTTGAACCAATAAAAATTTAATATATTTGAACATAGTCAATCTTTCAAATATGGGCTTAACTCACTGAAAGAGCTGTTTGAGAAGCAATTTTCCCACAACATGTAGATATTTGTTGATATGCTTATAAATATATTTGATGGAGGGAATTTGGTGGGGAAAGAATTAGAATGGAAATAAAACTTTTAAGTGTAATTCAGGCAGAGCCACTGCTAACTATAAATTAATGAGAAATTAAGAAGATGCCATCTTGAATGAGACAGTTAGGAAAAGAGAAGGTAACATTAGAAGAGTATTGGTTTCAGTTATCTTACAAAAACTTCATGGAATGGATGAGAATTTTGAGGGTTTTGAAACTAAAAGTATTCCATGCAGTTGCATGTTATATGGACTTTGTAGTCCTGTTGTTAGATTTCACAAAGAATTTGTCAGGCAGGGAGCAGAGCAGAAGAGGGACTTACAGTGTGATGAAGCTGGAAGGCATCTGACACCTTGCTCCTACCTACTGTCATTTGCAGAAGGGAGAAAACGTCGTAATTCGCATGGATGACCCTTCACCTTGATGAGTACTTTTCCTTCCAGAAAGCAGTCCAAATAAATGTCAACCTCATTCATTTATTCCATAAATATGAATGAAATACCTTCTATGAGACAGCTGTGTCAAACAGTTAACCATTCACCAACATTTATGCTGCTTCTCCACAGAATAGGTATTGGCCAGGAACCAGCTGCCCAGATAGAAAGTACATCTCCCAGACCCTTGTATTTAAGTGTAGTCATAAGACTATTTCTTGTCAATGGAATGTGAGTGAAGGGGGCATATGTCACTTCTGTAGTGACAAGACTAGAAAGTGTGGATGCCTTCTCCACCTTCGTTTTTTCTTTTATCCTAACTGGGCATAGTAACTCTAGAATACTAGAGAATAAGAGAGGCAGTTCTAAGATGGAAAAAATCTGATTCATAAATCTTCAGATTGAGTAGAGTCACATTCCAACTGGGAACATCTGCATCAGAACTGTTATCCAAGCAAGAAATTAGCTTCAATTGTGTTAAGTCAATGAAATTTTGAGGTTTATGTGTCACATTATCTTGCCTTTTTCTTGTTAATATAGGAATGTACTTATAAGACAGATACAAGCTGAGGTGAAGGAAAGTGGGATATAAGTTTTGTTGTTAATTTCTTACCCAACATTCATCCTAATTTCTAAGTATTAGCTTTCCAGTATTCAGGCCATTTCACATTACATTTTCTAAATTTTTGTTTTTAATTTTCCAAATCAGCAATTTTTTGAAAGTTAAACTCTTTTCAAGT
The DNA here is from genome assembly GCF_048773025.1 of Camelus bactrianus. Taxonomy (NCBI): domain Eukaryota; kingdom Metazoa; phylum Chordata; class Mammalia; order Artiodactyla; family Camelidae; genus Camelus; species Camelus bactrianus. Next base: position 12,459,652 of record NC_133555.1, read on the forward strand.
TTTAAAGGTGGAAATAATTAAACATGTTCCATTATTTTATCTTGCTCAGGCCCTACTGAAATTTCATGAGCAAAAAAGCACTGGAAAAAGAGCATGAATTCACGCTTTTCTCACATTTCATTATTTCATTCAAAAAACATGTGTACAATGGACTATTCCACTAACTTTGGATTCTTTCCCAGGTTTGCTTTCCTACTGTTATAACACTGATTACTAGAACACTCTTCTAATACACTCATTATCAGAGAAGAGCAAAAGATTCTGAAACAACCCTTAATTGTGTGAGCATTTAAGGTTAATTTGGTCTTCATTACTCTATTTTAAATGAGACTGCATTTTCATACCTTCAATAAATTATTCATACCTTGATTTTACAACATAACTCATTCATCCCCTTAAAGGAAGAATGTTTCTTAATTTTTAAGTTTTTAAATGTATGATCTATCAGGAGATCAAAATGGTATAACAAATGCTATTTAACATCTTATTGGCCATCTGTCATTGTGTGAATGGTAGTCAATAATAATTTGTCAAACAATTAACAGAGTTAATAAATAGTCACAGAGTAATCTGATCTGCCTGCCACCAGTAGTAACTAGTGAGAATTAATGTACTGAAACTATTCAACATCACACCTGATACCCAACCAGATGGAAAGCAAACATGACATAACAGATGATGATTAATGATAAGGATGATATAATTCACTAGTAACATTTTAGGGCCTGGAAATCCTTCCTCTTCTCTCTCCTTGTTAAGTTTGCAAACATATATCATATACTAAAGACTCCTTTAGGCAGGACTGTATCAACTTTTGGCAGTTTTGGCAAAAACACATATATTAATACAAACATGAAACTGAGGTTGAAATTATTTGATTATATCAACTCTCCACTTGAGCTGTCCCATGGTAGGAAAAATTTTAATGTGTGTTGTTATAAAAATTAAAATGTTAACATTTATCAAAGTCACCAAGAGGCTGAGTATTCATGTTTATAAAACTAAGACTGCTTGCAAAAGCAAATAGTCAAAGGAGCCAATTCTGAGAACAGAAAACAGAATAAAATGAAATAATTAGTTAAGTCAGCTATTTCCTTCATAGTATAGAATTAGAGTTGAAAAATACTTTTAACATTATCTAATCCAAATCATTCCCAATAAAATAATTTCTCTACTAGCATCTTTGATATAACTTATATACATAATATATATAAGCCTAATATTACATATATGATCTATATATATAGGCAGTATTGACAATTACTCAGAAATAGAGGCTTTCAGCCAACTATCTCAGGGCAAATCCAAGTTCTATCAGCTCTGCTGTGACCTTGGTCAAATTATGTGTACTCTTTACCTCCCATAAAATAAAAGACTAAGTTGGTAAATATATTTAAGTGTTAATAAGATTGTCTGACACATGGAAAATTTTCACTGTATTATTATTCAAACTTATCTTAAACATTTGTAATGGAGAGAACTTCACTTCTGCACAAGGCAGATTGTTCATTCCTAAAAATTCCAAGTTGCTAGACACGTCTATTTTGTTTTGGATTTAATATTTTCTCTTCATTATTTTAAATGAACTGGCCCATGTTTCATCTTTTAGTATAGTGGTTCTTAAAGTGTGATTCCCTGACCAGCAGTATGAGTCTCACTTGAAGACTTGTCAGAGATAAAAATTCTTGGGCCCCACCCCAAACTACTGTATCAGTCAGGGATCAACCGGAGAAGCAGGGTATATATGAGATATATCTCATATATATATATATATATAATAGAGAGATGAATTTAGTATAATAAGTTGGCTTACACAATTGTAGGTTCGCTAAGCCAGATCAAAGTCCTTGAGGCAGGCAGTTAGTTAGGAAGGAAAGATACCAAAGAGACTGGTATCCTGTGGACATGGGCTGAAGCTGATTTCTACAGGCGGATTCCCTATCTTTCTCTTTCCTCTTCTTCTTCTTTCTCCCTCTCTCTCTCTCTCTCTCTCTCTCTCTCTCTCTCTCTCTCTCTCTCTCTCTCAGGTCTAAGTGCTCTTTTAAGTCCTTGCAATGGATTAGTTCAGGTTCATCTGAGATAATCTCCCTAATTTAAAGTCAACTAATTAGGATTTTAATTACATCTACAAAACCCCTTCACAGCAGCACCAAGCTTTGTGTTGGATGCGATCACTGGGAAAGGTGTTTGTATTTGGTACAAAGTGGCTGCAGCTTCCCTCCTGTCCTCCAACTCTCGTGAGACTATCTCTTGTAACTCATCTATCCAGAAACTTCTGAGAAAGGGATTCTGTGGGGTGTAGTTTAGCATAGTCACTTTGACACACCTGTACAGATTCAGAAACTCGGGGGGTGGAGTCTAGCAGTTTTAACAGGCCCTGCAGGTAATTCTGATACCTGTTAAAATTTGAGAACAACTGCTCTAGAGCAACATAGAAATATTTTATTTTTATTTTCTATGACAACTACTACATCATTTGAATGTGGTTAGTGTGTATTCTTAAAATGTGTGCTTTGACATTCTGTGAATAAACCTTTGTGAGCTAGTCAAAAAAAGTACATTTTACTCTTACTGTTCCAAAAGCACAGTTTATCTTTTTAAATATGCTTTCTTTTTTTTTTTTTTTTTCATATTCCTCTCCCTGGTTCATTCTGTACTCCCTACATATTACCTATAGTATTTTAAATTTGGTCAAAATAAGTGTGTCTAAAAATTCATGATAGTAAAACTATTTTCTGTAATAAACCCATTATTTGAATGAATGAAATTTCACTCACTTTTCTATAATCAATGCTCCTATAGTCATGAATCCCCAAATACCAATCTCAAAAACAAAGATATATCAGTATATTCTTTCAAACTTTCAGCAATGACTGTGTGTGTTCCTATTATGTGCTAGTATACAGAGGTAGAGCTATATATTTAAAATTAGAATCATAGAGTCTGTTGAAAAGAAGGAGTAGCCTATAGCCTTATGGTCTATTAGCAAGACTAATCTTATTTTAGAGATGGTTACATTAGGTTGAATTAGTTTTATGCTTTTAAGCATTAAATTCATATAACGGATGCCCTTTGCTTTATTTCTGTGTTCACCAAATAGTTCTGTGGTTAAAATTTGTCATATTTTATAGCACTGCCTATGGAAAACATCATTTTGCCTACTAATGTAAGACTGTCGCCCACATGATAGTTATATTTAAATTTAACAATTTTCGTAAAGTAATGAACCAAAAGTTTGGTAAAAATCTTACAAGTGGGAAGTGACCTCAAATCTGTGGAGTTTATCAGTGCATTATTTGTAAAATCAATGGAAAATATTCATGAGCAAGTACATGTGTGGGCATTTCAGCATTGCTTGTGACATTGGCAATGGAATGATACCTAAATAGCTATCAAGACATACATGGTTTACATAGCAGTAATCCATACTATGCAATATTATCTTTCAGCTAAAAAGAACAAGATAAATTCATGAATAGATCTCCAAGACATGTTTTTACATATACATAAAGATATTTTTGCAAAACAGTTAATTTTATATCAAGGATTGGTAAGTCTTTTCTTAAAGAGTCAGGTAGCAAATATTTAAGCCTTTGCAGACCAAGAGACAAAATTGAAGCTGTCACATGAGTTCTTATATAACCATTTAAAATATAACAATTAAAAAAATGTGAAACCCATCCCTAGCTCACAGACAGTAAACGAACAGGTAGTTGACAAGTTTTGACCACCAGGATATGGTTTTCTGATCCTATTTTATATGATCCCATTTCTATACATACTTATATGATGACATAAATGTCTATGTACAGGTCTGGAAGAATACATACCAAACTGATAGTATGTGTATCTGGGGACAGAAACAATGTTGGAATGGGGATATGGTAGTCAAAGGGTTGTTGCTCTACCTATATTATTTAAATTTTACATGGATTTTACACACACACACATGCACACGAGAGGGACCAACATTCAACACTGAAGGGGATGATTCAAACAAGAAGAGCATTCTAAAGAGTAAGTTACCTGGACTTCTGAACTAGTCCTAGTCCACTTTATGTAGAGCACTAAACTTCAGATTTTCAGCTTTTCCTCATATATGGGGTATCATATGGCATCAAAAAGCAGAGGAGAAATTATGTGAAGAATCAAATTCCTTCTTTATTATCTACTCTGATTTGACAGTGTCAAGGGAGAAATCAACAGTTCTATAATCACCAAAATCTCTCTGGGGTACATAGCTTTAAATTCATCCCTGAGTACCTAACTCAAATTCTTCTCTTTTAAGATATCATTGTTTCTCTGGAGCATAACTTCCTTTCAAACTCTTCTCCAGACTTTCACTCAAGATGGAGCTAATTAGACTACATACAGCAGGGCTTCTAATTTCTGTTTATTTCACTTGTATGGCATTTTCCTCAATATATTTCCATTCTTATGACTTGGACTCTTCACAGTGTAGCTTTAACGTAGATTTAACTCTACTAGGTCAGATTTCTACTATATTTTTAGTCTTTCTCACTTTTGTGGTTAAAAATATGCAAACTATCCCACAGTTTTGCTTGTTTTCTTGTTGTATTTTTCACTTCTCCATAAATTTGGCCTATATGTTTCCTCCTAAATTAACTGACTTGATCCCTCTTACTTCTAGAAGTTAGACACAATGTCTTTTTCTCCTCTTAAACAGCAGATTTTCCCACTTCTTACCTTTCTAATCAGTATTTCACACTCAGCACTGTAAAAGTGGTCTCTTCTATGAAATGAGCCAAAAAAAAAAAAAAATTAAGAGGTAATATTTCTTGGTTCTTCTAAGGTGTGAACATATACCATGGCACAATTCCACCAGAACATGACTTCAAGGGCTTTTTGTTCTTTTCTAATCTGTAATTTTCTCAAAGAAATATCAAGATAATTTAGTTGCAGTTAATTCTGATAAGCAGGCTTATCTTTATCCCCATTCAGCTGAGGTTACTCTAGTTCTTTTTCTAGTTTCAGCAGGATCCATGCTATGCATTCTTCCCTCAAACTACAATATGTAGAAAAGAATGAGACATACTCAAAGCAAAGGATTCTTTTCTACTACTTTCTTTTAAAATTACCAATCCCTATAATGATTTCAGAGGCACCAACCACCAAAGGCCCTTGGAACCATAAAGAATAGAAGCTGAAAACCTCTAGATTATAACATCCATGTGCAAACAATCATCTAGATCAGTTCTTCTCGAACTGCTTATAGTAAAGAACCAGTATGTTGAGAAACAATTATCTGTGAGATTATCATGTCTGTATGTCTTATGGGTGAAATAGACACTCACTAACCTTTATTCCCAACTGTCTTTTCAAGTATGTTTGCACAGTTAACAGCCCTGGAGGATAAAGATAAGTTTCCTCTGGAACAAAGCACAAGTTTGCTTACAACCTGGAATTTATAGATAGCATCTGCCTTTGGAGCAAAGAGCAGGTATTCTTACTGTCCAGTGTAAGATACGTAGGTTTGCTAACTTCAGGGTTCCTCTCCTGTAATGCAATCCACTGCATGTACTAGAGTAACCTGGCACTCTCTGCATCATTTGGCAAGAACTGAATCAGTGAAACAATATTGTAAAAATACTGATGCTCTGGCTACTCTCACTATTACAAGCAATAAACTGTCCTTGGTCTCTGAGCCCAGAGTCTCTTGTCTTCCTACCAGATCCATGATATTCTGGCAGGCTAATTTGGCACACAGTACAAAGTAAAACAACAATCCCTTCACAAGTTTTAATACAGTATTATTTTCTATTCTAAAATTTCCATTTGGTCACATCCTGATAGGTTTATAAAATATAAGCCTGTGGTTAAGTAGCTTCTAAGATAACTCCTAGTGATACTGAACTCCTGCTTTTAATGCCCTTGTGTAATTTTCCTAAAAGGGTGAGCTAGATGCTGTGACTTACATCTAATGACCAGACTATCGCAAAAAGGATAGGGTGTGACTTTCCAGATTCGGTTACAGATAGACTCTGGTGTCTATTTTGATCTCCTCTTTCTCTCTTGCTTGCTCAGTATGATGGAAGCCAGATGCCATGCTATGATGTTCCCTATGGACAGTTTCACCCCATTAGGAACTCATGGTATCCTCTATCTCACAGCCAGTGATGAACTAAAGTCCTTAGTCCACCAACCCACAAGGAAATGAATCTTGCTTTGAACCATATGAATGAGACCAGAAGCAGATATCCCCTAGTTTAGCCTTCAGATGAGACAACAACCCTGGCTGACATTTTGATCACAGCCTGATCAGAGACTCTGAGACAGAAGACCCAGCTAATCTATGCCTAAATTCCTGAACCCACAGACATGAAGACATAATAAATATTTGTTGTTTTAGGTTGCTACATCTGGGGGGTCATCTGTTAAGCAGCATAGGCAGTTCAAGGGCTAGCATCAGCTTATGAAGCACCCATGCCCTACTCTAGATGGTAAGCTCTGTGAGGGAAGGAATCCAATCCCCCTTGTTAATCAGTGTATCCCTACATAGTATATGGTATAGGTTACTAATAAATTATTTTTGAAAAGATTAATGAGCCATTGGTCAAACCCAATGATGGCCAGAATATCTTTTAATAAGATACAAATTGAGAATTGAGAAGGATGAAGGTAAGTAAAAGTCATGTGGGACAGCTACTGTATTACTAAGAAGATGGCAGGTGACATGTTAATAGATGTAAGAAGAGTTTGGAAATAATAATTTAAATAATAATGTATGGGATCTACTCTTGACATATACATGAACAAAATCAACCTAAATACATATAAAAGAAATTTTGTACAACTAAATATTTGTATACTTATACAAACCCCTTATACTTTTCCTTATTATTCTATTATCTTTAGCTCTAATTCTTACATATAACTTAAAAAGGTTACCCTTTGGCTGTCATTTTGGTAACAAATTAGTGCTTAAAGACAACTAGAGTGCCAGACTATTGCTTTTGATTTAGTGACTGAAGTCATTTAAACTGCGTGGTCCACACTGACTGCAACTGTAAAAAGATCATTCAGTTAAATGGTCTCTAAGATCTCTTCTAAAAAGTGAAAATTATATGAATCCTGATTCTTCCTGCAAAAGTTAAAATGTCAGCATACACTGATCTGAAAGAAACATTTTATGAGATTCTTTAAAAAACAGGTCTAGTTCTAATTAAGGCTATCTCATAAATTTAATAAACCAGCATTAAAAAAATTAAATACCAAAATTATTTCTCAAGACTAAGTAAATAACTTTTCAAAGAGAAAAATAATTATTTGGGGTCACTACAATTTCATTTATTTTATGGAAAGATTTATAAGGGACAGCTTGCTAAACACGATACTTTTAAAAACACTATTAATAATTTCTAAAATTTAATTCATAATCTATTTTTGAATATTATAACTTTGAGGTGCTTTATATTTACTTTCAATTAAATTTTAGCTGACATAGGAGCTATCATTCTAGCTTGCAGTTTCTTTATTGCCTGATATCTCTTCAACTGAATTTATGGCATGTAAGTAATAAATCAAAGAAATTCCATTATGTATTATTATATTTATAGAGAAATTCATTTTTCATATTAATAAAAGTATACCTTATTTTCAATTTCCTCTAATGGATTTTTTTATTTTATATATTCAAGTTTTCCCCAGTGGATTTCCTTAATGTAAAGTATAACAATACTTTACCATACCTGCTCAACCTGAAAGTTTTCAAAAAAAATTATAAAGTAATAAGACAGATAATTACTACACAGGGAATCAAACCTACTTAGACAATAGGCTTAATAACTGGCTGAAATTGACCAGCACATTCTAATTCAATAAGAAGAAACAGATATAATACTTATGCTTTAAGAAGTACATGGATGATTGCACATTAAGAAATATTTCAAATTACCAGTGAACCAAAATGTACAAATAAAGACAACAGCAATTTTTTACAAAATATAATTCACAATAGAAAAGAAAAATAACACACATAAAATAGACACATAAAAGTCTAAGAAAAAATGTGTTCCATTAGTAAAAGCTTATACATTTTTAAGACTTAATAAATCATAGAATAAAAAATGCTGATTTAGGAGTGATAAAGGGACTAGAGAATAAATTAAAGAAGTTTTTATGACTTCTACTTTTTTGAAAATACAGTTTCTTTGATGATAAAAAGTAAATCAGCATTGAAAGTGCTTATCTGCATAAAATCGCAGATATTAATTGACCCTGTCCATAAGAGTCCTCAATATGTTGGCTAGGATTTACACAGGATGCTTTCATTTGGTCTCCTTACCTTTTACGGCAATGTAGTTATTTCTAACGTTCAATAAAATAACATTCTCATACCGGGATATAATTGGACAAACTGAATTTGTAACTGTGAACACAATCAGAAATGTCACATTTTAATTTAAAACTCAGCTAATCTGGTATGACAAGCTCACTATTAAGGAACCTTGTCTTAAAAGGCCCCTTAGGAAACTCTCATGTATTAAGTATCACTTCCCAGTAGACCAGGGTCATTGGCAAATTTGAGAGAACTTGAAGGAAGGGGGGAAACTCCTCTTGTAAATACTGAAGACCAAAACTGGTTGAGACAACCGGTTTTCTGTTCTTGGAGAAGATGACTTTAGAAAACTTACAAAAACAAAGCAAAGATAAGAACTTTCACAATGCTTATAGACTCACCATATGGCTATTTTCTAAACGGCTTCAGATTTTCTGACCATAGAACAAGGGGACTTCTGCGTGTTAATTAATGATGCAACATTAATATATTTTGTACCCATATAGATGAAATGGATAAAATACACACCACATAATTACACAATCCCACAGACTATAAAACAGCCAATGGGATTATTTTGGTAAGTATTTCCAAATGTGAAGATGTCTTTCAGAGGAATGATATCAGTATGCCTATGAAAATGTATTTTGTATTTTCAAAATCAGATATAAAATACAAGAAATGCTTTAAAAAGTTCTTTAACTTAGAGCAGACAGCAAAGAAAGAAATGCCCTGAAGAAATAAATTTATAGAAAAATCTAATCACTATCATTGAGTTGTTTCCAAAGCTTGGATTTTAACATTTCCAGATGGTTGAAGAGCAAATTCTGCAGTAGTTAGAGAAAAAAAATCTCCCTATTCGAAAAAAAATTAAATGCCATTCTGTGGATAGGCTGGCTTGTGTGAAAGAATTTGAAAAAGAAATTAAGACAGTGAAAAAAACATCTTCTTAGTTATATTATAGTTTAAGATACTACAAATGGTAAAAACTTCAGTTTTTAGATACTGCATTAGTTTATTAGACACTGTGAAAGTAGGGCTTGCTTTTACTTATTAAACTATAAAATGATCATAACATTATTGACTCAATGTTGAAATGTGTTAAGAATTGTACAGTTTATTAATTTAAAATTTAGCAGTAAAACTGTTTTAAAAATATGAGTAGCTCTAAAAATTAAGTTTATTACTAAACAGAACACAAGAAGTGTTTCCTGAGCCCCAGTCATGCCACCAACCCTGAAATGGATTCTTTGCTTGACACAAAAGAAAAATAAACAATTCTTCCTTTGGGGAACTCAAAATCTTGCTAAGTCTAGATGTACAGTTATAAAATAACAAAACACATAACAGAGCATTATTAACATAACACTGAAAATAAAATTATGATCATATTTTGTGGTATACTTCATTTATCTGTCAATAAAAAACAAGGAAAAAATATAACTGTGAACTTGAGGATTAGAATAATGGCTATTTGCCTCCACAAAACATTCTTTTATGAAGCCATTAAAACAGACTCAGTATCTGCAGGAGACACTATGGCTATAGTGTGCTTTGAGATATTTGAACGAAATACATTAAATCATCACCACTAATGGCCATTGTTACTATCTGTCCTTATTAAAAGTCTAGTACTAACCATGTGAGGGTCTAATAGAAAAAGAGAATTATAATGAACTATAGTGACCACTAGAATATGTGAAATCTCCCCACTTGTCTCTTCTGCATATTCAAACTAGGAATTGATATGAAGCTGAATGGGCTAATATTTACATGAGGAATGAAAATTTTTTAAAATCTTAATATCTTATCACAGCGGTTTCAAAGTCATGTTTCATAAGTTAATAAAATGATATTTTAAATGGGTTTTCTATAGGCTGAATGTTTTGCCCCTCCAAAATTCATATGTTGAAACCCAATATCCATGTGATGGTATTAGGAGGTAGGGCCTTTGGGAGATGGAGGCTTCATGGATGAGATTAATGCACTTATAAAAGAGAAAACCCAGTTCTTTTCTCCATGTGGCATGAGAATGGACCTCCATGAGCCAGAAACAGGGCTTCATAAGTTGTCAGATTTGCTTGCAACTTAATCTTGGATTTCCCAGACAACAAGACTATGAGAAATACATGTCTGTTGTTTATAAGCCACCTAGTCTATGGTATGCTATTAAAGCAGCCTAAACTGATCAAGACAGGGTCCACTGCAGGTTTAAAAAAAAAAAAAAAGTCAAGTCAAAGACATACTCTGAGAATTAAAGGCATTTTTTTTTTTAAATTTAACAAATTTAGCTCTATGGGTAAATTTCCACTGAAGTGTCCTTACTTTTCTGTTGGTCACAAATCTCTGACTCCACTGGGGCTGGATTTAGGGATTCTATTGTTTAAGAGTTCTTTCTCCTGTATTGCACATTTTAATTTCCATCTTGATCAGGTCCAGGCTCATTGCTTCCTAATTTTTGACATATAATAAACCACGTACTTACGAATGTGAGACAATGTGAGAATGTACCTAGACCTTAAAAATCAGCACCACTAAAAGAAACAACTCTAGGAGTCATCTTCATATTGTCCTCTATGGGAATACTTCCCCCATCCTGGAGAAGCTTGGAGAACACAATGTTAGTGATAACTCTGAATCTGAACAATTCGATTTGCCCCCTTGAAATATAGAGCGCTCTGGAATCTAGACAATATCACCTAATTGGCAGCGCGGTAGACAATGAATTGTTAAGAAAATAATACATTGCCTTAAAAGTACTATAAATGTTCCTATTGTCTACCCACCCCCCCCCCAGCTTTTTAAAAACGATATAATGGGACAAATGTTATAGGGAAACAAGAGAAATGCAACCAGGAGGACATTGTCGAAAATATTCTACAACTGGAATAATTTAAGATGTTAATTTTTATATTCTTTCTATCAGTCTGTGAAAGGGATATACTCTGTACTCATGATGTGCTCCTGTGTGTCATGACATTAGGGAATTCTCTAAGATTCTATGAACCAGAAAAGGTTTTATCACCTCAGTGTTATGTCAATTGTCTAAAGACTCTGGTGAGGGCCAGAATAAATTCATCAGTATGGTCACTATTTACATATCTAGCCAGATAAGTATCATAACATGTCATACTACTAAGGGAGAGGGGTTTTGATGGCATCAAAATTGTCTGAAATAGAATTGTCAAAATTCTTATACCTAAAACCAAATAGTGTACCTAACCTGAAAACCTAATCTTAGAGTTTATATGTGTAAATGTAACTATTTTAGAAAGCCTAGGTGGCTTGGGAGATTCTCCTGCAATTTTCTAAGAAGTTCTAATTGGAAATTGCTACTAGATAAGATTTAGTTATCAAAATTATTTAAATACTTAACTGAATTGTAAGTAAAACTCCAGGAGAGGAAAAGATTTTGGGAAATGGTTTATTTTCATCAAAAATACATAAACCCCTTTGAAATGGTACCAAACAGACTCTGAAACATTAATCTCTGAATGCAGTGATGAACTAGACGTCTGACTTGTTTGGTATACATTGACATTCGCTGTTAAATGAATGTAATTTTACCATCTTGTAATAATAAAGGTATCACTCACTCTATCTATACATCTTTCAATATAAAACTTTACCTGAAATTGGAAAGAATTGTAGGATATCTTGCAGGCAGTAAATTTCGATGCTTGCATGGAAGGCAAGTCTCTGCCTTGTACTCGTGGGTGTTTTTAATTGAAGGCAAAAGCCACCACTGAGGTGTACACAATTTGTAAAGCCTCATAAAATATTCATTTTTCTTTTTGAAGGTAGAGTATTAAGAAGCAGATTCTACAAATATTGCTGCAGTCATATGTAGAGAATTATCCCCCCCAAAATTTAAAAATACAGTTTAACTAATCTACCCCAAGGATGTCCTTGGTCACTTCATTTCATTTCCATTTTTTAACACTGATTTTTTTTTTTTTTTACACTTGTCCAATGTGATGAAAATGCATTGCTGGCTCGGTTGAAGCTGAGAAATCTCAACAGCATTCATGAATAAAGGGCCAACTTCTTGATCAGGAATAGTGTTTGACAGAAAGGGCTAGCATTTGGCATTAACTCCATAATTTCTCAATGAGAGAAAAGAAATAAAGATAAATAATCTCAGAATGAACCCAAAGAGGATGGAAGCAAATGATGTCAGATGACTTCTGAATGCATGGGAGATAAAAGAAATTGAATCCCATTATCCGATCATTGCTAAAGTACACAAGTGAGAGAAAGAGAATACTCTAGGACAAAGATGCCTCAATGAAGAAAGATGATTTGAGGCAAACACTGTTGAATTGAATTGGGAAGAACTAAACCAAACAATGTCATACATCTGCTGCTTAATAAATGAGAAGTGAATGAGGAAGAGCCATGTCAGAAGGCAACTGCTGAGTAAATATGAATCAAACCAAGATAAAGAAGGTTCAAGGATGGTTACTGAGACCAGCAGGGTGAATTAAGATTAATGATATAAACTACCAATCTTAAATGAACTAGTGACAAACCAAGATCAATGCTTTTCCAGATGTAAAAAATTTAATTAATTAAAAGGGGAGTATTCTGCAGTGGAATTTTGAGGGGTACAATTACAAAAGTTGTATCCAGTGTCTACTACTGACTGACTACCCATTGTATACCTTCTACCTCCTTCCTAACATAGCCCCATTAGATTCTTTTAGTTTCTCCACTTCCAGACAGCCCTTCTCAGCCAGACTGGGAAAGAAAATTCCAAGTTTCCAAAAACACCCATACTATGTGATGACTTAATATCTCCTATTCACATACAATGGTACTAGCTACATCATCCTTGGGCAAATTGAGGAAGTTATCACTGAAATTACTTGTAGGATGTATCTGTCTTCCATTGGAATTAAACAAGAAAGCATACTGGTCCAGTAGGTATGGCAGCTGCCTCAAAACCCCAAAGATACCAGCATTAGGATGAAGCCAAGAGTAATCATGGCAGAGTATTCAGACAGAAAGTATCATTAGCCTTTGAGGCTTTCCTAACTTTTCAGTTTCCTTTTGGGGAAGATAACCTTCCTTACTCTTTAAAGGAGTCTGAGTCTGTATGGGTTTTTGTTGGTGGTGGTGTTGCTTTCAATAGAAAGAATTTTAAATGATAAAATAAGTCTCTCTCCTGAAGTAAAAATGCCATCTTCTCCCAAACTCTCTCTCCATATAATATACATGTCATATATATAATATATATATTAACATGGCAGGCAGGGAACAGTGGCAAGGACACCTCACTGGCGCTGCCCAGTGGCAGGTCCTGCCTGGTGGGACACACAGCGGGTGGAGGCGTGTAACACGGGGAGGGGAGATGGGGCAGCACCATGGACCCTGGGGGATCACAGAGTCTGGGGTCACCAACCAAAAGGCGGGTGGACAACCTTTCTGATAATGAGGCAGATATTGAAGACTGACAGATGCCAAAGGTTTATTGACTGCCTCCCCACAACTGGGAACCTTCCTTTAAGGAGGTTTTGGGAGCACATCTCCAGAATACACCTGTTGTATCAGTTTGTTGTACCTAATGCTTTTGTTGAAATTCTTCACACAGGTCTCTGCAACTGTTCAGTCTAAGTCTTCTACTTCTCTCATTCTCATGTTTCTTCTTTGAAGATGTCTTATATTTCTCAGGTTGGAATCCTCTACGAAGATAACTCATAATCTACATCTGGCCAATTTCCTGGGCTCTACTTCCATGTTGCACCTTCAATTTGATCCCATTCTGAAAATTAAATCTTTTTAACAATTCCTTCTCAGTCATCTCTTCTGTGTCTACGGGTACCAAATGCCACAATAAACAGCCAAAAGATCTTCTCACCCCACATTCTTCCTCCTCCATCTACACTTTCTAACATGATCTTCACTGGATTCCTAAGTGAATTAAGTTTTCCAATTTATTAGATTGACTTAAATGATCTTTTAGATCCTGACCCAAATCTTGACATTCATAATTTTCCTACAAAAATTCTCCCCTCTGATCATCTTTTACACAGTCTCTTGCCCTTCTTTTTATCTGAAATCTCTAGATATTCTTTTCTCCTTTTAGGAAACTTTTTGCCATTTATTACATATCTTAAAAATCACAATTTTGATACCATATGACATCATTTATAGGAGGAATTTTAAAAAAATAATAATAATAATGACACAAATGAACTACTTATTATTTATAACTAAGATGATTGGTTTCTTGAATATGTATAAGCACATTTGACTGTCCTTTATGATTGAATTACCGCATTCTGTTGAATCTTATTTTGTAGTTGGCTTTATTCCTTTGAAAACTATGTAAGTTTAAAAAGCTAAAGCTCTAATCTGTTCCTAGAAACAATAATTAGTACACATAGGTAAAGTAAAAAAAATGTACAGTATATTGTATATATGTATTTACATGCAGTATAATGTGTATGTGCAGTCAAACTGTAATAATTTCACCTAATAAAAGTGAAAAAGGAGAAAAAATAAATAATAAAAAATAAAGATCTGAGCAAATGTTTGTACTTATTAAAGCTATGTGATTGGGTCACAGATATGGCTATACTACTATCAATTATTGTACATGTACAATATTTAACCTTAAAAAATACAGTTTTTAATAAAAGAAAAAAACTGCATTTTTGGTGAGGCCAATCTTTACCCTTTCCATTTGATATTGTTTCTTTTTTTTTTTTAAGATTTAGTAGAATTATTATTCTTAATCATTTTTACTTTTTAAAATTTATTTTGTATTTATTTAAACATTTTTTTACTGAGTTATAGTCAATTCACAATGTTGTGTCAAATTCCAGTGTAGAGCACAATTTGATATTGTTCCTTAATCCTCTGAATTTTGATGGTATTATTTTTACTACTCATTTGAAACAAAGCGTTTTGATTTTGAAATCAAACCCATATTTTAATAATGATTCTTTAAAAAAAAAAGCCTATAAAATGACAATTACAGACCACATAGAATATTAGGCCTTAGAATGCTGTACACCACAAATTGACAGAACATTGTAGACTATACTTCAGTAAAAATATAAACATACAAGAAGATCAGTGAAAGCTTCCCTTAGGAGTTAACTATTGAGCTTAAATCTACTTGATAAATAGGAGTGAATTAGTTGAAAATGGGGGGAAAGAACAAGGGCAGAGAAAATCACATATGAAAAGATACTGTAACGGGAGATATATGAGACTTAGGAGGAACAGACAAGAGATTGGTATAGGAGAAGTGAAAGAACAATGGATGTGCGATACGAAATGAGTCTGCATGTGTAGGCAGAACAGTACAGAGAGTGCTCTGCGGAGGTCTCAAACTAAGGGCATTAGGAAGCCATGGAAGAATTTTAAGTACAGGCATAATAGCATATTTTCAGTGTATAAAACAAAACAAACTCACATCACCTCTGGCTGTGGTGCCCGGAATAGACTGACAGGGTGCAAAGATGGACCTAAGTAAACTACTTAGGAAACTCATACCTTAGGTCTGGTAAGAGATGGTGATATCATGGCTTAGAGTGGAGGCAGTGGTAAGAGAGGGATACAGGTACATTTATGTCATATTTAGAAGGTAAAAACTCCATGGCTTGGTGTTCAGTTGGCCATGGGAGACGAGGCAGTGGAGATTAATCAAGGTAATGCCTTTGTGTCTGGTTTACCTAACTGAATGTTCCACTGCTATAGAAAACCAACAAAAAATAATCAGATTTATAAAGAAGATCAAGAGATAAGACATGTACTTATTAAATATACCTTTAAAACCTACTAGAAGAGATTTTAAGTAAGGCAGAAGGCATTACCAATATGGAGCTCAGAAGGGAGATACAGCCTAGAGATAAAAATTTGGGAGTTAACTACAAGCAGATACAACTTCAAAATTCAACTCCATTATTGCTGTGAAACAGTGGAAAAGTATGGAAAACTAATGCTCTTTCCAAAATGATTTTTTCCCTTATTCCTGTGCATACAGTCATGCAGCTTGTGATTACACTTCACAGACCCTCTTATATCGAGGGGTGGTGATGTGAATACATCCTCACTAACAGAATGTAACAGGATTGATGGGGCCAACTTCTAGGCTTTCTCCCTAATAATACTTTCCCTGAACTTATTTATTCTTCATATTCAAAGTGGCTTAAATTAGTTACAATGAGAACTAGAGCTGATCTCCTTACACCCAGTTGACTTTCTGGACAAGAGTCTGCTTAACCTGCCTAATACTACCCGCCACTTTAGAGAAATTAACTTTTATCATGTTGGAGCCACTTCATTTTTGAGTCCTTTGGTCATAGCAGATTAGTATTTACTTAAATTTTCAAAAGCTCACCTATAACACAATTAACATCTGGAGAAATTTACAGGTGATGTGAAAAATGCAACTACATTTTTTGGCTTATGGCATCATGCAAATAATTGTTCACATTCATATTTATCCTGCAAGTTAGGTTTCATTATTCCTATTATGTAGATAGGAAAGTGAAACTCAGAGTATTTCAGTAAACTGGTCAATTCACTTAGATGATACAGGATCCAGGATTCAAATACAAGCCCAAATTCAAAGATTCCATTGTTTCTAAGATTTCATGTTACAGGTTTATATCTCTAATTGTTTCAGCACCTTGAGCATCAGCACCATGTCTTTTACTTTTTATTTTCCAGAGTGCCTAACATGAAGTCTCCTCACATATGCTTGGAACTTATTAAAGATTCATTTATTTCCTTAGAATACAAGCCTTAACAGTCCAACTAGAGAATTCACTTCCTTCCATAAAATCCAGTAGTGAGAATGAGCCCGAAGAGACTTAATTTCATTTCACAAAAATCTCTATTCGACACCACATCACTATATTTTATAATCATGGCCTATCTGCAAAAGGAAGGCTCTGTTCTAATAGGTCTGAACTCTCAGCTTTTTCCATTCTGCTCAGGCATGTAAATCAGCTTGCAAGCAAACAACAACTTTCAATAACCCACATAGTTGTGCTGTTGGATTATTTGTTTTGTTTTTATTTTAACTAGCCTGCCTTGTTCCCAAGGAGCACATAAACATTGAAATCAGCATTTCTCCAAACCACTCACTCAGTAAAAA